>NC_134091.1:112036142-112359598 GCF_000715075.1 Nicotiana tabacum | reverse complement strand
TTGAAAATTTTATGGAGGCTGGTGGAGATTTTGCGGTGCTGGTGCTCACCTTCTGGGGTGTTTTGGTGGCTGGACAACATACTGAAGTGGAGCAATAGAGTATTCTGGGTTCTGAGGTGGATAGTAGTGCTCAGGGGAATTATCGAAAACCTGATGAGGCTGCTCATACTTTCGAGATGTTCTCCTAGGACCTCTTCTCGACCTTATTGTCATCATGGTTTCTTCATCCTTCTCATTCGTGTCACTAAAATTATCAGATTCAATTTGGACAGCCTGAGTTGCAGCTTTGAGAACTGCTAGACTTATAATTTTGCCTGTCTTAAGGCCATTCTCAACCATTTCCCCAATTTTGATTGCTTCCGAGAAGGATTTCCCCACTGCGGACATCATGTTTTGAAAATAATCTGGCTCTTGAGCCTGAAGGAAGACAGTGATTAGCTCGTGGTCATCCATGGGTGGCTTAACTCTAGCTGCTTGCTCTCTCCATTTAATGGCATATTCCCTGAAGCTTTCAGTCGATTTCTTCTTCAAGTTAGAAAGGGAATTGCGGTCTGGGGCGATGTCGATATTGTACTGGAATTGTCTGACGAAGGCCCGGGCCATGTCATCCCAGACATGCCAGTGAGAGGTGTCTTGATCAATAAACCATTCAGAGGCCACCCCTATCAAACTTTCCCCAAAATAAGCCATTAGCAATTCTTCATTTCTTCCCGCACCTCTTAGCTGATTGCAATACCTTTTCAAGTGAGCTATGGGGTCTCCGTGTCCATCATACTTTGCAAATTTGGGAGTCTTGAAACCAAGTGGCAAATGAACACCGGGGAACATTCATAGATCCTTGAAGGCAACACTCTTCTTACCTGCCAACCCTTGCATATTTTTCAACTTTTGTTCTAAGTTTTTCACTCTTTGGGTCATTTCTTCTTGTGCCATCTTTCGGGTAGGCTTCTCAATCTTTGAAGGAAGATCAAATCGGTACGAGTGATACTCAGGAGAATGGTATTGTTCTTGATGGGTAGCAAATTGTGACTCATGACTTTTCTTTTGTACCACTGTTGGCTGTGGGATAGTGAAAACGGGCATAACAGCAGTGATTGTCTGATTGGTTGTCAATGGCACACTTTGGGAGCGCGCAACAGAAGTTCCAGCTGCAGTCGTACAGTTGGAATGAAGACTGAACCCAAATGGATAGGATCGATCAGACAATGAGACATGAGTGGTAGTAGTCGAGATGGGTGTGAGTTTTGGGAAAACATAAGAAAAGGGTGGTCCTTGACCATTGGCCGATGCTTGACACATTTCAGTCGTTTGCTGTTTCAGTATTCTATTTTCCTCAATCATAGTAGACTTATGTAGAACCCTCTGACCCTGAGTCTCTTAAGCACTTGTAACAGCTTCGATGCCAGTTGTCAATGGCATTTTTTCCTTAGATATTGTGTTGCCAACTTACCACAAACCGACCACCTCAAACTTTTCTATGATTCGAAACAAGAGACACGTTAGAATGGACTCAGTCGGTCCTTATTATCATCATCATTTTTATTTTATTTTTTCATTTATTTATTTTTTTGGTCGATCGAACCTGATGTGGGTAGCCTACGTATCATGTGGGAACATGAATCAGATCGTGCGTAGTTCGGGAGGATCAGAAATAAGGTAAATAAACTAACTCTTTTTGGATTTTGACTTTTTCTTTTTAATTTCCGAAAGAAAGACTTATAAAGAAGAAAGAAAATATTTTTGGAATTTGATTATTTTTTCTAATTTTTCCGATAGAAGGACTTCTATATAAGAAAGAAAAATATTTTTTGGCTTTTAATATTTTTTTTTTGGATTTTTTGGGAGAAAGACTTTCTAAAAAAAAGGTAGAAAATATTTTTTTTGGATTTTAATTTTATTTGTTTTCTTTTTCTAATGAAAGACTCCTACAAATAAAATATTTTTTTTTGGGTTTAAAATTATTTTTTAATCTTTTATTTGTTTGGGATTTTCTTTTAAAAAAGACTCCTAAAAGAAGGAATTAAAGGAAATATAATTGGATTTTTAAAAATGGGGTCTCAAAGAAAGACTTTCTAAAGAAGGAAATAAAGGAAAATATTTTTAGATTTTTGAAAATTGGGGTCTAAAAGAAAGACTTTCTAAAGATGAGATAAAGGAAAATATTTTTGGATTTTGTTTTGAAAATTGTGGGCCGGAACCGATGAGGTTTGCCTACGTATCTCACATCCGGTGAGAATCAGACCCGCGTAGTTCTGCCAGTTTTGACTCGTGGAAAAATAGGACTTATATTTTTCAAAGACTCATCCTTTTCTTTTCTCTCTCTTTTTTTTAAAAAAAAATTGGCAGAGTTTCAAGATATTTTGAACACTGGTATTTTCTGGATGTTTCTCTATCCTACCTCACTTCTTGATTTTGCTTGATTTCCTTTCCCTATTCTAAAAGCCGGTCAACATACAAGTCGAAACCGATAAATGCACAAGTAACATGTAAAAATGCATCAGAATGGTCTTTTAAATTGGGTACACCTGTCCTAGACAGACCCAACCCCTGTGTCGAGTCTCCAAAGTCAAATGCACGTGATGCAAATAAACGTACCTACTAGAGATCCGGCATGAGGCTATGTTATTCTAGGCTTAAAACCCTGGGTGTATGGTTCTAGACCTGGCTTACCCGAGCGGACAACTCGAGCCGGGGAGGGGGAGGGGCAACGTACCGGTAACCAAAAGGCCATCCGGCTTTGTAACTGATCCAATCCTCGTTCTAAATTAGGATATGACACTAACAGAAAAGAAGTCACGCCAGCGTGCACTTCCCAGAAGATTTAGAAGACTCAGAGAGAGGAAATGTTTCGTAGCAGTTTATATACAATTCACACAATATCAAAGCGGTAAAAAAAGCGGCATTTAGCACATTAGGCTCAAACACATAAAAATCAGACAATCGTGAAAGCCAATCATAACAGCTATTCTAAGCTCAAATTCTGGTCTGCGAAACCAGAGATTCTGGGTTCGATCCCCAGCAGAGTCGCCAGAGCTGTCACACCTCCTTTTTCCCGAACGGGATAAGGGATAAGGGAGTTTTTCCAATTAAAGTGACATTAATCGAAATGAAATTATTTATTAAAATCAGAGTCGCCACTTGGAATAATTTATGGTGTCCCAAGTCACCGGTTTATTTTAAATCCCAAATCGAGAAAATTGACTCTTATTTATGGTCTGCGAACACAGAAGACCGGGTAAGGAATTCTGTTAACCCGGGAGAAGGTGTGAGGCACTCCCGAGTTCCGTGGTTTTAGCACGGTCGCTCAACTATTAATAATTGGCCTAATTATCTGATTTATTACATGTTTAAAAATCTATTATGCATTTTATCTTCTAACCGCTTTTAATTATTTATGGCATTTGTTTGAACAAGTCGCAATGTCGCAACTCGTTTGTTTTGTACACATTGCAAACCGCGTCACGTGAAACGCACCCGCTATTTATAACATGTTAATTTTTATTATTATTTGAAATTATGGTCGGGTCACATAAAATGCACACCCGAATTGGGGATTACGTATCATGACTATGCCACGGGAACCGCACCCATAGTCACGACGATTTATTAATCGTGCCTAAAGCAAGCTACAATGTTCATTGATTATTTTCCTAAAGCTAATTTGAGATTATTAAGAGGCCATGATTTATGGATAAGGAATTAAGGGGAAGACGTAAACAAATGGACCATATGCCATCCTTTTTCGATGTCACCCCTATGACCCCTTCATTTTCAGCAAAACATACTTTACAATAACTGCAGAACAACCAATTATCAAAATTAAAGCAACCCCACCTCCCAAAATAAAATCTTTTAGCCAATAAACCTCTTCATTTCATGAAAACACTACTTCCCAATTTTCAGTTAATACAATCACTTATCAAAATAAAAACAACCAACTTTAAACAAGAACATTAGTCTCATATGCCACCAGTCATTCAAAGAACCAAAGGAAAACTAAGAAAATAGGTAATATAGATAGAGTACAAAAATGTACAGCCATTAAAAATAAAGTTAAGAAATAGACCTTTATATTGATGAATAAAGCTGAAAATTTGTAACTCAATTGGAATAACAAAGCAACAATCATTGGACTGCAACGTCGAAATTGCGAACCGAAACATCGAATCGGCATCGGAAAACTCAAAACCCAAACGCGACTTCAATCAAACTCCATGAGCCGAGATCAAAATAGTGGCAAATATTTTTTGTGTAGTTTCGCTTGAAATAATATCAACAGAGGGAGAAGCGAGAGGAGTTGAGCGAGAATATTGATTAAACCGATGCAGAGATGAGAGTCGATTCCAAAACCATCTTTCTGTTATCTTTTATCGTTTCCTCTTTGTTCTTTTTTTTTTTTTAAAAACCTTTGTTCCAAAGAAACCCCTTTTTGTCCGTTCCTCCAACTCATTCAACACATTTTGGCCTTTTTATCAAATGATATGAGACCAATTCTTTTCCAGCAACAACATTCCAAATCTTTGCGTCCGTTTTCTTTTCTGTTTTGTCTGTGTGTCGGTAGTGTGTTGTTGGTTTTTTAGAATGGAAGGGTGATGGCAGAAGCTTTTTTTTTCTTGGAAGGGAGAGGGTGGTCCGCCGTTCTTAGCTTAGGAATTTAGGTTTTTTTTTATTATAAAAGGGTTGTGGGTTAGGGAATGGGTAAATGGGCTGAAGGGAGGAGTGGGCAGTCAGAAATTGGGCTCAAGTTTGGGCCAAATTTGCCTTTAAAGGTGGCCCTTTAACTCTACAAAGCTAAAATATTAATTTCTTTTCCTAAAATATCATACCATAAAAATGTAAAATCAATCCTAATTAATTAAAATATCTATATTATGACATGAAAATATTTTTGTATTTTCAAACATATGTTTAAAAATTAAAACTAAAAGTTGACTGAAATCCTATTAAAAATAAAAATAAATTTTTTTTTTGAAATATTCCTTTTAAAAGTTACGCGGGTCAAAAATTACATGCTTACAAGTACTATAAAGGATCTCGGGACACTGAAATCATGATCCTCCTCATTTGCTATGTGTTTTCCTGTTTTGCGGCACCAGTCAGGGTCGGGGCCAATGATTTCTTTTTGGTTTCTATCTCTACGTCCAATCCCCAACCTTTTGATATCGTGACCGCGAGCAGCGAGATCACTTCTGAGCGAACATCTCATTTGCAGTCAGTTGTTTCCCGTAGACCGTTTTGATTCCGCTTGGGGTGGGAAACTTCAACGCCTGATGTTGGGTCGAAGGCACCACTCTCATGTTGTGCACCCATGGCCTCTCGAATAAGGTATTATATCTCATATACCCCTCGATCACATAAAATTTCATTTCCTGGGTGGTCCCAACAGTGTTTACCGGTAGGGTTATTTCACCCTTCGTCGTCTCACACGCTATGTTGAACCCATTCAATACTCGTACTGCAGGTACAATTTGGTCCAATAATCCCAATTGTTCTATGACCCTTCATCGGATGATGTTGGCCGAGCTACTTAGATCAATTAACACATTTTTCACTCGAGATTTATTAATAAGTACGGATATTACCAGAGCATCATTGTGAGGTTGAATGATGCCCTTGATATCCTCATCACTGAACGAGATGGAATCCTCTAGGACGTAGTAACGATTTCGATTTCCCTTGTGATAGAAACATTGGTGCGCTTTATCATTAGCACTTGTGGGACATATACTCCCCCAATGATTATCTTGATCACGTGCTGAGGCTCTTACTGCTCAATTTGTTTGTTGGCGTCCCTTTTTTGAAATGATTTTTGGCCCGCTCACTTAGGAATTCCCGAAGATGGCCATTGTTGAATGGACGAGCCACTTCTTCCCTTAGCTGTCGACAATCTTCGGTCCTGTGACCGTGAGTACCATGGTATCTACATACCAAGTTGTGGTCTCTCTGTGCGGGATTGGACTGAAGTGCCCTAGGCCATTTGGTCTCCTTGTTGCGTCCAATGACCGACACTATACTCGCAACATCGATGTTGAAGTTATATTCCAATAATCTCGGGGCTTCATTGCCCCCAAATGATGTGTCGAAATCGTGATTACTCATTAGACTCTAGTTGCTAGGTCCTTGGTCTCTTCTCCTGTCATTCCTGGCTGAGTGGCGAGCAGGTCCGTTTTCCCTCCTCTCCGAGATGTATGGCTGATACCGATCTCGGACCGGCCTTGTCTCTAGGTCCATAATCCTTTTAGATTCGTTGTTCGATCTATTGGGGTAAAAAGACCCCGAGGCTCGTCTTCAACTCTTATCTTTGATTGATACCTGTTATGAATATCGGTCCAAGTAACCGCCGGGTATTCCACCAAGTTTTACTTCAATTACTGAGAAGCAATGGAACTTAGGGGGTTGATCCCTTGAGTGAACGCCTAAACAGCCCAATCATCTGTGACCGATGGCAGGTCCATCCATTCCATCTGGAACCTCGACACGAACTCCCTAAGCATCTCGTTATCTCTTTACTTGATTTTGAAGAGGTTTGATTTTCTCGTCTCGACCCTTGATAGCGCCGTCATAGGCTTTAACGAAGGCATTCACAAGCATAGGTGGTATAAGTCATTGCCTTTTATTGTGCACGTATAGGAGGTTACATGCTCGTTTGGATATGTTGTCCCATTATATTTGGTAATATCGAGCATTCAGAATCTCTTCGAAATTGGCTTCGGTGCCACACTTGGGGGGGAAGGGTTTCTGAATGAACTTTTTGGAATACGGGTCGTTCAATATTGGAGGCACTCCCGGGATTTGATTGACCCTCGAATTGTAAGTTTCCACCTTCTTGTCATTCGCCTCTATCTTCTTTTCACCAGACTCCACCCACTTTGTTAGCACTTCGAGCATTTTCATCAGCTCGAAGTTTCTCCGGGTATGTGATGGAGTTAGCTTACGATTGACTTTTGAACGGGCTCGGTTGCAGCTCAATAAACAAGCAACTGGAGAACACTTTAAACAACAGCTAGAGAGCAAAAATTAACTTTTTTGCGCAGATATGCGTGCCAATAGTGATCCTCAAAATAAAAAGTTCCCCTTTTTTATAGTAGGAGAGTTTCAATCCTAGTACAAGTCTAAATAAGGAAAAAAAATCTTTCTTACAGTAAACATTGATACGCAGTTGATATTGGGTGAGATTTGCGCTGTAATATCTGGGTAAGGGCAGATATTATTTTTTCGTTTTCATATTGTAAGCACCGATTTAGCTTACGATGTGTTTGGAAGCCCTCGGCCAAACTATAATCTGGTTTGATCTAGTAGTCTAAATAATCCTGTACCATGATGTATCTGAAATAGTAGTAACTAGTCAACTGCTGCGCCTCAATGCATTTCGGGGAGAACCAGCTAGCTCTGGGTTCGAGTGGCATTTCACCCCTAACCACAACTCATCCGCTGATTCTTCAACATCAGTCGGTTCGGACCTCCACTTAGTTTCACCCAAGCTTCATCCTGGTCAGGGATCTCGATTGAAATCCCCGTAAATAGTATTTTCGGTCGAAATAGTATTCTTGCTTATTTCAATGATCCTCGATATAGAAGAAAGAGTTCGGGCATTATTTAATATGGGACTGTAGAAATGCAGGATGGAATATAATGAAATATAGCAACGGTCGAAGCTATTTATAAAGCACATGCTGAAACAGATGAAATTTATCGAACTACTAAAAGAAAATAGAATGGACTAGAAAATGGGGATTTCAATCGAGATACCTGAACATGGACTAACTATGGATATGATGCTGGAAATAGACCGATTTTATATCACCCTTCAATTCGAATTAGCAAAAGCTGAGCCAATGTTTGAATAGCAGGCGCTATGGCACTGAAGTAACCCATGCCATACTTTTGGGCCGGTTGTGGGCGAGGAGGGATGCGAACACCCGACACCGTGGTTCGTAACCACATGCTCTAATCCTCTAAGCTACAGACCCCACCCCGTCTCCACTCCGAAATGAAGGGACTAAATAGGAACAAGAGGTATCCACTGAAGAAGATCTTTGTCCTTCTCTTTCACTTTTTTCGAAAGAAAGGTGGGATCCTGACAAAATCAATGGATTTGCCAAAAATCTTTGGAATTAATTTTTATTTCTCACAAGGGTGGTTTTTTTTTGAAAAACTCTATTTATTCTGGTTTAGAAAGAAGATCTTTTGTCTCATGGTAGCCTACTCCACAACAGGGTTATGAAAATCCACGAGAAGTGATTGGACCTCAGTATCATATTTGGTTATTTACTAAAATCTCCTTTTGGAGGGGAAGGATGGATTGTTAGTGTGGACGGCGGGTAAGCAAACACCGAATCCATGGGTATTTCTATTTCTCTATGGTACTAGTTGTTGCTTCATTAAGTTATTCAATTGATGAGATTTGGTATGAGATCGATGATCTCGATGAGATTGATATTCCAATCTTTCTTCTTAGAACATATTGATTTGACCCCATAAGCGGGGCGCTTTCATCCTCTGTACCCCTTGCTTATCTCGTCTAACCGTCTTTTCCCTTAGTCTCGGCTCTTCACTCTGCTGGAGCCCAATGCTTGGCCGTGTCCGGTCCTGGGTGCACCATTCGTCCTCCCCGGCTCTAATACATGGAATCCTTCGGCTTTACTCGAGGCCATGTCAGATCGTGCTTTTATCTCGTTTCTTTACTGGAAAATGGGGGATAATTTTACCCCCGATTTTATCTGAACACAAAAAGCATAATTAGATGAGTTGTTTAATGTTTTTTTTTTCAATAACACGTTAGTTCCCTCATGCTTCCAAGCTCAACTTTGATTTTTATTTTTTATTTTTTTTACTCCAAAAGAAATAGATGATAGTTAATATAGATACATGAAAGATGATCAAATGATGGAGCTAAGATTTTCTTTTGCAATAAATGCAAAGACTTTTACGACATATATTAGAACTTTCCTCCGTATAATTCTTTCACCTGCGCAAAACAATTTGACTTGCATAAGGCTCATTAAATAATAAATTGGGATGGACATTGGTTAAACAATGAATTGGAATGAGTATAGCTCTGATACCATGATAAAGAAATGAATCTTGAGCCAAACTAAACTTCAATAGTTAGCTCATAAGGTAAGACTGCCCAAGAACATATATGGAAGTACATTGCTCCAAGCCACACCGATATGGAACACCAACACGCTTCCTACATATTTTTTCATATTTTGAAAGTTTGAACTTGAGACGTCTAGTTAAGGGTGGAAAAATCACATCCATCCTATCATAACTCTTGAGGGTCTTTCACGAATATTTAAATGGTTTCAAAGAAACATATAATCATATGTTTGATTCAATCACATCTTAGTTTTTTATTAGCCCGCAAATTGAGTCTATGAAAGATTTGAATTGCCTAAAGCACAATATCCGAAGCACTCAAATGGCACAGGCACAAAACTTAAATTCTCGTTATCAAATTAATTATATGGAGCTCTATATGAATCAATGTAACCTGAGAATGATGATGAATTTTTCGAACCTGAATGAATACGACAAGAGTACTAATGCATCTTGCTAGTAATGTTCATCACTTTGTATAATATTCTTTTGGAAATTTGTTCTTGAAATAGTCTTGTGTCAAGTAAAAGACATTGGACTAATATAATCAATCTGATACCTGCACGATATAATAGATTGTACACCACAAGAAATGGGGTTTTTAGTGGTGACACCATCAGTCGCCCCATAGATAGGATTTAGCAAAAGGAATCTCACAAAAATGTCCCAAATAAGTCCCAACTTATCAATCTCTGGCCATTAATCATAAACTTACCAAAACTAGTCAAGCACATATAAATTTCAGAAAAAATATTAAATTATTTAGAAAACATTCTTCTCATCTATCACTTCGTAGAACTTAAATTTGTTTTCTAATTCGATTTTCTACTTCAACCTTATAATTGTTAAAATTATTAAAGGCTTCATCTTTTGTGTCTCAACAAATATACGTAGGTATATTCAGAACAATCATCAATAAAAGTTATGAAATATTTGTTGCCGCCTCTAGTTAGCATGTCATTTAACTCACATATATTAGAATGTATTAAATCTAACAAGTTTATGTTTCTTTCAACACTTTAAAAGGTTTTTTTTGGTCAATTTAGATTTAACTCATAATTCATATTTTTTAAAGTCATTTAAGTCGCACATAATCAATCCACTTTAACCATTCTTTTCATAGTACTTAGGCCAATATATGCTAATTTATAATGCCATAAAGAAATTAAATCCAACACATATAAACAAGAGTATTTTTCTTATTAGTAATAATAAAACCATCGGCACAGATAACTTGATCATTCCATCAGTAGAATAACCTTTAACAACAAAGACGCCATTTCAGGACAAAATTAACTTTTTCAATTCAAATGAAGATTTAATATCTGATTTGTCCAAAAGTACCTCACTAACAAGATTCTGAATCATATCGGGAACATGCATGCAAAATGTTGGTAAGAGTAACCATCTTGCCCGATGTAAATGCAAGTTCGATATTTCTCTTGCCAAAAACTTTGGACCTTCCTTCATTTCCCATTTGAATCTCTTATTCATCAGTCACTTCTTTGTAAGTCTTGAAGAGGGGCTTGTCATAGCAAACATGAACTGTGGCACATGTATCATACCACCAACCTGAAACTTTGCCTTGTATGGAATATATCTTGTTCACAGTAACAATGATCTCTTCATTTTCTTTTGTTGAATTCACTTCTTATTTCTGAGTCTTCTTAAATCTACAATCTCCAGCATAATGGTCAGGTTTTCCACACACAAAGCATCCTCCTTGTTTGAACTTCTTGAATTTCTTTTGATCTTTTTTAAGACCAAGAGATGTTCCTTTGCTTTGCGTCCTTTGTTGGATTTGTTTGAGGGCTTAATCAAAGCATTGGCTTTATTATTGCCATTATAAGAATTTTCATTCTTTTCTCTCTTCCTCGATTCCTCTTCGATTCGAAGGTGCTTTTCCAAAGAAATGTCTTTTGAACTATGGAGAATTCTCTTCCAATAGGATTTTCGGGATGGTGGCCATTTTGTTATAATCACACCAACTTGAAAAGATTCAGGAAGTCCAATACCCGTAACTCTCAATTGATTTACTATGACCTGTAATTCATGCACTTGTGCCAATATAGGCATATCATTATTAAACTTGAACTCAAAATACTTAGAGACAATAAACTTTTTGGTATCTACACATAATTTCATCTTCCTTCCTCTTTTTTCTATGTGCCTTGAGTTCTTTAGAATCATTGTCCTCTAGTGGAGGAATTGGAAAAATAGTTGGATCAAGCACATAAAAAATCTCCAACGCAGTCTGCATAAACTCCATCTTGTGAAATTTGCACCATGGAAACGATCAAGGCGAATAAAATCTTGATTTGAGATTTAATATAGTAAAGAGGAGTCTCAAAACAAGAGATCTACTTCCCTTTTACTTGCACACCCGTAAATCCCAAACAGAACTTGTGAAAACTAAATTTGATTAAATGAGGAGTATACAACAGAAGAATACCAAATGTTGCAGGTTGAAAGTAAACATCCAGTAAATTAAAACAAAAGGTAATCCAACGTTTCCAGAATATAATAACTGTTGAAACCAAAATTTAAACCAAGCCAAAGAACTATTCTTCTATACTGCGGAGAAGAAGACAAAGAACACCACCCAAATCTCAATAATTCAAAATTGTTGGCTACCGAATCAAACCAATGTGGGCCTCATATTGAAGAAAAAAAAATGGGATGAGAGGTGCCTAACTTTGTTGAAACATTATAGGACTAAATCAACAACAAATCATCTTCTTTGTAGTAGTTGGATGACATCTCTTACTATAAATAGAAACATTCATTCTTCATTTCAATCACACCAAAATAAGAGAGAAGCAATAGAAGTTAGAGAGAGTAATCCATAGATTGTAGTCTGTGAGATAAATAGTGAGTGTGAGTAATATTGTAGTGAGGTGTTTTAAATAAAGAGTGTTATTTCTTTCAAGATTACAGTAGTCTCTTGACACTACAAAGTTGTAATATTATAGTGGTTATATTGCTCCGCCCGGGTATTATATTTTACCCATTAAAAGAATTGGTGTCGTTGTTACTCTATTGTGTTATTATTATTTATCGTGGATATTATTCCTGGGAGGGATTATTATTTTTACCAACAATGTGGTATCAGAGCCATGAAAAATAATGGTACGCTGTCTTTTCAGTACCCCCATCTCACAATTATAAGAAATGGTGTTTAAGTATGAAAGCCATTCTTGGCTCTTAGGATGTGTGAAAAATCGTAGGTAGAGGGTATGCAAAACCCGATAATAAGGAAGCTCTGCCTCAAAATAAAAAAGATATCTTTACAAAGACAAGGAAGAAGGATCAACAAGCCCTTACGCTCATCCACCAATGTTTGGATGATGTCATGTTTGAGAAGGTGACAGATGCTACTACCTCAAAGGAAGCTTGGAGGATTTTACAAATTTCTCTTCAAGGAGTAGACAAGGTGAGGAAGGTAAAACTTCAAACTCTAAGGGCTGATTTTGAAGTTATAAAAATAAAAGAATCCGAATGCAATTCAGATTATTGTTCAAAAGTAAAGGCTGTTGTAAATCAACTAAGAAAATACAGGGAGGACATAGAAGATGCATGTGTGGTAGAAAAGATCCTTCGCATTTTAATACCTAAATTTGATTTTGTGGTGTGTGCTATTGAGGAGTCTAAAGATTTAGACTCTATGATGGTAGAGCAATTGGAGGAATTTTTACAGGCCCATAAAGAAAAGATCAAAAGGAGACAAGAAGTGTCATTGGAGTAACTTCTTAAAACTCAGGCATCCTTCAAGGATTATGGAGGTGAAAAGAGCTATTGAGGGAATGGAAGGGGACGAGGCCGTGGTGGTCATGGAAGAGGAAGAAGTAACGATAATAACTTTAACAATGAAGTTAAAATCTACCAGACATTCAGAGGTCGTGGTCGTGGACATAGAGGAGGAAGAGGACATGGCTACTACCAAGAAAATAATGGACAAAGGTATGACAAAATAAAAATTGAGTGTTATAATTATCATAAATTTGGTCATTACTCTTGGGAATGTCGTAGCAATGTTGAAGAAAAAGCTAACCTTGTTGACGACAAGAAAGAAGAAGTTGAGCCAACATTGTTGATGTCACTCAAGGAAGAAGACAAGGATAATTGCAGCTTGTGGTATTTGGACAATGGAACAAGCAATCATATGTGTGGATGCAAATAGAAGTTTGTGGAGATCAATAAAATAGTGAGAGATAATGTGTCATTTGGAGATACCTCAAAGATTCAAATTGAAAGGATAGGTACGATTCTGATCTCCTGTAAAGATGGTAGTCACAAGTTAATTCAAGATGTTTATTATGTCCCAAAATTAAAAAGTAATATTTTGAGTTAGGGCCAACTTCTTGATAAGGAATATGACATCCACATGAAAAATATGCATCTCTGGCTTAGAGATTCAAGTAGAATTCTAATTTCTAAAGTGCATATGGCTAAGAATAGATTATTCTCTATGAATCTTAAGAGAATTGATGCAAAGTGTTTGAAGGCTAATGTGCCAAATGAATCATGGTGTTGGCACATGCGATATGGGCACTTGAATTTTGAAGCGCTCAAATCAATGGGAGAAAAGAACATGGTGCATGGGATACCATCAATAAGCCATCCCAATCAATTGTGTGTGTGAAGCTTGTCTTCTTGGAAAACATGCAAGGAGGAGTTTTCCAAAGGAGGCCATGTCAAGATCAACCAAACTGCTTCAGCTTGTTCATACTGATGTGTGTGGACCAATCAATCCACCTTCTTTTGGTAAAAGTAAATACCTTCTACTCTTCATTGATGACTTTAGTAGAAAGACATGGGTTTATTTCTTGAACCAAAAATCCGAAGCTTTTGCTGCTTTTAAAATTTTCAAAGTACTTATAGAAAAAGAAAGTGGTTATGAAATAAAAGCTTTAAGGTCCGATAGAGGAGACGAATTCACTTCAAAAGAATTTAATGACTTTTGTAAATCTCATGGAATTCGTCGCCATCTAATGATACCTTATTCACCCCCAACAAAATGGAGTTACAGAGACAAAGAATCGAACTATTCTTAATATGGCTAGATGTATGTTAAAAGCTAAAAATATGCCCAAGAAATTTTGGGCAAAAACTGTATCTTGTGCGGTTTATTTGAACAACAGTTCTCCAACAAAGAATGTTAGAGATAAAACCCCTCAAGAAGCATGGAGTGGAAGAAATCCAAATGTCAAGCACTTGAGAATCTTTGGGAGCATAGCCTATGCTCATGTTCCACATCAAGGGAGAGCGAAGCTTGACGATCGAAGTGTCAAGCATGTATTTGTTGGCTATGATACGAGTCCAAAAGGCTACAAGCTATACAACCCAAGTAGCGGCAAGATGGTGGTAAGTGGTGATGTTAGATTTGATGAAGAATTGGCATGGGATTGGGAAGCTCAGGAAGAAACTTCATATGATTTTCTTCCATACTTTGATAATGAAGAAGAACCAGAGACCGTAGAACCGGTGCAGGATACAACTCCACCTCCTTCTCCAATAAATGTTGCATCTCCCTCTTCTCAAGAAAGTTCAAGGACAATCAACTTGCCTTTCACACCCATATTTTCTACTTCGATATAGAAGAAACGTTTTGAAAAGGAAGTGGTGAGAAAAGGTTGAGAGGTTGTAGTCTTTATACAGATTATATTCTTAGTTATTATTATTATTATTATTATTATTATTATTATTATTATTAAATATATTATTTTCAAGTTTAGGGCTGTTCAAAATCGAACCCAAACGATGGCTTATTAGTATCAGATTATCGGGGTAATGGATGGTGAACGGATTAAGATTTTATAATTAACGGCATAATGGTTTGGGGCGGATTACTCAATTTTCTTATCGGCACTACAAGAAAAATGGATTTTAGCGAAGGGAAAAGTGGTCCTTAAAAGTTAATTTATGGTCCCTAAACGTCCATTGCGACCAATAATATCTTGTCGCCACCCGTCGCTATAGCCTCCGACGTTAAAATTCAATTACGACGGGATTTGGATCTTGTCGTAAAATCTCATTAGAGACCAGTTGAAATCATGGTACGTAAAATACTTTTAGGGACCATATTTCTAGTCCCAAAATATAATATATTAGACATGTTAATCTGGTTGTTAAATATTTAGCGACCAGTTATTCTGGTCCCTAAAATAATTTTAGGAATCACATTAATTTTACTAATTTCATTCTTGTGCATGTCAAATACAATTTGTAAAAAGAAAACCTGATAACAAAAACATAATATAGAGATAAATTTTGCTTTACAAAAATTTATTAACATTCCATTAATGGCGTTATTTACAGGTATACTTTAATTAAGCAATCATAATATTGTTGACAGAACTCACAGAAAAAACGTAGCTAACATCCCTAGACATTATACAAAGTTTATCCAATATTCCTAGCAAAATGATAGTCAACTTTTATGCCCACCAAATAAGCTTTTTTACATGTAAACTTCAATCTCCAAAACCTGTAACAAGTATAAAAATTTCTCTTCAGAAAAACCAATAAAGATCAACAAGATAATTGGTTAAAGAATATTTTATAATTTTACCCTAACAATGATTTAACTATTTGCCCAAATTCATCAAGTGTGATCATATACGGTTCAAAAGTTAAACAACAACGTGAAAGGGACTGCATGAACTCAAACAAAAAAAATGAATTAGAACTTTGGGAAATATGTTCAAGGATAATTTTATCTACTACTCGAGTTAAAATATTAAATACAATTATGAAATAACTTTTTGGCTAAAGGTAAAACTCACAAGTACTCTCTACAAAAGCACAATCATCTTTCAATCTAAAGTAGTATAAGCTTTGCCCTTGTGCAGGTTTTAATGTGCAAACACAGGTCATTGCATCATTTACTTTAAAATAAAATGCCGAGACTTGAAAATCTCGACTTTTCTGTTCTTTTGGCTGAAGAATGTACAGTAACCAATCTTGACTTCAATTGGGTGTTTCAAGATTTTGCAAATACAACTTAGCTACACACTTATATAGCAGATATATCATTTTGCTGGTATGCCTCTCTGTATTGTTAGCACATAGTAGCATTGCTATTTGTTTCTTTTAACTAATTAAAGTCTAGACATTTTAAATGCCAAAGAGTAGCTTGACTTCTAAGCCTTGCATTATTTGCAGCTGATATCAATTTTATAACAAAAAATCCAGAACACTGATAGTTTTACACTTAAGAAATGATAATACTGTAACGACTCGGCCGGTCGTTTTAAGTATTACAGCCTCGTTCCCCCCATTTACTGCTCAATTTATGCTTTACAGCTATTGTATGACTTGCCGGGGTAATTGGTTCGGGTCCGGAATGATTTTGGAGTGAAATGAGACACTTAGTCTCACAATGAAAAGCTTAAATTTGAAAAGCCGTCCGGAAGTCGACTTACGTGTAAACGATCTCGGATTTGAATTTTTATGATTCCAATAGCTCCGTATGATGATTTTGGACTTAGGAGCGTGTCCGAAAAGTTATTTGGAGGTCTGTAGTGGAATTAGGCTTGAAATGACGAAAGTTGAATTTTTGGGAAGTTTGATCGGGGGGTTGACTTTTTTATTTCGAGGTCGGAATCCGATAGAGATTAACCGACTCAAAGGGGAAATAGAAAGAAAATTTTTCCAGAGATCTTATGGGAATATCGAACGACTTCGAAGTCTAGCATCGATGAAACATTGTTCTCTCTAGTCTAGGGCACAGAAGCTTTGATTGCGGTATAGGTAAGAGAAACGAGCCTAAGGTTCCAATACGCTACAGACACTTCAAATGACGAGGCCATGGCCACGAGCTTAGACTTAGCGGGCGAAAAGTGAGAAGCCGCCCTAGTCCGGTTAGCGGCCCAAAAATAACACATGGGGAGATATTACAACCGAAGGGAAAACCTTCAACACTTCCAAGTCAGAGACTTGGTACTGAGGAGAGTTACACTACATACCAGGAACCCGAATGATGGGAAACTGGACCCGAACTGTGAAGGACCGTACAGAGTCACCGATATAACCGGGAAAGGATCGTATTAACTCGAATCCGGAAATGGAAAACAACTACCCAGCAATTGGAATATGGCAAATTTAAAGTGATACTACAGCTAAGGTATGAATGCAGTCTTCTTTTTCTTTATTACGCTTTGAACTAACCCATGCGGGTACTTAGTCAAAGTCAAATCTAAGGATTAGGTCTGAAAGCACGTGTTGTACTCTTTTTTCCTTGGGCCATTTTTTTCCCGAAGTGGGTTTTACGATAAGGTTTTTAACCCTAGTTTTGAAGAACAGCTGGAGGTCGGGGACTGCGAACCATCCGTATCAGATCAATAGTATTCGAGCCCTTAAAAGTTCAATCTCTAATACTAGGGGGCCATCACACCCTAAGTCAAGGTGCTGAGTTCGAGAATATACAAGGCATTTAAATTCGATATTGAAAGCCAAGGCTTGAATATTAGGACTAAGTGTAAGGGTAAAACGGTCGAACGAACCGTACCCACATAGCTCATTCTCGCCATGACAGATAAATTTTGTACCATCAACTATCTACATAACATTCAAAATAATGAAAGAAATTTGTCTTCTATGTTTCATCGATTCACATTTGCATAAGTAATATTATCGTCAAAAGTTACTTAGAATAAATGTTGGATTCAAAACACTAAACCTATGGGCCTCCCCGAACCGGGGACTGCTACCTGGTGATAAGCCCGAAAAATTCAGCTTACTAAGGGTCTACTAGGCAGGTCCCAAACGCAAAAGGCCACAACCAACTTAAATAGCTCGGAGACGTATGAGTCCGTACTTGAAAAGTAAGGTCCTTACATATTTTTAATAACACAAAAATACTACTTCAGACCAGGTCAAGTTGCTCGGTCTTGAATTACGGACATGAAAGGAGCCATCTTCGGAAAAGAATGATTGTGTCCGATTGAAATGTTAAAATTTTAAGAAAGACTTCGTTTTATATCAGAGTCATTACTTAATCTAGACCTCATCCCAGCTTTAGGGGGACAAACAATTTAAACGACGTCAAATTCTATGCTAAGACATCAATGGCATATTATAAGTCTTAGATACAAGCAAATATAGAAAAGTAAATGACACAATGCATAGCTAAAGAAAAATCCCTTTTATATGCACATGTACCAAAAGATATTTAAAGAGGCACTGTGAAATGGCCCCAAAATTCAAAATACAGAAAATAAAAAATAAACTAAGGCAGTTCCCGCCTAGTCTTCATCGGAGCCCGACTCACTGCCCGAACCATCTGGCTGGTACATCACTTTGTCCTCGGCTTCAAGCATCTTCACCTCTTCGATCTCGGCCGATAAGTCAATTCCCCGGGCATGGACCTCTTTAAGGGTCTCTCTCCAAGACAACCACTTCATATCCTCAGACTTTGTTATTATACGGGCCTCGACTACATCCACATCATTCTTATACTGGACAACATGTCCTGAACTTCTGAGGTCACATTCGAAGATGCCTCCAATCTGGACTTCAAAGCGATATATTCTTGGTCGAGAACATCCCGTTTTATAACGGCCGAGTCAAATTGTGCTCGAAGCTCCTCGTTCAGTCGAGAGCAATTGTAGGCTTTTTCCCTCATCACCCGAAGTTGATCTTTGGTTGATGCCTAATCCTCTTTGGTGGCATCCCGTTCCGAGGCCAAGAGATCCATTTTGCTCCTCAACTCCGCGGCTGAGGCTTTGACCTAGTTCATCTCGGCCCTAAGCTGGTCGATCAAGTCTATCTTCTCTTGGACCTGTGAGGTTGCGGCATTAGCGTTTGTGCTTAACCTCTCATTATTAATCTCAAATACTCTTACCTTTTCAACTAGAAGGGCATGTTCTCGTTTCACACTGGAGGCCTCCTTTTGAGCTCTTTCCAGCTCGGCTTGTAGGACGGAGTGGTCCCTGAGGACCTCATCAATTTTCTCACAAAGCGCTTTGAACATGTCCGTTTGCCAGACCTACTCCTTGAGCTCAAACTCAAGGCAACTCACCTCCATCCGAGACCGGTGGAAGCTCTCATGGTGAATCACCGAGGCCTAGTACATAAAAAATAGGAAAAATCGTTAAAATCCGCTAAGGCAAATGAATTATTTAAATATAGGAGGAAAAAATGATATACCTTGTTTAGCGCCTGCTGCGCCTCATTGAAGAGGCTCGGCGCGTCCACCTCGTTCATCTTCACTTGGTCTTCTTCGGTTATTAAGGAACGAAGGTAGCTGGCCACACCGACCGGCTCAGATAGTATCTTGGTATTCGCTCGTACCATAAACATGGTCGTCTTCTTGCGGTTGGGATCCACACTCGGGGCGGGGAATTGCTTCAAAAGCTTTGGGCTCAAATCCGGCCCATTTGACCCTGGCAACACATCTTTTTTCAGAATCTTCAGGTGGCCAAAACCAGAGTAGTCTTCTAGTGCTCCAACGCTTGATCAGGTCCAAGCCTGCACTACTATTGAGTAGCGAGGATGGTCGATGCAGTTTTACCCAGCTAGGTCGGGATCGAATCCACAGTGAGTTAATTGATTTGGAATTAGGTTTATATCTAAGTCTACATGCGTGTTTTATTCCTAATTGCACTTCCAAACATGAAGGTGTTGATTCTACTTCTATTTCTATTTCTATTGTATGCTAAGATTAAAGTTAAGTACAATATTTTTTATGTTGGTTTACAAGTGTTTAAAAGTACTAGGGTAGCGACTTTCGCCTAGGTGGACATCTAACAGGTAGTAAAAATCTAGGGCAAGCTTGATTAATTTGGGATCGTAATATAGCTATCACACCCAAGTACTCACTCTATTCTATATCTCTCGATAGTTTGAGTGATTGCCCAATTTGGCTTTCTCAAGTCCAACTGGGTATTCATGCAAGTCATGTGATATTAGCTCAAGTCGGGTATTATTATCTCTAGGTTTAACCCTTTAATTGGGGCTATCAATTTCTTGAGTTCACCCCAATTCCTTGTTAGCCTAGTTTTTCCATACTTAATCCCTCTTTCTCAAGAAGAGACCAAATCATAAAGGCATGAATCAGTGTTTGCAACCACTAATTCTATAATTCTAGCAAGAACTAGGCTAAATATCACTAACCCATAAACATTCAAGCCCTAAAATTCAAGACCCATTAAATACCCACACTAGGGTTGAGTCACAACCCTAGCTATGGGTCTAGCTACTCATAATAATAGCAGAAATTCAAAGATAAAGAGAAGATATAATACATAATACTAAATTAAAAGATGAAAATCTAATGTTATAAGGTAAATCTTGTACAAAATTGCCCAAAAAGGAAAACCTAGCCGTCTCACATACTCAGCAAAAACATAACATAACCTAAAATTGACAAAATGATCTATTTATACTAAACTGAAATCTCTGAACAAAAATACCCCTGCGGAAGTTTTGCGGCCACATAATTCTGACTGCGGCCGCACACTTGCTTTCGCACCCACGTAATTCTGATCGCGGTCTGCATTTCTTCACATCTGGACCTGGGTTGAACCTTATTTCGCGGACCGCGCAATTTCCACTGCATCCGCGTGAGAGACTTTCGCGGCCGCATAATTTTGACGCGGACCGCCATTCTCATATTTGCTTGAATTATGCACTCTCTGAACCTTAGTAACCGCAGTTCGCGGAATTCCCATCGCGGCCGTGCTGGTACTTTCGCAGCCGCATCTTCTTGTCGCGGTCCACGTTCATGTTTGTTCCCAAAAAATTATCTCTCTGATTCTTCATATCGCGGACCTCGAAATAATGGCCGCGTCCGTGTTGATACTTTAGCGGCCGCACTTTTTTGTCGCGGTCCGCGTTCCACACCTCTTGGCCCAGATTTGGTTTTTATTTAAGTTTTGACTCCTTTTATGAGTTGATTATGGCTCCTTTGGCTCATTTTGAACAATCCCTGCAAGCAAGCATACTAAGTTAGTTTTCCAGGAATACCCTCACGCATATTTGGCCCAAAACACAAGTAAAAGAGAGCAATTAATAGGCTAAAATCCCTACTTATCAACGCTCATGCCTTAAAATATGGATTAAGGGCTTTATCCGCTACCCGTGATGCCTCGATCGGCATTTCTGTAACGGCCTGAGCCTCACTGAAAAGAGGCTTCATGTGGGATAGCGACTCCTAGACATCAATGATGTTGGCAGCTTCTCTCGACTGGGGTAACTTCTCGAGAGGCAGTAGCCACAGGCTTTTCCTCGGGCTCCTGAACTGAAGAGAGTTCGGCCTTACGGTCTCCTCCCTCCGGTGCTGCCCACTCTTCTGTAGCGACGACCGACTCATGGGCGACAAACTCCATATCATCATCTTTAGGATAGTCCCTGAGCCGATAAAGAGAATCAAGGTCAGGTACCCTGGCCCGAGTACTCTTCCCGGTACTCTTTCGACCCTGACCACAATCCTCTTTTTCTTGGCCTCGGTGGGAGCGCCCGAGGGGTCAGGGGACATTTTCTTCTTCCTTGTGTTCTCCTCCTTCTTCGTATTAGCCTCGACGGTAGGTTGTATCGAGGCAGAGGGTTTTGCAGATGGGGACGAGACCTCGTCCTCGTCCACTGCTCGAAGCTCGGTGGTCATGGGTAAACCTATGGAAGGAAGAAAAGGACTTAGCCAAATGACAATGGAACGAAAAGGAGAAGAAGGATACTCACCATGGGAACGAGCATCCCATTTGCCTTTTGAAAGTATGTGTCACTCGCTCTCGGAGTATGTCAATTATTTATAGATCCCCTCGACCCATTCCTTGGAACGGGGCACTGCCTTGGGGACTTGGGAAATTTAAATGTAATGACAAAAGAACTGCTTTTTACATCTCGCTGTCCATCGCATTTTCTTTGTCTGCTCACGACATTTCCACCTTAGCCATCTTCATCAAGAGTTAATTTGCTCCCTATAATACGATGTCACTTAAATCTTATAACTCCCTCCATTGCATTTTATGGAAGGTATTATTTTTGTAGCTATACTATTGTTTTTCTTTGATTATAGTTTTCTAATTTTTTTTAAATGTTTTGAATCACTAGCTATGTAGTACTGTTCCTGTAATTTATAAATATGTTACTTTAAAAAAAAATGAAGAATCTATACTAAATTCACATAAAAAATCAAGTGTTTTGACCCTCGTACTCTATACCCTGTTACATAAATTGGGACAAAGGAAGTACTCGATAATATCAACATTTTGAAGTGCCCTTCTCCTTCTTCTTTTTTTCCCTTCTCTTGGTGTAAGGTATATATGTATGTAAACTGATTCATCTTTGAGGAAAAGAAATACCTTCCAATTTACTGCTTCCCTTTAAGAACATGAAAAATCTCGCTAATAGATTGCTACTTGTTTTCTAAATAACCCACGGATCTATCTTGTCTGCCACCTTGAAAATATATGACTGTTTCTATCTTTTCTTTAGATATAATAATTAAGCAATCAATGTATAAGACTGTTTTTTTCTTTCCTCTTAATCTAATATAATTAAGTAATCAATGTTTTTTTAACTAGTGCTTTATTTTTGCTTGGAGTAAGTTAAGTAGCTCGATTGGTTCGTCTATATAACGTTTGTTCCTCACCAATTACTGCCATTAATACCATGAACATAATGTTTCATGGACAACGCATCCTTTTCCCTTATAAATCACGTATCTATCTCTTTCTCCACATTAAATAGATAAAAGAATATTTTTTAATATTGTATCTTATTAAGGATCAATATTTTTTATAAACAGAGTTTTCTTCTCGTTTTCCGCTTTTAATAATAGGTAGATTGGTTTTAAAGTTCTACCTCCCACCTAACTCCTCATCCTTATCCTTAATAACATGAAAATTAAACTGCTTGACTAATCTCATGAATAATGCAGCGTGTTCGATATAATTCATATCTCCATCTCTTTTTCTACTTTGAATATATATAATATTGTTATGAAGTTAAGCTAAAAGAACAAAAGAATATAGTGAGAAATAAAAACTTTTAAATAACAATAATACTAAAACTAATTCATACTTTTGTGAGACTTGAGTAAAGAATCTCTTAGTTGAAAGTCTCAAACATGACTATAAAATGAATCCCTTATGGCAAGCTGTAAACTTTATCTTCCACATTTTTAAAGGAAAAATGCCTAAGTTCATCCGTAAAGTATTCAATTTAGAGCAGATTTATCCTCCCCCAAAAGTGCTCTATTCATACCTTGCCGCTACACAAATGGTTCAAATTTACGCTTTTTGGCTAACGCAAGTGAACTAGCCAAAATAAAAATATATTTTTCTATTTTTTTGTTTAATAAAAACATGAGTCGTCATGGATCATGTTTTATACTAGCTTTTCATGCAGCAAACTAGAACATAATATATTTTAATAATTTAAATATTTAATAATATAATAATAATAATAATAATAATAATAATAATAATAATAATAATAATAGTAAAAGCTAGAATATAATCTATATAAAGACTACAGCCTCTCTGCATTTTCTCACTACTTCATTTTCAAAACTTTTCTTCTATACCGTAGAAGAAAATATGTGTGTGAAAGGTAAGTTGATTGCTTCAGTAGAGGTGAAGTGTGGAGGCCACCCTATTCATGATATTTTTCACACCAATACTCATCATATATCCAATATAAGTCCTGGTAAGGTCAACAAATTTGATATTGATCGAAGGTGAATCTGTAAAAGTTGGTTCGGTTGTTAGCTGAAAATATAACGACGGTATGTAATTCGCATTTCTCCTCTCTATACATATATATTATTTACTTGTATCAACTTCCGCATTTAGGTGTATTTAGTATGTAAAGAAGTCTTTCTTCAAAGAAATATTTTTCGTGAAAACATTATTTGATGATTTTTGGGTTATCATAAAATATTTTACCTCAAATTAAAGGGGAAAATCTTGTTGACGAAGTCACTTTTCTTAAAACTATCTTGATGTTTAACTTCATTTTACTTGCTCCATCTAACACATATTAGACATATTATTGATAACACTCAAAAACTTCTTAACACTCTCTTTGCTAATATTATTACTAGCATTCAATATAATATATACGTAAAATATTTTTCACCCACCAATTACCAAGTACTGAAATTATTTATCAAATATTTTTTAAAAATATTTCTCAAGGAAAATTCCTTTCATCGTACCAAACACAACATAATCAAATTTAAGCCTTTTTCCCTACTCATTCAATAATTTTCCACAATGTCAAATGTTCTTTTAAGATTTTTAACGATAGTTCTATTCAGGAAAAAGTATAGCACGTCCAATCTTCCCGGGCTTCAAATAATATTTGGAGAAAATGAAATTGAAAAACAAAGGAAAAACAAAAGAAATGAGAAGAAAATATGTTATTCTGAATGTTTATATCTTTTATATGAGGAATTGAACAGTTGAACATAGAGTAACATCTCTTGTATTTTTGAATTTTATTGATTATAGATGGAAAAGATAATATATGTAAGCAAGTGATTTAGCGGTGTGCTATTCTTTTCTTTTTCAGCCATTTGTTTTTTGGGTTTATCTAGTAGTTATATGGGGACTAAGATTTATAAACGGTTCCTAATGCAGTATTGATTAATAGCCAGTCAAATTGTGTCTTGTACAATTTAGTTGTTAGCTATACTTTAGGCATAAAGGATGAACAAGTAAAAGTTTCGAGGGTAACTCAAGCAGATTTGAAATCAGACAGTAAAAAAGTGAACAAAGGGAAACCAGAGCTTTCATAGGAGGGAAATGTTTAATGCGTGACGTTCTGCATTCGGTACCCACCGAGCATGGTAAATCGGCAGCTTTATAGGAGGGAAATGTTTAATGCGTGACGTTCTGCATTCGGTACCCACCGAGCATGGTAAATCGGCAGCTGACACGAGTCCAAAGTCAGAACGACACGATTGATGGGACGTTTCGCTGACTCGTCAACTCGTTTGTAGCGTACAGAGGAAGGAACCGGAGTCGGTTAGTTACTTCTCGTCATTTCGATAAATCTGCTCTCGAAAAAGTGAGGGGACTATCTGTGTACGGCTAAAATCGGGGATAAATTTACCCCCGATTTCCTAGTAAAGAAACGAGAGGAAAGGACGGTTTGACATGGCCTCGAGTATAGCCGAGGGATTCCACGGATCAGAGCCCGAGGAGGACGAATGTCGAATGGTGCACCCGAGACCAGACACGGCCGAGCATTGGGCTCGAGCAGAGTGAATAGCCGAGACCAAGGAAAAAGGTGGTTAGACGAGATAAGATAGCGGCCAAAATATTCACTCTAAATCGGATATTACAACGCAAATCTTGCCCAATATCAAACGCGTATCAATGTTTACCGGAAAAGTTTTCACCTTATTTAGATTTGTACTAGGATTGAAACTCTCCTACTATATAAAAGGGGAACCTTTTTTTTAGGACCATTGTTGTCACATATATCTAAGCAATGAAAGTTAATTTTTGTTCTCTCGTTGTTGTTTAAAGTGTTATTTAGCTACTTATTTATTGAGCTGCAACCGAGCCCGTTCCGAAGGCTGGATCAGAACTAATTCCCTACATCCAACATAAAGCTAGATTTAATCGTCCATCGCATTTGGTTGATCATTTTGTTTTCCTTGAGTTCAACTATTTACTGTTATTAGATTATTTGTGTTAAATTAAATCACTTATCATTTAAATGACGTATAAATTCAATTATTACTTTGGGATAAACACTTTTAACATTTTTAGTTGATTTCCAACTACTCAGTAAATTAACAGTTGATCTTGTGTGCCTAGAATTAGCAGAATTAGCACACGATATAATGCATATGACCCCACAATATAATGCATATGACCCCACAACAAAATCTTGTATTTTCACGTTTATTACACTGAAAACATCAAAGAAAAAAAAGTTATGTAGCAGACAATATAAACCCTTCTTTGTCATAATAAAATATGTACTAGGAGACAAAATCACCAACGTACAAATCGTTGCGGATTCACTTGTTTGATAAAGATGATCTTCCATTTTGGATCTCTACTTAAATTGTCAGGTTAAATTTACTGTTTATATATAAATTATATACTAATTATTTATATACATATTATACATGTGTTGATTATTTAGTTAAAAGCAGCTAATTAGATTAATTCTTTTTATTTGTTTAACAATAGTATTGAAATTCAATTTTCTTCATTCTTTTATAACAGTAAAATTAATGTTCTTAATTTTGTGAAAACATCAAAGAAAAAAAGGACCTCGTAGTTGTAAACCTCAATCTTAACTATAAAATGAATATACCTTATAAGCTGTAAGTTTATCTACAGCATTTTTTTAATTAGCGTGCGTACGTAAAAATTCAAATCGAGACAAACTTATAACTTAATACAACCTAATTATATACGAAATGAACTCACACTAACCTTCGTCCCCACTAATTAAAAATCGTGGATCATGCTTTATACTAGCTTTCCATATAGCCAAGTAAAATCTATATAGAGGCTACAACTGCTATATCTCCAAGATAATTTCCAATCATTTACAACACCACCCAATCCAAATACATAATAAAGCCGCAAAACTCAATTTTCTAATATAAAATTTTTTGATGAATAACAATTGAGTTTAAGCTCTTAACTAATCTCATTGACTTTGTTTATGCTGTGACCTGTGAAGATCAAAACAAGATTTATGTGCTTCAAATCTTGAAAACGGTATCATCAAAGTCATTGTCATTTACTAATTCTACAAAAGCTTTTGTCAATTATGACTTCAGATCATTGATTTAAATGTCTATTAGAGTCTTGCCAAATACGAGTACATTATTGAAGCGTCTATAATTGCACTGATTTAATATCTACAATTTCAAACAACTTTATTGTCACATTATTGAAGCGTTTAAATAGTTTGGAATAAGAGGTTGGCACAATGGTAATCATCTTAGGTTGTGAGTTCGAGTCACCCCAAAAGCAAGGTGGACAGTTCTTGAAGGGAGGGAGCCGATGATATATCGAAAATAACTTTTCTATTCCAGGGTAAGGGTAAAATTTGCGTATATACTACCCTCCCTAGACCCGACTAGTAGATTTACTGGGTTTGTTGTTTTCTTTAAGAACATGGAAAATCTTACTAATAGATGACTGTTTCTATCTATTAGTAACTCACATCTTTATCTTGTTTAATAATTCACGTCTCTATCTTGTCTGCCACCTTGAAAATATATGATTGTTTCTATATAATAATTAAGCAATCAATGTATAAGACTGTTTTTTTCATTCCTCTTAATCTAATATACTCTCTCTATTCGGTAATTTGACTCAGCACGAAATTTAAAAACAAAAGAAGACTTTTGAAATTTGTTGTTTTAAAAACTTAAGGGGTAAAAATTTTATGGTGCCATGACATTTGTGTGGTTATAAAAGTTTCTTAGTAAGGGTAAAATGGGTAAACAGAGTTTTTAAGAATATCTCTTTCTCCACCTTAAATAGATATAAGAATATTTTTTAATATTGTATCTTATTAAGGATCAATATTTTTTATAAACAGAGTTTTCTTCTCGTTTTCCGCTTTGAGTAAGGTACATGTATTAGGTAGATTGGTTTTAAAGTTCTACCTCCCACCTAACTCCTTGACTTATCTCATGAATAATGCAGCGTGTTCCGATCCATATAATTCATATCTCCATCTCTTTTTCTACCTTGAATATATATAATATTGTTATGAAGTTATGCTAAAAGAACAAAAGAATATAGAGAGAAATAACAACTTTTAAATAACAATAATAGTAAAACTAATTCATACTTTTCTGAGACTTGAGTAAAGAATCTCTTAGTTGAAAGTCTCAAACATGACTATAAAATGAATCCCTTATGGCAAGCTGTAAACTTTATCTTCCACATTTTTAAAGGAAAAATGCCTAAGTTCATCCGTAAAGTATTCAATTTAGAGCAGATTTATCCTCAGACAAAAGGTGGCCTATTCATACCAGGTTCAAATTTACACTTTTTGGCTAACTCAAGTAAAATATCTAAAATAAAAATTTATTTTTCTATTTTTTTGTTTTAAAAAAATCCTACTATATTTAGTTAATCCCTCTTATCTATCCAACACTATTTTTTATCTTCCTCTCTCATTTTTTAACTCATTAGCCGCCCCTTTTTCCCTTACTCTCTTCACTCTTCAATTCTTCTTACACAAATACATTCACACACATATACCACAGCTTCACGTCTTCATGCATGAAGTCCTTTACCAGATTTATAAAAGGAGTGTTTCATCTATTGAAAATATTTTCACTGGAGACGACCGTGATTTTGTTGGTCGCGACCTAAAAATATAACTTCGATGGCCAACGAGATCGTGGTCTCTTTTGACGTTGCTATTAGGGGTGGGCGTTCGGTCGGTTCGGTTCGATTTTAAGAAATTCGGTTCGGTTCGGTTTTAAGAAATTCGATTCGGTTTATTTCGGTTTGAACATTATCATAGTGGGCTTTCTCTATGTAATAATTGGATTGGCGAATTTTTTCGTTTTCTTTCAAAATTTCGATAAATTAGACTGAAACCAATCGAAAATTTGTTGGTTTGCTAATAATTCGGTTTTTCGGTTAACCGAACCAAATAAATTAATAACCGAAAACCGAACCGAAAAACTAAAATTTTAAACTGAAACCAACCGAAAATACCGAATAACCGAAACCGAAATAAAAATATTTTCGGTTCGGACCGAAATTTGCCCACCCCTAGTTGCTACCGATAGAAAAGCAGGAGGGGGATGGGGTAGGTCTACTAGTTGGATTAGGAGTTAATTAAAATTCCAGGTGACATTTAATTCACTTTCGTTAGACGAAAAGGGTAAATTAGAACTATTTGTATAATGGAAGGGGTACGAATATGGTGCTTTTTTAAGGGAAGACAAATCCGCTCTTACTTTTGCGGAAAAATTAGGCCTTTCCCAAATGGTTAAAATTTTATGGTAAGGAAAACATTAACCTAGCAAGACCTAATTATACACGTAATGAGCTGACATTAATCTTCCATCTCCACTAATAAAAAGCATGAGTTGTCATGGATCATGTTTTATACTAGCTTTTCATGCAGCTAACTAGAATATGGGTGTTTATCGGGTGTTTGGGCGGATAATTATGCTTAACGGTTCGACTTATCAGTTATCAGATTATAAATGTAGTAATCCGCTAGTCATCCAATAAGACAACTGGCGGATTGGTATCAGATTAACGATTATCGGGCGGTTATCGGACGGTTTATCGACTAAACCAAATAAAAGGTTTTTTGAAGAATCATTCAATCAATACCAAACGGTTTCAAATCAATACCAAATTTTTAATATTATCTAAGATCTAACAGTATTTTGAATTGAAAAGTCTTCTTCCAAGTTCCAATTTAGTTTATATTCAAGACTATTCATACACATATGAATCAATCAAACTTTTAGTAACATTCGTTCTTCACAAGAAATCCATATTGAAAAACCAAAAAACCAGAAAATCAGACTTTAATTTGTTAGATGCATGCAAAAAAAAGGACATAAAACCACACAATTCAGCTATTACGGATAAAATTATCGGACAACAAATTACTTTCAACAGTACTTTATATACATAGAGGGGTAAAAGTATAAATATAAAAATTCTTAACGGATTAACGGTTTACCCGCAGGATGCTTGTAATTGATGCGACTAGTAAAGATGGCAGAGCCTTGATTACTATGGAGTTTTGACTGATATACTTGAATTGCAAATCGTCCTGGTAGAAGAGTAATTTTGTTTCAATGTAGTTGGTTTGATGTGAATAATGAAACAACGGGAGTTAAATAAGATGAATATGAATTTGAAAGAAAATCCTACACAAAATACGCGAAAAAGAATGGACGAGGTAAAACATCTTTTATGTATTAGTATATTAACGTGTATCTCATGATTTACATGATTTTTTTGCTAATACATTATTTTCATCATGTCTTTCTTATTTTGTTTTCTTTTGACTCTTTGTAGTTTAATGTGAAACAATCAAAGACAGAAAGTAATTAAGATCGGATCCACTACGAATGCTACGAAATATGGCTTCCTTCTGCCAGGTGTCAAAGTATTTGTCACATCCCAAAATCCAATTAGTCATGATGACACCTAACTTAACCCACTAGGTAAACCAATTAACCACTAGCCAATTCCAATGTAATTTAACAATACAATTAATTAAGAGAAATATATGAAACTGATACATTTCCCCTAGAATTGGTAGTACAAATCATGAGCTTCTAAGAATAGAGTATACAAAGCTGGTATGAAGTAAATACATTATCTGTTTGAAAAGTACATAAACAGAGTTTAATGAATCTAAGGCTACCATGAACAAAAGGCAACAACAACCGGAACGCAGGTACATCTTCAGATTTAACTCCCAACGAACACAGCAACATCAGCATCCAACATCTGCACGCAAGGTGCAAAAGTATAGTGTGAGTACAACCGACTCCATGTACTCAATACGTAACAAACCTAACCTTAGGTTGAAAGTAGAGACGAGCTTATACCAAGGTCGGGTCCCAACTTCAATAACCAACAATAGTTCATAACAACATAAAGCAAGTAATACAAGAAGCAACTCAAAGATAAAATGCTCAGCTAAATCATGATTTCTAAAAATAGTTCTGCCTTTCAAGTACATCAGTAGAAACCCAAATCATTTACCGAAGTTGCCAAAAATATGAGTAAGTTTGAAAGCAGTAATTTTTTCAAAAATCCTTTCAATGATAGTTAAGATATCTCATTTTCTTTCCAGATAACGAGTGTAAAATAAATGCATCACTATGCTTATATGTCAACACCTGTGAGAAATCATGACGTGATACCGTACAACATGAGGAAAATACATCTCTATACATATATGTCATGTGTGCATATCAATGCAATACTGTATGTGATGCACCATGCTGACAACCTCATATGCTCACACTCTCGAATACTCAACCACTCTGTATTGTATATGGCCCATACGGCCCAGGGTAGAGCCATTCCAGAACATATACATCACTGACTATAAGTTACCTAGTACCGAGGAAGGCCAATCCAGCTCTGTGGAGAAGATCTATCTCCAGGTTCACACTCTCAAATACTCAACCACTCGGTACTGTATATGGCCCATACGGACCAGGGAAGATCCACCCCAGAACATATACATCACTGACTATAAGTCACCCAGTACCGAGGAAGGCCAATCCACCCCTGTGGAGAAGATCCATCTCCATATAATATCAACCGCGCTCACTCAGTCATCAATCTCTCAAGTCTCTCTCTCATGGGCTCACAATGTCATGAAAATAGCTCGAAAATGATGATATGATGTATCAATAAATAACAACAGAGATTGAGATATGATATGCATATGAATGCGTATGACTAAGTATGTAATGCAATGAAAGCAGATAACTTAACAACAGAAATGACCTCGGTGGGTCCCAACAGGATAAACATGTAGTTTAAACATAATTTATAGCATGAATCACATTTTAATAACTCTAGTACGTAGAGATTTTATGATTTCAGACAAGTTCAGATAACTACACAGTACAACAGAAATAACTGTCATAGTTCACACGGTGCACGCCCATAAGCCCGTCACTTAGCATGTGCGTCACCTCAACACCAAATACATAACACGTATAATCAGGGTTCATACACTCAGCTCCAAGATTAGAAGAGTTACTTACCTTGAACAAGACGAATTTAATGTCGAGCAAGCTAATTAATGCTCCAGAACTTCTGGAATATAGTTTTGTTTGTCGATTTCGCTTTACATTTTCCACTTGGGTGGTAGAGCGTTGATAAAATCTTTTTGATTTTGTGATCCTCACAAAACTTATTAATATTGTCGCCTATAAGCTGCCTCCCATTGCCACACGTGATCTTGGCTGGTATCCTCAATTGGCATGTTATTTGATCCCAGATGAAGTCAATGACCTCCATTTCCCTAACTTTATCGAACACATATGCTTCGACCCACTTGGAGAAATAATCGGTCATACCTAAGATGTACTGTGCTTTGCCGGGTGCCCCTTGCATGGACTAACAATGTCCATTCCCTATTTCATGAAAGACTAGGGGGAAAGGACCGGGTGAAGCATCTCCCCTAGTTGGTAGATCATTGGGGCGTGCCTCTGACATTCGTTACACTTTTGAACAAAGTCTTTCGCATATTTTTCCATCTCGTTCCAGTAATAACCTGCTCTGATATATTTCCGAACCAAGGATTCTATTCTCGGTTGGTTATCACAAGTACCCTCGTGAACTTCCATCATCATGTAGTCGGTTTCCCCCGGAACCAAGCACCTTGCTAATGATTTTTGATATAGTTTTCCACCAACCAAGCTAAACCTGGAAGCCTTAGTACATAGGGCCCTCGATTCTTTGGGATCCGATGGCAGTTTCCCTTTATGAAGTTAGTCTATAAATTTGTTTCTCCAATCCCAAGTTAATCATGTTTAGTTAACCTCGGCGTGGCCTTCCTCTATCACAGAGTTCAACAATTGCATCACTGCTCCGGAATTGAATTCATCGAAATCGACTGACGACCCAAGTTTAGCTAATGCATCAACCTCGTTATTTGATATCGGGGTATGCGATGTAGTGTCCATTCCATGAATTGGCGTATCATGACTTGCAGCTTATCCAATTATCTCCACATCCGATTCTTATTTACTTCAAATCTCCCGTTAACTTGGTTAATGACAAGGAGGGAGTTGCACTTGGCTTTGATCACCTAAGCCCCCAGGCGCTAAGCCAATTCCAGACCTGCAATCATAGCCTCATATTCGGCTTCGTTGTTAGTAAATTTTACAGTTCTAATAGATTGCCTTATTGAATTACGCGTAGGCGATTTTAATATGATTCCCAGCCCAGACCTTTTCACGTTAGAAGCATCGTTCGTGAAAAGGGTCCAAACCCCCGAGCTAGTCCCCGAGGCGAGCAGTAATTCTTTCTCGACCTCAGGGATCAAGGCCGGCATAAAGTCGGCCACGAAGTTTGCCAAAATATGAGATTTTATACCAGTTCAGGTTTGTACTCAATATCGTACCCGCCAACCTTTATGACCCATTTGGACAGTTGGCCCAAGAGCTCAGGTTTATGCATAACATTTCTTAGCGGGTATGAGGTCATGACACATATGGGGTGACACTGAAAATACAGATTTAATTTCCTAGACGCGCTTAGTAAGGCGAGTGCTAATTTTTCTAAGTGTAGATACCTTGTTTCGGCATCGCCTAGGGTTCTACTAACATAATAAATAGGAAACTGCATACCTTCTTCTTCCCTTACCAGAACACCACTTACCTGTACCCCGGAGACTCCCAAGCAGAGGTATAGTTGCTCGCTCACCTTCGGGATGTGCAACAAAGGAGGGCTTGACAAGTATCGTTTGAGTTCTTCTAAAGTCTACTGACATTCCGGGGTCCAAGAGAGGTCGTTCTTCTTTCTCAGTAATTAGAAAAATCGATGGCTTTTGTCTGATGACCTAGAAATAAACTGGTCCAATGCGGCTATCCGCCTGGTCAATCTTTGTACCGCCTTGACAGTGTCAACTACTATGATTTCTTCTATGTCTTTTATCTTGTCCGAGTTTATCTCTATTCCCTGGTTGTATACTTTAATACCAAGGAACTTTCCCAAACCGACCTCGAAGGCAATCTTTTTCGGATTCAGCTTCATGTTGTATTTCCTTAGTATGTCGAAGGTTTCCTACAAATTCTTCAAATGGTCCTCTGCTCGCAGGGACATAACTAATATATCATCAATTCGAACATCCGGTTAACTAGGCGTTGATACGTGAAACATACAATTTTTAAACCAAACGGCATTACGTTATAACAATAGGCGCTAAACATAATTATAAAAGAAGTCTTTTATTGGTCACCCGGGTCCATCCATATTTGGTTGTACCCTAAATAGGCATCAAGAAAACTCAGCGTCTTGTGCCCGGCTGTCGCATCCATCATTCGGTCGATGTTAGGCAAAGAAAATGAATCCTTCGGACATGACTTGTTTAGGTCTTTATAATCTACACATATTCTAAGTTTTTTTCTTTTCTTAGGCACGACCACTATGTTAGCTAGCCAATCCGGGTATTTAACTTCCCGAATATAACCTATTTTCAAAAGTTTAGATACCTCGTCTTGGATGAATGCGTGTTTGATCTCGGACTGTAGCCTCCTCTTCTGTTTTACCGGGTGGAATTTTGGATCCAAGCTTAATTTGTGAGTTGTCACCTCCGATCCCTGTCATGTCTAAGTGAGACCAGATAAAACAATCGGTATTAGATTTAAGGAAATCAATAATATTTTATCTGAGATCGGGAGATAACCCCGTGCCGACGTATTCCTTTCTGTTCGGTAGGCACTCGATCAGTATGACCTGCTCCAATTCCTTGATTGTCGATTTGGTGGCGTCAGTTCCTCGAGTGCTATAAAGGATCTCGGGACACTGAAATCATGATCCTCTTCGTTTGCTATGTGTTCCCCTGTTTTGCGGTACCAGTCAGGGTCGGGGACAATGATTTCTTTTTGGTTTCTATCTCTACGTCCAGTCCCCTACCTTTTGATATCGTGACCGCGAGCACCGAGATCACTTCCTCGAGAGCGAACATCTCCTTTGCAGTCGGTTGTTCCCCGTAGACCGTTTTGATTCCTCTTGTGGTGGGAAACTTCAACGCATGATGTAGGGTCGAAGGCACCACTCTCATGTTGTGCACCCATGGCCTCTCGAACAAGGTATTATATCTCATATACCCCTCGATCACATAAAATTTCATTTCCTGGGTGGTCCCAACAGTGTTTACCGGTAGGGTTATTTCACCCTTCGTGGTCTCACACGCTATGTTAAACCCGTTCAATGCTCGTACTGCAAGTACGATTCGGTCAAATAATCCCAATTGTTCTATGACCCTTCATCGGATGATGTTGGCCGAGCTACTTAGATCAATTAACACACGCTTCACTCGAGATTTATTAATAAGTACGGATATTACCAGAGCATCATTGTGAGGTTGAATGATGCCCTCGATATCCTCATCACTGAACGAGATGGAATCCTCTAGGACGTAGTCACGACTGCGATTTCCCTTGTGATAGAAACATTGGTGTGCTTTATCATTAGCGCTTGTGGGACATATACTCCCCCAATGATTATCTTGATCACGTGCTGAGGCTCTTACTGCTCAATTTGTTTGTTGGCGTCCCTTTTTTTGAAATGATTTTTGGCCTGCTCACTTAGTAATTCATGAAGATGGCCATTGTTGAATGGACGAGCCACTTCTTCCCATAGCTGTCCACAATCTTCGGTCCTGTGACCGTGAGTACCATGGTATCTACATACCAAGTTGTGGTCTCTCTGAGCGGGATCGGACTGAAGTGCCCTAGGCCATTTGGTCTCCTTGTTGCATCCAATGGCCAACACTATACTCGCAACATCGATGTTGAAGTTATATTCCAATAGTCTCGGGGCTTCATTGCCCCCAAATGATGTGTCGAAACCGTTATTACTCATTAGACCCTGGTTGCTAGGTCCTTGGTCTCTTCTCCTATCATTCCTGGCTGAGTGGCGAGCAGGTCCGTTTTCCCTCCTCTCCGAGATATATGGCTGATACCGATCTCTGACCGGCCTTGTCTCTTGGTCCATAATCCTTTTAGATTCGTTGTTCGATCTATTGGGGTAAAAAGACCCCGAGGCTCATCTTCAACTCTTATCTTTGATTGATACCTGTTATGAATATCGGCCCAAGTAACCGCCGGGTATTCCACCAAGTTTTACTTCAATTACTGAAAAGCAACGGAACTTAGGGGGTTGATCCTTTGAGTGAACGCCTAAACAGCCCAATCATCTGTGATCCTCGAATTGTAAGTTTCCACCTTCTTGTCATTCGCCTCTATCTTCTTTTCACCAGACTCCACCCATTTTGTTAGCACTTCGAGCATTTTCATAACCTCGAATGTTTTTCCGGGTCCGAACTCATGCGGTTTTGATATAATTTGTTCATGTCTCCAAGCGCCTTCTCTAACCCGAAGGGGAATGTGATGGAGTTAGCTTACGATTGACTTTTGAACGGGCTAGGTTGTAGCTCAATAAACAAGCAACTAGAGAACACTTTAAACAACAACTAGAGAACAAAAATTAACTTTTTTGCTCAGATATACGTGCCAATAGTGATCCTCAAAATAAAAAGTTCCCCCTTTATATAGTAGGGGAGTTTCAATCCTAGTACAATTCTAAATAAGGAAAAAAATCTTTCTTACAGTAAACATTGATACAGAGTTGATATCGAGTGAGATTTGCACCGTAATATCTGGTTGAGGGCAGATATGTTTTTTTCGTTTTCATATTGTCAGCACTGATTTAGCTTACGATGTGTTTGGCAGCCCTCGGCCAAACTATAATCTGGTTTGATCTAGCAGTCTAAATAATCCCGTACCATGATGTATCTGAAATAGTAGTAACTTTTCATACCGGTGGAGTATTCACGGGGGGTAAATCAGAACAGGTGCGAGCCTCTGGGTTCGAGTGGCATTTCACCCCTAATCACAACTCATCCACTGATTCTTCAACATCAATCGGTTCGGACCTCTCCGAGAATGAACTAATGCCTTGTTCAGGTATCTCGATTGAAATCCCCGTAAATGGTATTTTCCGTGGAAATAGTATTCTTGCTTATTTCAATGATCCTCGATATAGAAGAAAGAGTTCAGGCATTATTTAATATGGGACTGTAGAAATGCAGGATGAAATATAATGAATTAGAGCAACTGTCAAAGCAATTTATAAAGCACATGCTGAAACAGATGAAATTAATCGAACTAGCAAAAGAAAATAGAATGGACTAGAAATATGGGGATTTCAATCGAGATACCTGAACATGTCCTAATTATGGATATGATGCTGGAAATAGACCGATTTTATATCACCCTTCAATTCGAATTAGCAAAAGCTGAGCCAATGTTTGAATACCAGGCGCTACGGCGCTGAAGTAACCCATGCCATACTTTTGGGCCGGTTGTGGGCGAGGAGGGATGCCAACACCCGACACCGTGGTTTGTAGCCACATGCTCTAATCCTATAAGCTACAGGCCCCACCCCGTCTCCACTCCGAAATGAAGGGGACTAAATTGGAACAAGAGGTATCCACTGAAGAAGATCTTTATTCTTCTCCTTCACTTTTTTCGGAAGAAAGGTGGGATCCGGACAAAATCGATGGATTTGCCAAAAATCTTTGGAATTAAGTTTTATTTCTCTCAGGGGTGATTTTTTTTTGAAAAACTCTATTTATTCTGGTTTAGAAAGAAGATCTTTTGTCTCATGGTAGCCTGCTCCACAACAGGGATTTTGAGCCAAACTAAACTTCAAAAGCTAGCTCATAAGGTAAGACTGCCCAAGAACATATATGGAAGTACATTGCTCCAAGCCACACCGATATGGAACACCAACATGCTTCCTACATATTTTTTCATATTTCGAAAGTTTGAACTTGAGACGTCTAGTTAAGGGTGGAAAAATCACATCCATCCTATCATAACTCTTGAGGATCTTTCACGAATATTTAAATGGTTTCAAAGAAACATATAATCATATGTTTGATTCAATCACATCTCAGTTTTTGATTAGCCCGCAAATTGAGTCTATGAAAGATTTGAATTGCCTAAAGCACAATATACGAAGCACTCAAATGGCACAGGCACAAAACTTAAATTCTCGTTATCAAATTAATTATATGGAGCTTTATATGAATCAATGTAACCTGAGAATGATGATGAATTTTTCGAACCTGAATGAATACGACAAGAGTACTAATGCATCTTGCGAGTAATGTACATCACTTTGTATAATATTCTTTTCGAAATTTGTTCTTGAAATAGTCTTGTGTCAAGTAAAAGACATTGGACTAATATAATCAATCTGATACCTGCACGATATAATAGATTGTACACCACAAGAAATGGGGTTTTTAGTGGCGACAGCATCAGTCGCCCCTACGGGTGTTCAAAATCGAACCGAAACCGAAAACTGAACCGAAACCGAAACTTAATGGCTTATTGGTATCGGGTTTACGGTTTAACGGACGGGGAACAGATTAAATTTTTTTTATTAACGGCTTATCGGTTTGGGGACGGATTATTCAATTTTCTTAACGGATAATCTGTTAACCCGTTATATATATATATATATATATATATATATATATATATATATATATATATATATATATATATATATATTAAATATCCTTCTTCCACTTCCATATATAACGTATTGGGTCACTATTTGAAGGAGTTCCAGTACTCTATCTCTATTACTAATCTACTAGGAAATATATATATATATATATATATATATATATTAAATATCCTTCTTCCACTTCCATATATAACGTATTGGGTCACTATTTGAAGGAGTTCCAGTACTCTATCTCTATTACTAATCTACTAGGAAATACATTGCGAAAATAATATTGAGCATTTAATGATCTATTCGGAAAGAATATGTTTGAGAAAAGTCATCTAAACATCAAACAAGAATCAAGACAGCAGTATTTATCACAGTCTTTACTTCGTTGGCTTATGCTAAAATTTGGTGTATACATATTTTTTACAGGGATCTACTCACTTATGGATTAAGCTGTTGTTTGAACTTTGAAGCTGCATAAATTCAAGCATTGTTTGGCGTTAGTTGCAAGCCAAATATTTCTGTGTAGTCTGCTCACTTATGAATTAATCATTTTGAAATATGTATTCTAGACTCACTTTAAATATAGACTGGAATTTTATCATTTCAAAATTAATCATTGACTTTTCCTTTGCAGTTGTGGGCGGATAAAAGACATGTATTTTGGACTCATCTATAATGTAGTCTGCTTTAGGATATAATGGACTCATCTATTGTATTCTATAGACTGAAATGTAGTCTGTTGAGCTTAGGAATTTTATTTTGAGTCACAGCGATCAGCAAACAATTAATGCACACGGTATAGATTGAATTAGGCCGGTAAACCGTCCGATAACCGCCCTATAAGAGCTACACCGATACCAATCCATCCGATATCTTATCGGGTGGCTAGCGAATTAATATATTTAAAAGCCGATAACCGATAAGCCAAACCGTTAAGAGTAAATAACCGCCCAATCCGTCCGATAAGCAGCCCTAGTCGCCCCATAGATAGGATTTAGCAAAAGGAATCTTACAAAAATATCCCAAATAAGTCCCAACTTATCAATCTCTGGCCATTACTCATAAACTTACCAAAACTAGTCAAGCACATATAAAAATTAAAATTCAAATAAATAGGATTCTTTCTTTACAAAAATCACACACAAATATGTCATTCCATATTTTTAAGCGTGATTAGCAATATTAGATGCTAGACGGAAAGAAAATTTCATGGATGAGGTAGCAATAAGGTGATGAAATACAAATAAATTATATATATACACAAGATTCCAAAAATCTAAGCAAAAAATGACCTTTTTCAATGGATATGGTTGAAATTCATTGAAAACATATAGATGAGTTAATCTACAAAATTTGAGGAAGATTAGACATGATTTGGTATCAAAATTCGTAGTTAAAATCGAGTCCAAAAAATTCTTCTAATATACATATGATACATATTTGATACAAATGTGATACACAATGTGATACACAATGTGATATACACACTGTGTCAAGTAATGTCAAGTAAAAGGCATTGGACTAAATAAATCATATAATCAATTTGATACCTACACGATATAGTAGATTGTACACCACAACAAATGAGGTTTTTATTTGCGACACCATCAGTCGCCCAATATATAGGATTTAGAAAAGGAATCTTACAAAAATATCCCAAATAAGTTTCTAACTTACCAACCTCTAGCCATTAATCATAAACTTCCCAAAACTAACCAAGCACATATAAAAATTAAAAATTCAAATAAATAAGGTTTTTTCTCTCTAAGAATCACATGCAAAGATCTCCTTTCATATTTTTATGTGTGATTAGAAACATTATATGCAAGACGGAAAGGAAATTTCATGGATGGGGTAACAATAAGGTGATGAAATACAAAAAAAATGATATATATATATATACTATATTCCAAAAAACTAGCAAAAAAAGGACCTTTTTAATGGGTATTATTGAAATTTATTGAAACATGTAGATGAGTCAATCTACAAAATTTAAGGAAGATTAGAGATGATTTGGTATCAAAATTCGTAGTTAAATCGAGTCCAAAAAATTCTTCTACGATATATGTATCAAACATTTATCAAACATGCATCATGCATGTATATCACACACAGGTACACACAGATATACATATGATACACATTTGATACAAATATGGTACATATGTGATACACAAATGATACACATATCATTTTTTTCATGTTTATCTTCTAATTCGAATTTTCAATTCAAATCACCTCAAAACTCTACCAAATCATCCCAAAACTTAGATTCAAGCTTCTTAAGATGTACCCAATCTATTCTAATAATACCCACTCAAAAGAAAGTAAAAGTTTGACCTTTAGCTAATTGGCTAATATTGATAATATTTGGCTAATATTAGTAATATTTTATGATTTGACCAATTTTTATAATAAACTACTTATAAATAAAAATAGTTGGTAGTTTCCCTTTAGAAAATCATTTCCTCCGTTTCAATTTATATGATATTTTTTATTTTTGAGATTCAAATTATGTAAATTTTGAATAATCTTTTAAAATAATTTTTTCATCATATTACATTGAGAAGATTGCAACTTAAAGTATAAATATAACTTTTAAATATCTAAATTTTAATTCTAAAATATTAAGTTAATCTAATCCAATTCAGATTTAAATCTTAGTCAAATCAAAAAGTGTTACGGCGACAGTAATATATTTGAGGCGACCTTGATAGTCACCACTTATAATACAGTTTTAGTAGCGACGCAGCTTAGTCGCAACACTTATGTGTAACAATAAGGTTAAATTTCTCTTTCCATAGTAAAGAAAAGAAGAATTAACTTAAATAGCCTCTCATTCAACTTGCTTATATATATATCAAAAAGATTATAATTCAGAATGGTCTGGTAATATCCAAGCCCAAGATGCATCTTTTCCAAACAAATGTAAGGTTTTTAGGTCATAATATTGAAAAGGAAAAAATTATTCCTATTCAACGATGTATTGAATTTGCTTCTAAATTTTCTGATATAATTACTGATAAAACCCAGCTTCAAAGATTTTTTGGGAAGTTTAAATTACATTTCTCCTATATATATATATACATATATATGTCACGACCCGGAAATTCCACCCTCGGGACCATGATGCCGCCTAACATTTCACTTCTAGGCAAACCAACATTAGAATAGTTTATCCATTTTTTTTATAGTTCAAATTAAATAATAATAATAAAACGAAATAACTGACTTAAAATTCTGAAGTAAAGTGCGAAAAATCAAAACAATTGAAATATCTAATACAACCCCGAATCTGGTATCACAAGTACACGAGTTACTAGAAGTTCTATAAATAAAGTCTGAAATAAATACAACCGTTTTGAATGAAATGAATAGTAAAAGAGGAAAGAGGAAGGGGACTTCAAGGTCTGCGGATATCCGCAGATCTACCTCAAGTCTCAGAATGTGATAATCAATGCTAATGCACTTCACGTACAGCTGGGATCAATATCAAAATCTACACAAGAAATGCAGAGTGTAGTATGTGTACAATCGACTTAATGTACTCCGTAACTGTCGAGCCTAACCTCGACGAGGTAGTGGCGAGGTTATGACAGGACACTCACGTAATTAAACCTGTACAAACATAGATATATGTACCAAACATAAAAAAAATACAGATTTAGTATGTACAGTTGGGAGGGGACATGCGAAAGGGGAGACAAGATACGATAACTACAACAGGAATAACAACACAAGACAGTCAAATAAATCATCAACCAATAAAGACGGATAAACATACGGAATAAAGATGGCACAACATCACCTTTCGTGCTTTTACTCTCAACCTTACCATGAAATGACGACATAAGTATAATGAAATGACACGGCATCATCCTTCGTGCTTTTACTCTCCATTTGCCAATGTAACAATAAATGATTGATATAAATGGCATGACATCACCCTTCGTGCTTTATATCTCTTCCTCACTATGTATTAATCAATAAATGAAGTAATAAAATGGCACGACATCACCCTTCGTGCTTTAACACTCTCCTTTACCATGTGGTAATAAATATAAAAATTCAGGAGATAAATAATGTAAATGATGTACTTTACGTCAATAATGTTTTCAAGATACCAAACCTCAACTTCCAAAATACTCAATCATCACGATTAATCCATAAGTACGGAAGGAACGATCAAATAAGTAATAATCTAATCTGAGCATGGATGTCATAAATAAAGAGGCAATAAATCACAAGGAAACAAGTTCTACCCGCATGCTTTAACCCAACAACAATGCATAAGTACTCGTCACCTCACATATACGTTGTACCCACACATTAAATACGTAGCAAATAGGCAAACAAGTCCCAACCCCTCAAATCAAGGTTAACCATGACACTTACCTCGCTCCACAATCAATTCAAAGCTCTACCGAGACCTTTCATCTAAAATCCGCATCTGAACCAACCAAATCTAATCAAAATCGACTCAATAACATCAAATAAGGCTAGGGAATTCAATTACAATATATAAAGTTAAGATCTTTACACTTTTCCCAAAAAGTCCACAAAAGTCAACCCCGGGTTCGCTTGGTCAAAATCCGAGATTCGAACTAAAACCCATTTACCCATTCACCCCCGAGCCCGATTATATAATTATTTTCGAAATCCGACCCCAATTTGAGGTCTAAATCTGTAATTTACAAAAAATCCCAATTCTTCCCAAATCCCTAATCTTCTACCCTGAAAGAACAAAGAGTAAGGCTAGAAATTAATGGGTGAGGGTAGAAATGGAAGAAAATAAGTTAAATTATACTAACCTATGAAAGGATGATGAATTTTCTCTTCCAAATCTCCTATAGGTCAAGCTTGAATGAAAAGATGGTGAAAAATGCGTGAAATCCCGTTTTTAGAAGTTTAAATGACTGGGCGACAAGTGTTCATCGCGATCGCGAGATACCTGACGCGTTCGCGAAGCGCACAGCCAAATTGGCTTACGCGATCACGAAATACTCTGCGCGTTCGCGTAGGCTTAGCCACCTTGCCTTCGCGCTCTCCTGGGCTCGCGTTCGCATAGAGTAATACCATATCCTAACACCCGCCTCTCTAAAGCTATGCGTTCGCAATGGTGTGGGCACGTTCGCGAAGGGTAGTCCCCCTACTGTTCCACATTCATGACCAAAGCCTCGCGTTTGCATTGAGTAAAATCCACCCCCAGTCCCAACTACTCTTCGCGATCGCGGGAGTATCTTTGCAATCGCGATGAAGTATGCACCAGAAACCAGCAGAAGTCAAGAAACCAGAATTTCTAAGTTCAAAATCAGCCGTAGCCTATCCGAAAATTACCCAAGCCCTCAAGGCTCCAAACCAAATATACACACAAGTCAAAAATATCATACGAACTTGCTCGCACAATCAAAACACCGAATTAACACCTAGAACTACGAACCGGATACCAAAACAATGGAATGTTTTTTAAAAGAAGCTTAAGAACTTTTATTTTAATAACCAGACATCCGAATCACGTCAAATCAACTCCGTTTGTACCAAATTTAGTAGACAAGTCATAAATATAGTAATGAATGTATATCAAGTTTCGGAACCTTAATCTGGACCCGGTAGTAATAATGTCAAACTACGATCAAACTTGGAATTTTTTTAAACCTTTAAACTCTTAGTTTTCAACAAATGGTGATAATTCGAGCTAAGGACTTCCGAATTCGATTCTGGGCATACGCCCAAGTCCTAAATCACAATACAGACCCACCTAGACCGTTAAAACACTGATCCAGGTCTGTTTGCTCAAAACTCATGATTTCATATTTTTGTCAAATTTTCACTTAAAAACCTTTCAAAAAAATATCTGAACTGTGCACGTAAATCGATAAAGGCTAAACATAGCTAGTCGAGGTTTCAGAACACACAAATGAAGGTTAAAACTACAAATGACCTATCGGGTCATCACATTCTCCACCTCTAAAACAAACGTTCGTCCTCGAACGGACATAGAAAAGTACCTGGGGTGAAAAGGTGTGGGTATCAACTCCGCATGTCCGACTCAGACCCCCAAGTAGCTGCCTCGACCAGCTGACCCCTGCACTGCACTCAAACTGAAGGATAACTCTTAGACCTCAACTGCCGGGCTAGAATGGCCACTGACTCCTCTTCATAAGTCAAATCCTTGTCCGATGGGACTGAGCTGAAGTCTAACACATGGGGCGGATCACCGTGATACTTCCGAAGCATGGCCATATGAAGCACTAGATGGACTGTTGATAAACTAGGTGGCAATGCGAGCTTGTAGGCCACCTCACCCACTCTATCAAGAATCTCAAAGGGTCCGATATACCTAGGGCTCAACTTGCCCTTCTTTTCGAACCTCATCACACCCTTCATGGGTGAAACTCGGAGCAATACCCTCTCTCCGACCATGAATACAACATCACGAACTCTATGGTCGGCATAACTCTTCTGCCTAGACTGAGTGGTGCGTAGTCGATCCTGAATAATCTTAACCATTTCCAAGGCATCCTGTACCAAATTTGTACCCAACAACCGAGCCTCCCCCGACTCGAACCATCCCACTGGTAAACGACACCACCTCCTAATGCCTCAAAGGGAGCCATCGAATGCTCTACTGGTAGATGTTGTTGTAGATAAACTCCGTAAGCGAAAAGAACTGATCCCAAGGACCTTCGAAGTCTACAACACAAGTGTGAACCATATCCTTCAATATCTGAATAGTGCACTAGGACTGTCCATTCTTCTGGTGATGAAATGTTGTACTCAACTCAATCTGCGTGCCCAACTCATGCTATTCGGCCTTCCAGAAATGCGAGGGGAATTGCATACCTCAATCAGAAATGATAGACACGGGCACACCGTGAATACGAACGATCTCGCGGATGTAAATCTTAGCTAACCACTCTAAAGAATAGGTAACTGCCACTGGAATGAAATGTGCCGACTTGGTCAACCTGTCCATAATGACCCATATCTCGTCGAACCTTTTCTGAGTCCGTGGGAGTCCAATAACAAAATCCATAATGATACGCTCCCGCTCCCGCTCCCACTCCAACTCAGGGATTTCTAACTTCTGAAGAAAACCACCAGTTCTCTGATGTTCGTACTTTACTTGCTGAAAATATAGACACCGAGCTACATATCCAACTATATCCTTCTTCATCCTCCTCCACCAATAATGTTGCTGCAAGTCCTGATACATCTTGGCGGCACCCGAATGAATAGAATACCGGGAACTATGGGGCCCCTCAAGAGTCAACTTACGAAGCCCATCCACATTGGGCACACAAATACGACCATGCATCCTCAGAACCCCATCATCTCCAAAAGTAGCCTGCTTGGCACCACCGCGCCGCACCATGTCCCTAAGGACAAGCAAATGGGGATCATCATACTGACACTCTCTGATGTGCTCATACAAGGAAGATCGAGCGACTATGCAAGCTAGCACACGATTAGGCTCTGAAATAACCTCACAAACTGATTGGCCAAACCCCGAACATCTGCAGCAAGGGGCCTCTCACAAACTGGAATGTACGCAAGGCTGCCCATACTTACAGCCTTCCTACCCAAGGCATCGGCCACCATATTGGCTTTCCCGGGATGATACAAAATTGTGATATCACAGTCTTTCAATAGATCCAACCATCTCCTCTACCTCAAGTTAAGATCCTTTTGTTTGAACAAATAGTACAAACTCCGATGATCCGTGAATACCTCACATGACACACCGTAAAGGTAGTGCCACCAAATATTCAGCACATGAACAATGGTTGTCAACTCTAAGTCATGAACATGGTAGTTCTTCTCATGAACCTTCAACTGCCGTGACGCATATGCAATCACCCTACCATCCTGGATCAATAGTGTACCGACCCCAATAAGAGATGCATCACAATACACCGTGTAAGATCCTGAACCGGTGGGCAACACCAACACTGGCACTGTAGTCAAAGCAGTCTTGAGCTTCTGAAATCTCAACTCACACTCATCCGACCATCTAAACGGGGCACCCTTCTTGGTCAAACTAGTCAATAAGGATGTTATGGATGAAAACCCCTCAACAAACGGGTGATAATAACCCGCCAAACTTAGGAAATTCCGGATCTCTGTAGCTGAAGTAGGTCCAGGCCAGTTCTGAACTACCTCAATCTTCTTTGGATCGACCTTTATTCTCTCTGCCGATACAACATATCCCAAAAGGCGACTGAGTCTAACCAAAACTCACACTTTGAAACTTGGCATATAACTGGTTATCTCTTAGAGTTTGAACTACAATCCAAAGATGCTACTCATGGTCCTCTCGATTGCGGGAGTAGATCAAGATATCACCAATGAATACAATCACAAAAGAATCCAAATAGGGCTTGAACACTCGGTTCATCAAATCCATAAATGTTGCTGTGGCATTTGTCAACCCAAATGACATCACTAGGAACTCATAATGCCCATACCGAGTCCGAAAAGTCGTCTTAGGGACATCGGATGCCCTAATCTTCAACTGATGGTAGCTAGACCTCAAATCAATCTTCGAAAACACCTTGGCACCCTGAAACTGATCAAATAAGTCATCAATCCTCGGCAACGGATACTTGTTCTTGATAGTGACTTTGTTCAACTGCCGATAGTCTATACACATCCTCATCGACCCATCCTTCTTCTTCACAAACAACACGGGGCGAGGCACTAGGTCTAATGAAGCCTTTATCAAGCAAATCTTGTAACTGCTCCTTCAACTCTTTCAACTCCGACGGGGCCATACGGTATGGAGGAATAGAAATGGGCTGAGTGCCCGGGGCCAAATTAATACAAAAATTAATATCCCTATCAGGTGGCATCCCTGGCAGGTCTACAGGATACACCTCGGGAAACTCACGAACAACTGGAACTGAATCCATGGAAGGAACCTCTGCACTAGAATCATGGACATAGGCCAAATAAGCTAGACATCCCTTCTCGACCATACGCCAGGCTTTCAGATAGGAAATAACCCTAATGGTAGAGTGACCAGGAGTCCCTCTCCACTCTAGTCGAGGCAAACCCCACCTGGCTAAGGTCACCATTTTTGGCATGGCAATCCAATATAGAATGATAAGGTGACAGCCAATCCATACCCAAGATAACATCAAAGTCTACCATATTGAGAAGTAGAAGATATACACTTGTCTCAAGACTCCCAATAGTAACCACACACGAGCGGTATACATGATCTACAATAATAGAATCTCCCACAGGCATGGATACATACACAAGAGCACTCAAAGAATCACGAGACACAACCAGATATGAAGTAAAATAGGATGACATGTAGGAATAAGTAGATTCCGAATCAAATAGAACTGAGGCATCTCTATGGAAAATGGGAACAATAATTGTGATAACAACGTCAGATGACTCGGCCTCAGTCCTAGCTGGGAAAGCATAACATCGGGGCTGGGCCCTACCACTCTGAACCACATCTCTAGGACGGCCTCTAGCTAGATGGCCTCCACCTTTAACGACCTAAACTCCACCTCTAACGGCCTGACCCCCACCTCTGGCAACCTGACCACTGCCTCTAGCTGGCTGAGCTGGCGGTAGAGAAACCGATGACGGAACCATGGCACGAGAAACCTGCTGCTGCACGCTACCCTTTGACCCGGGGAAAAATCTAGCAATGTGCCTCGGATCACCACAAGTATAATAAGCCATCGGCTGTTATGACTGCTGACCCTGGAACTGGCCCTGAGGACCTGGATAACCACTATGATAGCTCTGGATCAGAGGTGCGCTGATAGGAGCTGGTGGTGCAATATAGGATGGCTATCCAGAATGAGGAACGCAAGGACCACGACATCTTGAAGCACTATGGGATGCTTGAAGCGCTGAATGAAATGGCCTGGGAGGATGGTCTCCACCAAAAAGCACTCCTGCCTCCAGATGAGGCACCGCTGAAACTACTAGAATGACGGGGCCTCTTATCTGACACCGAGCCCTTCTCCTAAACGCGGACCAACTCGATACATCTGGCAATATCAACGGCCATCTAAAAGGAAATATCACTCCTTGTCTCCTTGGCCATCTGAAGCCTGATAGTATAAGTGAGCCCATTAATATAACTCGCTCCTTCTCAGTAGGAAGAAAGATAGTGGCGTGGCGAGCTAAGTCCACAAATCGAGTCTCGTACTAGGTGACAATCACACAAACCTGCTGAAGTCGCTCAAACTGCCTACGGTACTCCTCTCTCAGGGTGACAGGGATGGACTTCTCTAGAAATAAATGTGAGAATTGATCCTAGGTAAATGCAGGCGACCCAGCTGGTCTAGTCAACATATAATCTCTCCATCATCTCCGGGCGGAACCAGTCATCTAAAATGTAGCAAAATTGATCCTATTGGTCTCAACTATACCCATGTTTCACAGCACCTCATAGCGATGGTCCAGAAAATCCTGTGGGTCCTCAGAAGATGCACCACTGAAATGGACAGGAAAGAGCTTAGTGAACTTATCCAACCTTAACACAGCCTCAGAAGATAAAGTAGGCCTATCACCGGCCTGTGCCGTAACAACTGGTTGAACTACCCCAACTTGCGGGGCTGCTGGAGTCTGAAATCAGGGAGCCACTAGCTCCAGAGTGTGAGTAGCCGGAGTTTGTGCTCTTCCCCCATCCCGAGAGACAGCTTGTGCCACCGGAAAAGTACCGATCTGGGCCACACTCTCCATAAGGCCCACCAAACGGACTAGAGCGTCCTGGAGCACTGGAGTGGCTATGAACCCCTCCGGGAACTGAGCTGGTCCAACAGGTACAATCTGGGCTGGAATCTCCTCTTCAAAATCTACCTGAGCCTCCACTGCTGGTGGTGCTTCTTGAGCTCTAGGTTGAGCTCTGCCTCTGCCTCGGCCTCGACTTTGCCCCTAGTCGTAGCTACCACAGGGGGCTCCAACTCCTATCCAACGGTAGATGCAGTGCATGTTCTCGCCATCTGTGAGAGAACAAGAATAGAAGGGTTCAATCAATAATGATAAAAACAAAATCTCACGATAGAGTAAGAAAGAAGTGACATTTTCCCTATACTTCATAGCCTTTGGAGATAAGTACAGACGTCACCGCACCGATACTCCAGACTCTACTAAGCTTGCTCATGACTCGTGAGACCTAGTCAACCTAGTGCTTTGATACCAACTTGTCACGACCCGGAAATCCCACCCTCGAGACCGTGATGGCGCTTAACATTTTCACCTACTAGGCAAGCCAACATCAGAATAGTTTATCCATTTTTTATAGTTCAAATTAAAGAATATATAACGACCCGACCAGTCATTTTAAGCATTTACGCTCCTTTCAACTATTTGAGGTCTTGCATAACTTCCAACAAGGTATTATGACTGGTGTGAATTGTCGGTTTTGGTTTTGAGGTATTTCGGAGTTAGCTTGGAAGAATGAATTTCATGTTGGAAGCTTAAGTTGAAAAAGTTTACCGGATATTGACTTATGTGTAAACAACCTTGGAATTTAATTTTGATGATTCTAATAACTCCGTATGGTGAATTTGGACTTAGGAGCGTGTCCGAAAAATTATTTTGAGGTCCGTAGTGGAATTATGAATTTTTGGGAAGATTGACCATGAGGTTGACTTTTTGATATCGGAGTCAGAATTCAGTTCTGAAATTTTCATAGCTCCGTTATGTCATTTATGACTTGTAGGCAAAATTTGAGGTCAATCGGACTTGATTTGATAGGTTTCGGCATCAAATGTAGAAGTTGGAAATTTCATAAGACTAAAGTTTCAAGCGAGTTCGCACAAGATCTAACTTGGAACGAGCATGACTCTCTTGATATGAAGAGTTATAAGATGTGTTATCTATAAAAAAAAGGTGTATGTGTCTAGTTTCCAACGATTTAAACCGTTCATCATTTGGACATTCCTATAAGAAGTTATGAACAAATTACCAAAGGCTGGAAAAATGCGATTCTGCGGTCAGATGTGCGACAGCAGAATCTTTATGCGATCACATAATGACACATTGTGCGACCGCAAAATAGTCGCCGATATGCCCAGTGCAGCCCAGATTTTGGCAGCGATTTCGCAGTCCATTGTGCGACCCATATACCCATTGTGCGGTCCATTATGCGACCGCATACCTATTTTCGGAGGGGTAATTTTTTTATTTTTATAACCCGACCCCATTTTGATAAATAGGTTTGGGGCATATTTTGGGGCAATGATCTGATGATTTTAGAGAGAAGTGAGAGTGTTCTAGAGAAAAAAAGTAGATGAAGTATCTTCATCAAATTCTTGTCCAGGCCTTAAAATCCAACAAGAAATCCCCTCAAGTTCTTCATCAAAGAGGTAAGGTTCTAATCCCTAATCTTCAATTTCGAGTTTGAGTAATGATGGGTGATTAAAAGTATTATTTATACATACCAATAAGGTTTATGGAAAGAGTGTTGAGTTCAAATGGGTAAAGATTGGGTTGAAAATGGTAGAAGTTTACAAAGACTTCAATTGAAGATTTAAGGGTCGAGTTGATATAGGGATTTGGTGAAATTTATATGGTTGGACTCGTGATTGGATGGGCGTTAATATTTTGTAACTTTTGTTGGGTTCGAGACGTGGGCCCAACGGGCATTTTTGGGGAGTAATTTCGTATTTTGTGGAAAATATTAGTATTTTGATATAGAATTAATTCCTATAAATTTTGTGGGATGAATCAAATTAATTGTGACTAGATTCGAGCCGTTCGAAAGTTGATACGCACAGAATGGGAATTCTGGAGCATTGTTTAGCTTTCTCGGCATTGGATTTGGCTTGTTCGAGGTAAGTAACACTTCTAAACTTAGTTCTGAGGATATGAATCCCCGAATTTGGTATGATATATATTGTTGAATGTGACTCACATGATAGGTGATGAACATGTTGGCGTGCACCATAGAAATTGTGTCTTGAATAAGTTATGTGAAGTTGTAAAATTTAAGAATCATGTTATTATCTGAACATGTGGCATGTGTTAGAGGAATTGAGCTGAGGCTTGTGATAAATATCGTGTTTAGGCTATGTGCCGATATTTTAGGACCCATGGGATCGTGTTGTCGTTGAATTAGTTGTTCAAAAATATATACATTTCAAACTTAGTAATAATTGTCCATTGTGAGGATATTTATGGGATTCAGCTACGCAACACAGCATGCCATAATGGCTTTATACATCATTATTATATGAATCGGGGTTGCTCGCCTGCAGTAGGCATTATTGGCTTTACTATTTTATGGATCAGGGCTGCCCGCCTGCAGCGGGGCTTATAGACTTAGTTATTATACGGATCGAGACTGCCCGCCTGCAGTAGGCCATATTGGCTTTGTATTACGCTTGGGCTGAAGGAGCCCCTCCGGAGTCTGTACACACCCCAGTGAGCGTAGATGATCATCGATATTCGGGGTGGACTTCCCAGGGCATGGACTTGCCTTACTTACTGCTTATATATATATATATATATATATATATATATATTTGGGATGGAATGGATTTTCCCAGGACATGGACTTGCCTTACTTATTTGTATTGTAATGAGTTATCTGGACATGGATATTGTCAATATCATTTATATATAGGGATAAATTATCCCAGTGATGGATTGGCCTTATACGATACTGAGTGACTGACTGTCAGTCGATGTGTATTTATATACAGGTTGGAACACCCCTGGGCTGGATTGGCCATAAACAGTACTGAGTTACCGGATAATTTGTGACCAGTATTTACATGAGGTCTTTCTACCAAGATGTCATATTTCTCATATCATGCAGTATTGATCTATTTCACTTGTATTGAGTTTAAGTGCTTGAAAGCATGCCTACATTTCTGTACCATTACTTTTTTTACTGGACTGTACCTACGGAGCTCATCATTTCTTTCAGTTTAGAGGTTAGTCTTGTTACTTATTGAGTTAGTTGTACTCATACTACACTGCACCTCGTGTGCAGATGTAGGTGCTTTCGGACACAGTAATAGTTAGATTTTAGAGTACTATCAGTTGGAGACTATCAAGGTAGCTGCTTGGCATTCACTGACCTTGTCTCTCTTTCCTTCAGTTATTGTGTTGTCCTATATTTTTAGTCAGTGGTTTTTAACAGTCAATCATTGTACTCATATTAGATGCTCATATACTCAGTGACACCAGGTTTTGGGAGTGATATATTTGAAATTTTGAGATTTCTTCTGCTGAATTTAATTATTTTGTTTTCAAACTTAAGAGAAATTATGGTTTATTCAAATTTTTGGCTTGCCTAGTATTGAGATAGGCGCCATCACGACGGGTTAGATTTTGGGTCGTGACAAGTTGGTTTATCAGAGCTTTAGGTGACATAGGTCTCACGAGTCGTGAGCAGGTTTAGTAGAGTCTTGCGGATCGGTACGGAGACATCTGTACTTATCTTCGGGAGGCTTCCGAACCCTTAGGAAAATTTCACTTTCTTTACTCTATCATGCAGAATTGATTCAACTTGAAACATAACTCTTTGAATTCCTTCCACATATTTCGTATGCGCATATGAGCGCTCGGTATCAGTTGTGCATCGCCGGCTTGGGATTCTATGAACGAGGTTCAAGATGTGTATTCTGTGTTTCTTCTGCTCGGTATCAGTTGTGTGAACTTGCACAATTGGGCTCACATGTCCGGTGGTAGTGTCCCTATGAGTGGAATTTATAGCTCGATGAATGGCTGGGTGACCATATGGTGACCGCGAGAAGTATTCAGATGGTAGGGATGTAAAAAGGGACTATTGGGCATTTGATTTCTGTCTCGATTTGACATAGAGTCTCGAGTTATGAATTTGTTGAAGAATCTTTTACGTGATATAATTGTGGAACAAATTGAATTATCGTGTCTTGTTGAGGAGTTCAAACTCATGAAGGTTAAGTGATTACGTAGGAGTTGTGGTAGTAAAAAGGGTATATAAAGATGCCAGTTTGAGGCTAAACATGCGGGTTATCACATGCGGAATAAACTACAGAGGTGTGATCTTTATAATGTTGTGTGGAGAATCTTCTTTTCTACCAGTAGGGCAAATGTATTGGGATTTGAATTTGAATTGGTCAAGAAAGTTGACGTGACCGTCACGAGAATGAAGGCAAGCTTAGTAGACGATTTGAGGTAATATTTAGGTTGTGATGCATGAGCTTGGGAAGAATTTAGTTAAATCTCACTACGGTGTTATGGCAGTAATTGATTATGGGTATTGTGAATTATTGAATGTCTTGATCTATGCTTTTGAGCCAAGTGGGGGAGCCTACTATTGACAATTCAATTTCATGGTTATAGGTTAAATTAAGTTTTGGTCCGAGACATACTTATGGAGCAGTTATGACTGCAGAGGCTGAGATCGAGGATGACTCGAGTAAGGAATTTTTTTGAATACGGGATATAATTCACTTACGAAAATATGAAAAACAATCATGGAATTAGTGAGTTGTTATTTGTGAAAGAGGTAGTGCACACGAAGTATGAATTGATTGGTCGTGTTAAGGCAAGGTTACTTCTTTGAGTGTTGATTGTGCTAAAGGAGCACATGTCTTTCGGCACGTTTGGGCAGAGCAAATTAGATTTGAGCAGAGTGGATGACTCTCGAAAGGGTTCTAATGGATTCAAAATGTATATGTGGCAATTGATTGTATATCACTAGAATCGATTACTTACATTGGATGGTATCGAGACTTGCAGTAATTCTGTTTGACTATGGATTCTACATTTCAGTATAAGAAAGAGAAGACGAATAATTTTAAATTCGCATAAGGTATTTTCAGTGTTACGGTTGGGGTATCTATGAAAGTGCTTAAGAAGAATACAATGGCTTATGGGACTTAGGGCGGTGTAGTTTTATGTTAGGATATCTTGTAGCGAGCTTTGGGTAAAGTAGTATTGTTTTGACAAGGAGAAATGGAAACTTGAGGATAATCCAGAAGAAACTCGGAGAAAATAGGACAAATGGGTAACATGCTGGATCAATATGGTAATGGTATGCTTGGTTCTTTTGGTTCTTATGATGAGGTGAGGCTTTACGGGTGTTTTGTGGCAATACTCTCGGATTTGGCAACATGTGTAGCTTGGTTGAGTTAGAGGAATTTAGTTCTGATAGCTTGGTTATATGCAAATAGATTTCAAAGTGTTTATGATGGTTTCTACCATGGTTTAAACCGGATATTTTCTACCGGTGTGGGGAACGTATTGTGTATTGTGATTCCCCCCTGGAAAGAAGAAAGAGAGAGGTTTCTAACTAATATGGTATATAATTTGCTGGTGACTCAGATTTATAATGAGATTCTCGTGCCTTTCACATGATAGAAGTGACGTGTCGTGCCGGATATAGATTTACATGTACAAGGTGGCAGTTCATTCTTGAAAGGAAAATCACGAATTGTGGACAGAAGGGCCAATTTTAGATATTTAGATGAATGTTATAATTGCTCGATAATCCCTGAGAAGGGTGCGCATTTCAAAAGGCGCATTGTGTTTCAACTTACGGATGTTCATTGGTATTGTAGTACTCACTTGGTTGATAGACTGCTGATATTCAAATTATTTCTATGTAGAACGGAAGAATTATGAAAGTATTCCTCATGGGAAGATCGTGAATGGAAGATGTGTTAGTCATTCTAGTGCTGGAGTTGGGATAAGTTACGGTGATTTATGTGTTTGATGAATTTGGAGACTGGGAGTTCTCAGAAGTATATTGTTTTGGGTTGCGGCCTATTTGAGGTGACTATTTTATTTTAACTCAGCGGAGGCACTAGTTGCGTTAATTATTTGTGATAGCTGCGCGCTATAAGTGTGCATATATGTAAGGTTTGAGACAATGTGCAAGCATCAAGGCAAGTATTCATACTCGAAAGAATGTTTAGGCTATGATATGCCTAGAGTTGACTGTTAAGCGTAAAGTTATAACGTTTCTCATATTCGTACATTTGTTGAAAACTATCTGGGCTACATTTGAGGTTACAAAGAGGCTAATTCCCCTGAATAAATGGGATAGTTACTATTTCTTCGTTAAGTTGTCGATTTGGAGTATGATAGTAGACTTTGCACATGCTTACACTGTGGCGTGTTATTTATACCAGTCCAGGAGCATGAGAATCTTATTTCATTATCATATACAAGTGTACTTGTTTAATTACTCTTGTATGATATGCTGGGACTGGAGGCCTGTGACCATGCCAGGCGATTCATATTATTTGCACGTGAGTTGTCCGTGCCGTGTGTGGGAATTTTATTTCTATGATAATTTATCTGATTCATTAATTTTCTTCCTCTACAATTGTGCACATGCGCCTACGGTTATCCTCTTTACGAAATTTGAGGTGTTGGTTGTAACATTGTGGTTGTGGTGGTGCTTGTTGAACTTGCAATACAGTTCTCTTCCTTGAGACATCTCCCATATTCGGATACACAGATTGCGCAGTTGTGGCTTGGGTTATATTGATGTGGCGTGTCTGTTGGATAGTTGTGATTAAAAATATAAGGTCATTGGACCTAGAGTGGGTACTATCAGGTTTGATTACGATAGATTTGGGAGGATAATATTGAAAGTCGACTTAAAAAGTGATTATGGTTCTGGTTGGGGCGAGAGAGCTCCATGACTTGTCTGATAAGGGGTCATGAGATTTCTGCATGTTTCTTTTATTATCAGCAGTGTACAAAGATTTTGGAATGAGGTTTGGCTTAATATGAGGTTTAATACTTGTACTTACTTGGTTTGGAGTAATTACTGTGATTGTAATCGCGAATGGTGTTGCGAGCATATGAGTTGTGTAGTATGTAATGTGATTATATCTGGGGTTATGGCTATCGCTTGATATGGCTTGTTCAAACTTATACAATGTATAAATGTAAGATTCGTGTCTTGAAAGAATTCTTAAGGTTGGGAATTGAATTCCAAGGTTTTTGGGCTAAGGTTAAATTAAGGATTTTCGGTTGTATTGAGTTGTCATTCCTATATGGAATAGGGTGACGTGAGATCACCCCCGGGTATGTGCGTGGTAAGGTGGAATAGAGATTTGAAGGTTAAGAACCACTTGGCATGTTCGAGAACGAACATATGTTTAAGTGAGGGAGATTGTAACGACCCGGCCGGTCGTTTTAAGCATTTACGCTCCTTTCAACAATTTTAGGTCTTGCATAACTTTTTACGAGGTATTATGACTTGTGTGAATTTTCGGTTTTGGTTTTAATGTATTTCGGAGTTAGTTTGAAAGAATGAATTTCATGTTGGAAGCTTAAGTTGAAAAAGTTGATCGGATATTGACTTATGTGTAAACGACCTCAGAATATAATTCTGATGATTCCAATAGCTCCGTATGGTAATTTTGGACTTAGGAGCATGTCCGGAAAATTCTTTTAAGGTCCGTAGTGGAATTAGGCTTGAAATGCCGGAAGTTGAATTTTTGGGAAGTTTGACCACGGAGTTGACTTTTTGATATCAGAGTCGGAATTAAGTTCCAGAATTTTCATAGTTCCGTTATGTCATTTATGACTTGTGTGCAAAATTTGAGGTCAATCGGACTTAATTCGATAGATTTCGGCATCGAATGTAGAAGTTGGAAATTTCACAAGACTAAAGTTTCAAGTGAGTTCGCACAAGACCTAATTTCAAATGAGCATACCTCTCTTGATATGAATAGTTATAAGATTTGTTACCTATCAAAATAAAGTTCTATGTGTCTAGTTTTCAACGCTTCAAACCGTTCATCATTTGGACATTCCTACAAGAAGTTATGACTAAATTACCAAAGGCTGAAAAAATGCGATTATGCGGTCAGATGTGCAACCGCAGAATCATTATGTGATCGCATAATGACACATTGTGCAACCGAAAAATGGTCGCCGATATGCCCAACGCAGACCAATTTTCGGCAGCGATTTTGCGGTCCATTGTGCGACCCGCATACCCATTGTGCGGTCTATTGTGCGACCGCATACCTTTTTTCGGAGGGGTAATTTTCCTATTTTCATAACCCGACCCCATTTTGATAAATAGGTTTGGGGCATATTTTGGGGCAATGATCTGATGATTTTAGAGAGAAGTGAGAGAGTTCTAGAGAGAGGAAGTAGATGAAGTGTCTTGTTCATCAAATTCTTGTCCAGGCCTTAAAATCCAACAAGAAATCCCTCAAGTTCTTCATCAAATAGGTAAGGTTCTAACCCCTAATCTTCAATTTTGAGTTTGGGTAATTATGTGTGATTAAGAGTATTATTTATACGTACCAATAAGGTTTATGGAAAGAGTGTTGAGTTCAAATGAGTAGAGATTGGGTTGAAAATGGTAGAAATCTTCAAAGACTTCAATTGAAGATTTGAGGGTCGAGTTGATGTCGGAATTTGGTGAAATTTGTATGGTTGGACTCGTGGTTGGATGGTCGTTAATATTTTGTAACTTTTGTCGGGTTCCGAGATATGGGCCCAACAGACATTTTTGGCGCATAATTTTGGATTTTGTGGAAAATATTAGTATTTTGATATGGAACTAATTCCTATAAATTTTGTGGGCTGAATCAAATTAATTGTGACTAGATTCGAGCCGTTCGGAAGTTCATACGCGCAGAATGGAATTTCTGGAGCATTGTTTAGCTTGCTCGGTATTGGATTTGGCTTGTTCGAGGTAAGTAAAACTTCTAAACTTGGTTCTGAGGGTATGAATTGCCGAATTTGGTATGATATAAATTGTTGAAGGTGACTCACATGTAGACGTGCACCACAGAAATTGTGTCTTGAATAAATCATGTGAAGTTGTAAAATTTAAGAATCATGTTATTATCTGAACATGTGGCACGTGTTAGAGGAATTGAGCCAAGGCTTGTGATAAATATCGTGTTTAGGCTACATGCCGATATTTTAGGACCCATGCCAAAAATATATACATTTCACACTTAGTAATAATTGTCCATCGTGAGGATACTTATGGGATTGAGCTGCGCAACACAGCAGGCCATAATGGCTTTATACATCATTATTATATGGATCGGAGTTGCCCGCCTGCAGCAGGCCTTATTGGCTTTACTATTTTATGGATCGGGGCGGCCTGCCTGCAGCAGGCCTTATAGGCTTTGTTATTATACGGATCGGGACTGCCCGCCTACAGTAGGCCATATTGGCTTTGTATTATGCTTGGGCTGAAGGAGCCCTTCCGGAGTCTGTACACCCCCAGTGAGCGTAGATGATCATCGATATTCAGGATGGACTTCCCAGGGCACGGACTTGCCTTACTTACTACTTATATATATAATTGGGATGTTATATATATATATATTTGGGATGGATTTTCCCAGGGCATGGACTTGCCTTACTTATTTGTGTTGTAATGAGTTATCTGGACATGGATCTTGTCAGTATCATTTATATATAGGGATAAATTATCCCAGGGCTGGATTGGCCTTATACGGTACTGAGTGAGTGACTGTTAGTAGATGTGTATTTATACATGGGTTGGAACACCCCTGGGCTGGATTGGCCATAAAAGGTACCGAGTGACTGGATAATTTGTGACTAGTATTTACATGAGGTCTTTCTATTGAGATGTCATATTCCTCATATCATGCAATATTGATCTATTTCACTTGTACTGAGTTTAACTATTGAACTTGAAAGCATGCCTACATTTCTGTACCATTACTTTTACTGGACTGTACCTGCGTAGCTCATCATTTCTTTCAACCCAGAGGTTAGTCTTGTTACTTATTGAGTTAGTTGTACCCATACTACACTCTACACCTCGTGTGCAGATCCAGGTGCTTTCGGACACGGTAATAGTTAGATTTCAGAGTACTATCAGTTGGAGACTATCAAGGTAGCTGCTTGGCGTCCGCTGACCTTGTCTCTCTTTCCTTTAGTTATTTGTACTGTTCTATATTTTCATATAGTGATTTTTATCAGTCAATCATTGTACTCATATTAGATGCTCATGTACTCAGTGACACCGGGTTTTGGGAGTGATATATTTGAAATTTTGTAATTTTTTCCGCTGAATTTAATTATTTTATTTTCAAACTTAAGAGAAATTATGGTTTATTGAGATTTTTGGCTTGCCTAGTATTGAGATAGGCACCATCATGACAGGTCAGATTTTGGGTCGTGACAAAATAAAAAATAAAAAATCGAAATAACTGAAATAAAATTCTGAAGTAAAGTACGAAAAACCATAACAACTGAAATATCTAATACAATCCCGAATCTGGTGTCACAAGTGCACGAGCTACTAGAAGTTCTACAAATATAGTCTGAAATAAATACAACCGTTTCGAATGAAATGAACAGTAAAAGAGGAAAGAGGAAGGGGACTTCAAGGTCTGCGGACGTCAGTAGATCTACCTCAAGTCTCCGAATGTGATAATTCGTGCTAGTGCACCTCACGTACAATTGGGACCAGTACCAAAATCTGCATAGGAAGTGCAAAGTTTAGTATTAGTACAACCGATCCCAATGTACTCCGTAAGTGTCGAGCCTAACCTCGATGAGGTAGTGACGAGGCTATGACAGGACACTCACGTAATTAAACATATACAAACAAAGATATATTGTGATGAACCAAATGTCATCTTTAAATTTAATAAGTAATTCTGCATTCTAAGACCTCGAAAAACACCATTTATAATTCCTCGACTTGCGTGTGCAGTCAGTATAATTTTTCGAAAAGTTTCATGTGAAAAATGGATTAAAATGTGAAATAGAGCCTTAAAACTCAACTGAGTTGACTTTGGTCAACATTTTGAGTAAACGGACCCGGATTAGTATTTTGACAGTTTCAGTAGCTCCGTATCGTGATTTGGGACTTGGGCATATGCCCAGAATTTAATTTGGAGGTCCCTAGCACAAGTTATGACCATTTAACGGAAACTAGTAATTTAAAGGCTAAAGATTTCCAAGTTTGACCACGGGGTTGACTTTTTGATATCGGAGCCGGAATCCGATTCTGGAAATTTGAACAGCTCCGTTATGTCATTTATGACTTGCGTGCCAAATTTGAAGTCATTCCGGATTCATTTAATATGTTTTGGCACGAGATTTGCAAATTAAAAGTTTAAAACTCAAAGATCGAATCGGGGTGTGAATTGTAATTTTAGTGTTGTTTGACGTGATTTTAGACCCCGAGTCAGTCCGTATTATGTTACGAGACTTGTTGGTATATTCGGACGGGGTCCCGAGTACCCCAAGTGGGATTCGAATCGAAATCGGAACAAGAATTGGACTTAGGCTAAACCTGAAATTTTGGGTTCTGGTGTAATTGCACCTGCAGATTTTCGACCGCAGGTGCGAGCTCGCGGAAGCGAGCCTTCCATCGCAGATGCGGCCTTTTTGCGCAGAAGCGGATGTCGCAGGTGCGACAGGAGTGTCCGCAGATGCGAAACTTCACCTGGCAGCCTGGCATCGCAAATGCGAGCTTTGTCTCGCAAATGCGAGTCCGCAAATACGGAACTTTTGTCCGCAGATGTGAAAATGACTGGGCAGAGCCCATAAATTCGGATGTCGCCATTTTTACTCATTTTTGAGTTTCAAGTCTCGGATTTGGGCGATTTCAAGGGAGATTTTCACGACTTTGAATTGGGTAAGTGTTCTTTAACCAAAAGTGATTATATTTCACAAATCCATGTCTATATTCATCATTTATTTCGGATTTAGATGGAAGAAATTGAAATTTTTATAAAATTTTCCAAAAACAAAAAATTTAGATTTGAAAGTCCATTCGACATCGGAATTGGATAATTTCTATATGGTTGGACTCGTCTCGGAATGAGTGTTCGGATTTCATAAGTTTTTCCGAGATTTAAGACGTGGGTCCCACTGCCGAATATTTTAATAAATTTCGGATCTTTATCCGAAAATTAGTAAATTCATATGGAATTAATTCCTATTATTCGTATTGAATATATTGAATTGTTTGTGAATAGTTTTGAAGCTTTTGGAGATAAATTTAAAAGGAAAAGCTGTGGTTGAGTAATTGATTGAAATTTGCAAAGCGAGGTAAGTGTCGTGGTTAACCTTGACTTGAGGGAATAGAACCCTTAAATTATTTGTTCTGTGAATTACATGTGAACGACGTATAGGCGAGGTGACGAGTGTCTATACGTCGTTAAATTGATTGTTTGCCTGCTTACTTGAAATATCATAAATAGTTTTAAATCATAAATTAATTATTATAATAATTGTTGCTCTCCTATTCTTTGTCAAAAATTAATCCTTGAATTCCTGCATTAATTGTTACATGCTATTTGAATTATGTGTTTTAATTGTTATTTGACATTTAGCATATTAAATATTAAACTGCCTATTTTCTCCCTGATTTCTATAATAATTTGCTATTTATCATTGTTTGTTTCATAATTAAATCATAATTATTGTATGCTTGTTGCCTTATAATTTTATATTAATTGTTGCATTTATTGGAGAAATTTCTTCTATAAGAATTGGTAAATGGATATATTGGAGGATCGGGTTGCACGCCGCAACAAAATTGATTTAAAAGTCAATATTGGAGGATCGGGTTGCACGCCGCAACAGACTTATTAAAAGTCAATATTGGAGGATCGGGTTGCACGCCGCAACAGACTTATTAAAAGTCAATATTGGAGGATCGGGTTGCACGCCGCAACAGACTTATTAAAAGTCAATATTGGAGGATCGGGTTGCACGCCGCAACAGACTTATTAAAAGTCAATATTGGAGGATCGGGTTTTACGCCGCGACAGAATTATTAAAAAGTCAATATTGGAGGATCGGGTTGCACGCCGCAACAAACTTATTAAAAGTCAATATTGGGGGATCGGATTGCACGCCGCAATAGACTTATTGAAAAGTCAATATTGGGGGATCGGATTGCACGCCGTAACTGACTTATTTAAAAGTCTATATATATACTTGATTGAAATAAATATATGACAGACTTGATAAAAAGGAATATATATTGAGAGAGCGGGTTGCATGCTGCAACAGGATTGAATGTGAATATATTGTGAGAGCGGGTTACACGCTGTAACAGAATTGGTTGAAATGATAATGGATTATGACTGTTGATTTGGCTTCAATTATTATAAATGAGTCACATGTTTTATTTCTATTATTTGTTGTTGTCATTAATATTGCGTACAGGTTAATGTAAGTGAACCGCCTTATCCTCGTCACTACTTCGTCGAGGTTAGGTTTAGCACTTACCAGTACATGGGGTCAGTTGTACTGATACTACACTCTGCACTTCTTGTGCAGATTTTGTTGTTGGTCCCAGCGGCGTACCATAGACTTGCTCGGATTTCAGCTATTCGGAGGAGACTTGAGGTATAACTGCATGGCGTCAGCAGTTCTGAAGCCCACGTCTATTTTACTTTAGCTATGTGTTTAATTCCAGACAGCTTATTTTTATTCAGACCTTTATTTGTATTATTCTAGAAGCTCGTGTACTTGTGACACCAATTCTAGGATGGTATTTAGACACCATTATTTTTATGAATTATTTTACTGTATTTCAAACGTTGCTTTCGCATTTGTTTCTTTGATTATTAATAATTTAAAGATTGCTTAAAAATTGGTTAATATTATTCTAACGTTGGCTTGCCTAGCAAGTGAAATGTTAGGCGCCATCACAGTCCGAATGTGGGAATTTCGGGTCGTGACAGTTGGTATATTTCACAAATTTTTGTATATTTATATACCATCTTAATTAAATTTTAGCTATATGTTTTATGTATATTTCACATGTCTAAGTGTCATCTTAATTGAAGATAAATTTTTTATGTATATTTTTTGAATATTTTATATGTGTTAATTCAATGTATATTTTTTTTATATACGTTTTGTATATATTAACATATATTATTATCGAAGTAAGATCTTTATGTTAATAAAGGAAGAAAGAAGGAAGAGAAAAATTTAAGAAAGATAATTAAAAAGAAAACGAATGGAACAAATTTAGAAAATATATTGGCTTCGGCAGAAAACAAAATTAAGAAGATGAAGAAAAAGAAGGAAAGCTAATAGATAAAGAGAAAAAAAGGCATCATTTTTGTACAAAGAATTATTGACTTTCCATTCAAATTGCTTATGTTTAGGGATTAATAATTAATATTCCTATTTTAATGGAACTGTGTGCTACAAATATAAATATTTTCCTCCCACAATTGTAATATTGGATTTCATGCTAAAAATTTGTTATATTTCTTTTAAAATATGACAGTTATGTAAAGTTCCCAAAATTAAATGTATCTATTTAAGGTGGAGAAAGAGATAGATACGTGATTTATAACAGAAAATGATGCGTTTTCCATGGAACATTTTGTTCATGGTATTAATGGGTAGTAATTGGTGAGGAACAAACGTTATATAGAAGAAACCAGTCCTAGCTACTTACCTTACTCCAAGCAAAAATAAAGCACTGTGATATTTGGCTATAAATGTATATTTTTTTAGTGCATTGCTTATCTTACATTTTGATATTTAATATTAATATATGCGACATATGAGCTTAATTAAGTAATTTTTATGTGTAGGATTATTGAAATATGAAGATGAGTGAAAGTTGCACACAAGGATGTCGGAAATACAAGAAAAGAACACGAAAAGGCAAAAACCGGAAGAAGCCAAGAACCAGGCACCAGATCAGGCAACGTGGCTCCTAGCGACCAATATCTCGTGCCCAGGCTCACGAGGCGAGGTGTCACGATCCGAAATCTTACCCATCGTGATGGCGCCTATTTCATTACTAAGCAAGCCGACAACATCAATAACCCATAATATCTTTTAAATACGGTAAATATCATAATTATGTTTAAGAGAAAATCCCACAAATACTAGGTAAAAATATATATATTCCCAAAATACGGTGTCACTGAGTACATGAGCATCTATATGTTACAAGTCTGGAAAACATGGTCTAAAATAGTCTGGGGCCAAATTGTAACGACCCGACTTGTCGTTTTAAGAATTAACGTCTCATTCAGTGACTTAAGGTCTCGCGCAATATGTATTATGACCCGCGGGTGTGGTCGAGTTGAATTACTGAAGATTCATAATTAAATTAAAAGAACAATCCTTATTTAGAAGCTTAATTGTAAAGAGTGGACCAGAGAGTTGATTTTTGAGCAAACTGCTCCGAAATAAAATTTTGATGATGTAAATAGCTCCGTATGGCGGTTATGGACTTAGGAGCGTGTTCGAAAAATTATTTGGAGGTCTGTAGTGGAATTAGGCTTGAAATGACGAAAGATGAATTTTTTGAAAGTTTGACCGGGGGGTTGACTTTTTGATATCGAGGTCGAAATTCGATTCTGAAAATTAGAATAGCTTCGTTGTGCCATTTCTGACTTGTGTGCAAAATTTAAGGTCATTCAGACGTGGTTTGGGAGGTTTCGACATCATTTGTGGAATTCGGAAATTTCTAAGTTCATTAGGCTTGAATCCGTGTGTAATTCATATTTTTGGTGTTGTTGAAGGTGATTTGAAGGTTCAACTAACTTCGTACGATGTTATGGGACGCTTTGGTATGTTTGGTTGAGGTCCCGAGGACCTCGGGTGTATTTTGGGTGTGTTTCAGATCATTTTAGGCTACTTTGGATGCTGATTTGCTGATATCTGGTGTTGTTCTTCGCGTTCGCGAAGAAGGATTTGACTTCTGGGATTTTGTTCTTCGCGTTTGCGAAGAAGGAAATCTTTGTTGCAATATTCTAACTTTGGAGGCTCATATCTCGCGATCTATAAGGAATTTGGAAGTAATCCAAATATAAAAGTTGTAGCCCTTTGGAGTTGTGTACCAAAAGTTATGGTGGATATACTACAGGCTATCTGGGAAGAGTTTGAAAATCTCTGTTGCACAGGGCTGACTTTGGAAGCTTATATCTTGCAATCTATAAGGAATGAGGAAATGAGCAACACATGAATGTTATAGTCCTTGGAGTCTAGTTTCCATAAAGTTAAACCATTTGTCATTTGGAGTTGTGTACAAAAGGTTATGACCATTATACTAAAGGCTGTCTGACAAGAGTTTGAAAATGATTGTTGGAGAATTTGTTCATCGCGAACGCGAGGGAATGGTCGCGAACGCGAAGAACAAATCTCTGGGTAGCAGAATAAAGTCCAAATTCGTCTCATTCTTCCATTTTTGGACCAAGGAAGCTCGGGTGTGGCGATTTTTCGAGAGTTTTTAAAGGAAAACATTGGGGTAAAAATTCCTAACTTGATTTTGGTTAAATTACATGAATCTAGTGTTGTTTTTATCACTAAATTAGTGAATTGGGTTGAAAATGGTAGAAATCCTCTAGACTTTAATTTAAGATTTGAAGGGCGATCCGTCATCGGAATTTGATAATTTTGGTACGGTTGAACTCGTATCGGAATAGGTGTTCGGATTTCGTAAACATTTTGTCGGTTTCCGAGGGGCGGGACCCGCATTGACTTTTTAGAATAAAATTTTAAGTTGGTATTTTATTATCCAGAATTATTTTCGATGAATTTTAATGAAGTGGTACAATTAATTTGGATAGATTTGAGCTTTCCGGAGGTCAATTCAAGCAAGAAGGCGATTTTGGAATATCAACATAACTTCAATAAGGTAAGTATCTTACCTAACCTCAAGTGGGGAAATTACCCCTTAAGCATTGAGTCTTATGTGGAAATTGTGTGATTTGAAAGCCGTGTGCAAAGTTTATTGGTTTAAAGTTCTAGGCATTCTTATATATTAAATTAGATAATTGTTGGCATTAGTAAATCCTTGAATTATCACGCCTCATTCCTTATTTGTCAAGTTTGTATTTTATATAATAACTTGGTGTTATTGTCATTTGGATTTTATGTGAATTACATATGTTTGTTGATTTGATATTTTTCTTGGAATTAAATTCACGATGGAATCCTTATTTGCAAATATTTATTAAATAAGTTTAAATTGAGCAGTTAATATAATTATTAAGAATTTGGATTGATGAAGGTGTTGCCCTATACTGAGTATTTTCCACCTCTGTTGATTGTTTTGAGGTTTTATATACATTTTGTGGAGCCTTGGGCTATTTGTTGAAGAATTTATTTATTCTGCTACATAATTGGAATTTGGTTTTGGTTATTGGCAAATTGTGATATGAATTGTTGTATTGTGATGTGGTTTAAACACTCTCCTTGATGTTATTTATGTTTCCTACCTTGATTGTTAATGATATACATGTGCTTGGTAAGGAAGAGTGTAATGCACGAAGGGTGATGCCGTGCCATTTGTACTATATTATCATGCGAGGGAGAGTGTAAAGCACGAAGGGTGATGCCGTGCCATTTGAGAGTGTAAAGCACGAAATGTGATGCCGTGCTATTTCATTTATATTATCAGGTGAGGATGAGAGTAAAAGCACGATGGGTGATGCGGTGCAATTATTTTTATATTAATATATATTCATGGCACGAAGGGTGTTACCGTGCAGGCGAGGATGAGAGACATACATTATATTGTGATATCGTTTTATTGTGTATACATTCATGCCTTTATCTTGAGATGTTATTGTGCACATTTATTTTCTATGTGACTTGTAGTCGTTGTTGCTTCATGTATGCCTCCACTTTATTTCTTTTATTATTATTGGCATTTCTCCCACCTAGTTGGTACTGTTATATGTATGCACGGTGAGAAATATATAAATGCACAAAGGGTGTTACTGTGCCAATTGATTTTATTTACATATATGTATTGGGTGAGAATGAGACAAGTGCACGAAGGTATTGCCATGCCATTTGATGTGATACGTTAAATATATTTCTCATGCCAGGAAAGTTAAAAGAGGTGTCACAAGGTGACTTTTATTTGAAATAATTATATTTGAAGGATATTTATTTGAAAGAATTATATTTGAAGGATATTTACTTGAAAGAATTATATTGGAAGGATATTTATTTGAAAGAATTATATTAGAAAGATATTTACTTGAAAGAAGTATATTTGAAAGATATTTACTTGAAAGAATTATATTAGAAAGATATTTATTTGAAAGAATTATATTTGAAAGATAATTACTTGAAAAAAGTATATTTGAAAGATATTTACTTGAAAGAATTATATTTGATAGATATTTACTTGAAAGAATTATATTCGAAAGATATTTAATTGAAAGAATTATAATGGAAGGATATTTATTTGAAGGAAGTATATTCGAAATATATTTATTGAAAAGGATTATATTCTAGAGACTTTTATTGAAAAACTTATAGATAAAAGATATATATTGAAATGACTTGATTAATTGGTTGTACCTGTGTTTATTATTCGTTTGAGTAATATTTTATGGTATTCCTATTGCCTTGCTGTTTAAATCACTAGTTGATTTGTGTTGCTATCACTGCTATTTGTTTTCTATTATTTTGTATATCATATTGCACAAGTTATTAGTTTAGTGAGTGTCCTGACTGTACCTCGTTTCTACTCCACTGGGGTTAGTCTTGATACTTACTAGGTACCGACCGTGGTGTACTCATACTACACTTCTGCACATTTTTGTGTAGAGCCAGGTATTGGAGATATCGTACTCGGACAGAGTTAGAGTGGGATCGCAAGGATTCAAGATAGAGCTGCTTGGTAGTCGCAGTTCCTTGGAGTCTTTTCATTTTATTGTACTGTTATTTATCATTCAAACAGTATTGAGTATTCGATCCTTCCGATCATTTCATGTATTCAGTTAGAGTTCGTGACTCAGTACTACCAGTCTTGGGAGGTTTTTAAAATTATTTTAACTTTTGGTTTCGACACGTGTGTTAAATTATATCTTTATAAAAAAAATGGCTTGAATTATGATTTTAATCGGCTTACTTAGTCTTAGAGACTAAGTACCATCACGAAGTTTGTGGTGGGACTTTTGTGTCGTGACAAGTTGGTATCAGAGCTCTAGGTTCATAGGTTCTACGAGTCACGAACGAGTTTAGTAGAGTCTTGCGGATCGGTACGGAGACGTCTGTACTTATCTTCGAGAGGCTACAGAGCTAGTAGGAAAAAAATTTCACTTCTTTCATTCTTTATCGTGCGGCATTTATTCAGCTTGAAGCATATATCTTATGTTCTTTTGCATCCACTAGGGTATGAAATTGTGCATTCGGTATCAACTATGCGCCAATGGTTTGGGATACTACAAAGGGGTTATAAGGAAGCCAAGGTTGCTCAACCATTATTACGACGTGTGCACATTGGGGTGCAGCAGGTTCTGGCATCTGCCTGATAAGTATGATATAAGGAAGGTTTAATTAATTTCCTAATCATCACAATTGTGGTAGGGTCACGAGGTGGATGTAGATCTGAAATAGTTGGTGGTATTAGAGACTAAGTAGTTCGTATGGAATTTCTATTTAGCGAAGGGTACATACTGGTAGCCAAGGCACTGGAGAAAGCGATTTTAACTGTCACGAGAGTGACATGCGCCAGATAAATGGCTTCAGGTGTCTTATGACCGGTGAAGGTTAGTATTGTGGATCATCGGCATGTGTCCTTTGGCTTCGCGCCAAGTGAGAGGAGTCCACTATCAACGATCAGATTGTCAGTTTTGGCCTGAGATGTATTTATGTGGTAATGAAAGGTTCTTCGAAACTTGTATATGATTAAGGGGTGAGATCTGTGTGGGATGATGCTGGGGCTTGCGGTATTCCTGCATCCTTAATAATTCTACATTTCAGTACCAGCGGGGTCACAACAACAATTTCAAAATATTCTGGGTGCTACAGTAAGTTCTTTTAATGCACCATCAGCACGAGGTTCTTACAGTGATTATTCCAGTTAATACTCCACGTGCATGGTCAGTTAGAGGCGGAGGACAGGTGGGTAAAGGGCGCCTAAGAGGTGGAGGCCCGACCCATTGATATAATCGATATGATTTTGGCTGAGGCCGATACACCAGATGGTGTCGCTACAGGTACGATCCTGATTCTATTATAAAAGGATACTTTCCCTTAATTTGATTCGATTCTGAATATTGAGGTGAGTCCCCCTATTATGCTCCGCTTATGGGTGAGCTTCATAATTGTGTGACCCACTTACATGTTTATCCCTGTTGGGAGAGTTGAAGATGTGAGCCTGTGTCGGTCATTTTTATTTTTGTACACCATTGAGAGCTATAAGTCCAAAAGTAATTTTTGATGATGTCAATAGATCTGTATGGCGATTATGGACTTAGGAGCGTGTCCGGAAAATTATTTGGAGGTCTGTAGTGGAATTAGGCTTGAAATGACGAAAGATGAATTTTTGGAAAGTTTGACCGGGGGGTTGACTTTTTCATATCAGGGTTGGAATCCGATTCTGAAAATTAGAATAGCTTCGTTGTGCCATTTCTGACTTATGTGTAAAATTTGAGGTCATTCAGACGTGGTTTGGGAGTTTTCGACATCATTTATGGAATTTGGAAATTTTTAAGTTCGTTAGGCTTGAATCCGTGTGTAATTCGTGTTTTTGGAGTTGTTGAAGGTGATTTGAAGGTTCGACTAAGTTCGTATGACGTTATGGGATGCTTTGGTATGTTTGGTTGAGGTCCCGAGGATTTCGGGTGTGTTTCGGATCATTTTGGGCTACTTTGGATGCTGATTTGCTAATATCAGGTGTTGTTCTTCGCGTTTGCGAGGAGCCTCTCGCGTTCGCGAAGAAGGATTTGACTTCTTGGATTTTGTTCTTCGCGTTCGCGAAGAGACTCTCGCGTTTGCGAAGAATGAAACCTCTGTTGCAATAGTCTGACTTTGGAGGCTCATATCTCGCAATCTATAAGGAATTTGGAGATGATCCAAAAAATGAAAGTTGTAGCCCTTTGTATCTAGTTTTCAGAAAGGTAAACCGTTTGTTATTTGGAGTTGTGTACCAAAATTTATGGTAGATATACTACAGGCTGTCTGGGAAGTGTTTGAAAATCTCTGTTGCACTGGGCAGACTTTGGAAACTTATATATCGCAATCTATAAGGAATAAGGAAATGAACAACAAATGAAAGTTATAGCCCTTTAAGTCTAGTTTCCAAAAAGTTAAACCATTTGTCATTTAGAGTTTTGTACAAAAGGTTATAACCATTATACTACAGGCTATCTGAGAAGAGTTTGAAAATGGTTGTTGGAGAATTTGTTCATCGCGAACGCGAGGGAATGGTCGCGAACACGAAGAACAAATCCCTGGGCAGCAGAACAAAGTCCAAATTCGTCTCATTCTTCCATTTTTGGACCAAGGAAGCTCGGGTGAGGCGACTTTTCGAGAGGCTTTCAAGGAAAATATTGGGGTAAGAATTCCTAACTTGATTTTGGTTAAATTACATGAATCTAGTGTTGTTTTTATCACTAAATTAGTGAATTGGGTTGAAAATGGTAGAAATCCTCTAGACTTTAATTTAAGATTTGAAGGGCGATCTGTCATCGAAATTTGATAATTTTGGTATGGTTGAACTCATATCGGAATAGGTGTTCGGATTTCGTAAATATTTTGTAGGTTTTCGAGGGGCGGGCCCCGCATTGACTTTTTAGAATAAAATTTTAAGTTGGTGTTTTATTATCCGAAATTATTTCCGATGAATTTTAATGAAGTGGTACAATTAATTTGGATAGATTTGAGATTTCCAGATGTCAATTCAAGCAAGAAGGTGATTTTGGAATATCAGCATAACTTCAATAAGGTAAGTATCTTGCCTAACCTCGAGTGGGGGAATTACCCCTTAAGCATTGAGTCTTATGTGAAAATTGTGTGATTTGAAAGCCGTGTACGCGAGGTGACGAGTACGTACTAAGGCTTATATGTGCAAATTTTATTGGTTTAAAGTTTTAGGCATTCTTATATATTAAATTAGATAACTGTTGGCATTAGTAAATCCTTGAATTATCACGTCTCATTCCTTATTTGTCAAGTTTGTATTTTATATAATAACTTGGTGTTATTGTCATTTGGATTTTATGTGAATTACGTATGTTTGTTGATTTGATATTTTTCTTGGAATTAAATTCATGATGGATCCTTATTTGCAAATATTTATTAAATAAGTTTAAATTGAGGAGTTAATATAATTATCAAGAATTTGGATTGATGAAGGTGTTGCCCTATACTTAGTATTTTTCACCTCTGTTGATTGTTTTGAGGCTTTATATACATTTTGTGGAGCCTTGGGCTATTTGTTGAAGAATTTACTGATTCTGCTACATATTTTGAATTTGGGTTTGGTGAGTGGCAAATTGTGCTATAAATTGTTGTATTGTTATGTGGTTTAAAAACTCTCTTTGATGTTATTTATGTTTCTTACCTTGATTGTTAATGATATACATGTGCTTGGTAAGGAAGAGTGTAATGCACGAAGGGTGATGCCGTGCCATTTGAACTATATTATCATGCGAGGGAGAGTGTAAAACACGAAGGGTGATGCCGTGCCATTTGAGAGTGTAAAGCACGAAGGGTGATGCCATGCCATTTGAGAGTGTAAAGCACGAAGGGTGATGCCGTGCTATTTTATTTATATTATCAGGTGAGGATGAGAGTAAAAGTACGAAGGATGATGCCGTGCAATTATTTTTATATTAACATATATTCATGGCACGAAGGGTGTTTCCGTGCAGGCGAGGACGAGAGACATACATTATATTGTGATATCATTTTGTTGTGTATACATTCATGCCTTTATCTTGAGATGTTATTATGCACCTTTGTTTTCTATGTGACTTGTAATCGTTGTTGCTTCATGTGTGCCTCCACTTTATTTCTTTTATTGTTATTGGCATTTCTCCCACCTAGTTGGTACTGTTATATGTATGCACGATGAGAAAGATATAAATGCACAAAGGGTATTACCGTGCCAATTGATTTGATCTACATATATGTATTGGATGAGAATGAGACAAGCGCACGAAGGTATTGCCGTGCCATTTGATGTGATACGTTGAATATATTTCTCATGCCAGGAAAGTTAAAAGAGGTGTCACAAGGTAACTTTTATTTAAAAGAATTATATTTGAAGGATATTTACTTGAAAGAATTATATTAGAAGGATATTTACTTGAAAAAATTATATTAGAAGGATATTTATTTGAAAGAATTATATTAGAAAGATATTTACTTGAAAGAAGTATATTTGAAAGATATTTACTTGAAAGAATTATATTGGAAGGATATTTACTTGAAAGAATTATATTAGAAAGATATTTATTTGAAAGAATTATATTAGAGAGATAATTACTTGAAAAAAGTGTATTTGAAAGATATTTACTTGAAAGAATTATATTTGAAAGATATTTACTTGAAAGAATTATATTCGAAAGATATTTATTTGAAAGAATTATAATGGAAGGATATTTATTTGAAGAAAGTATATTCAAAATATATTTATTGAAAATGATTATATTCGAGAGACTTTGATTGAAAAACTTATAGATAAAAGATATATATTGAAAGGACTTGATTAATTGATTGTACCTGTGTTTATTGTTCGTTTGAGTAATATTTTACGGTATTCCTTTTGCCTTGATGTTTAAATCACTAGTTGATTTGTGTTGCTATCAGTGCTATTTGTTTTCTATTATTTCGTATATCATATTGCACATGTTATTAGATTAGTGAGTGTATTGACTGTACCTCGTCTCTACTCTACTGAGGTTAGTCTTGATACTTACTGGGTACTGACTGTGGTGTACTCATACTATACTTTTACATATTTTTGTGCATAGCCAGGTATTGGAGATATCGGACTCGGACAGGGTTAGAGTGTGATCGCAAGGATTCAAGGTAGAGCTGCTTGGTCGTCGCAGTTCCTTGGAGTCTTTCCATTTTATTGTACTGTTATTTATTATTCAAACATTATTGAGTATTCGATCCTTGCGATCATTTCATGTATTCAGTTAGAGTTCGTGACTCAGTACTACCAGTCTTGGGAGATTTTTAAAATTATTTCCACTTTTAGTTTCGACATGTTTATTAAATTATATCTTTATAAAAATAAATGGCTTGAATTATGATTTTAATCGGTTTACTTAGTCTTAGAGACTAAGTGTCATCACGACGCTTGTGGTGGAATTTTTGGGTCGTGACACAAATACAGTAAACAACGAGATAGGAAGGAGAGACAAGGTCTGCGAAACAAGGTAGCTATCTCTGAATCTCCGAAAACTCAACCGTGCGAAAGAATCAACATCCACTATGTCCGGGATCACCTGGATTTGCACACAAAGTGCAGGGTGTAGTATGAGTACAACCAACTCAGTAATTAACAATAATAAATAAAGAACTGAAAGTAGTGACGAGTTTCATAGCTAAGTCCAAATACAATACTTTCCTACGTGAAAAGGTAGGCATGCTTTCAAGTTCAACATTTAAAACTCCACAGCAATTTCATATCAAATTTTGATTGAAACAGAAATAATATATTTCAATATTTTCCAAAACAGTGATATATGACTGCTGAAATGCAGCAATAATGAAATCAATGCATCTTCCCAGAGTAACAGTCACTCAGTCCTCCCATTCACTCCAACCTCACAATCACTCTTTCCTCACAGTCACTCATTCCTCATAATCATTCATTCCTCACAATCATTCAAAACTCGGCACTCGCACTCAGTAGGTACCTGCGCTCATTGGGGGTGTATACAGACTCAGGTGGGGCTCCTTCAGCCCAAGTGCTATAACAAGCCAATCATGGCATAAATCAATAAAACATGTTACGGCGTGCAACACGATCCCATAAATATCCTCACAATTAGGCCCTCGGTCTCACTCAGTCATCAACCTCTCCAGTCTCTTGGGCTCTCAGAAATCATGATAAGCAGCCCAACAACAGTGATATGACGTATCAATAATGAACAAGAGAGACTGAGATGTAATATGCAAGTAAAATCGTGACTAAGTACAAAATAGTAATTTAACAGATAATTCAACATGTACACGACCTCTGTGGGTCCCAATAGTGTCAACACATGATTTATACATGATTTATAGTTCAATTTCCCTAATACGTGGAAAAATGTACGATTAACAACAATTTATTCAACTACACATATCCATGGAATTGACCAAGTCACAATTCTTACGGTGCACGCCCACACGCCCGTCACCTAACATGTGTGTCACCTCAAAACCAATCACATAATACATAATCCGGGGTTTCATACCCTCAAGATCAAATTTAGAACTATTACTTACCTCGAATGATACATTCTTCAACCTTGCGACATACAAAGCACCACGCAACGGCTTCCAATAGTCTCAATCTATACAAAATATTAATTAGCGATGTCAATTTATGTTCAAATCTTTGTTTTTCTTATTTAGGTAAAAGGTTCAATCTCATAAATTTTTAATGTATAATCTCAGATCCTTTGACAATAAATTCAATATGTAGCTTAATATCATCATTAAGTGCTAATACCTTATCTTAAAACCTTAAATATTCATACCCATATACCAGTGAGTAATAAAATAATAGAAGTGAATATTCAGATACTTGAAAGAAAATTAATGGAGATTATTGAACCCTTGATTTGTCTGCCGGTCAAACTTCCCAAAAATTTAATTTTTTCGGCATTTCAAGCTTAATTCTACTACGGACCTCCAAAAAGTTTTCCGTACACGCTCCTTAGTCCAAAATTACCATACGGAGCTATTGACATTATCAAATTTTCATTCCGGAGTCATTTTATCAGAAGTCAACTCTCCGATCAACTCTTTCCATTTAAGCTTCAAATTAAGGATTGTTCTTTTAATTTAATTATAAATCTTTAGTAAATCAAACTCGACCACACCCGCGAGTCATAATACATATTGCGAAGCTGCTCGAGACCTTAAGTCACTAAACGGGGCGTAAATTCTTAAAACGACAAGTCGGGCCGTTACATTCTCCACCTCTTAAACAAACGTTCGTTCTCGAACGTTCTAAGAATTATTCTAAGATTACCAAATTGATGATTTTTACTTTTATCCATACTTGAAAACTTTAAAGCCATTTTCTTACGCTCCAATATTTTCAAAAGGCCTGATTTCTCACAACAATGCATGGTATTAGTCTCAACTGGCTATAGCAACTCGTGCCTATGCACACATCAATTTTCTCGATAGTGTTAAAATAATTCAAAACTTTCTTTGGGGTGCTGCATTATTCCCCGCTTAGGATCATTCGCCCTCAAACACATAACATATTTATCTCTTCTTTTGTAATTCGCAATCCTTCAAATTTTACTAACTCCCAAATTTTTCAGAAATTTCGGCAGAGTCTCCCCTGTAATTGGGCCTATCCACCTGCCAGAGTAACACCAAACAACTCCTAACAACACATTCACAACCCAACAAAGCACCACAATGTATATATCAATAACACTAATCTCCGCATTACAAGCACTGCATTATCATAATGATATCTGGGCATGATGCACATCATATGTACACTCATCACCATATCTCTAGTCTTAAAAGCTGTTCATAAATAAATTTCAGCATCATCCACCTCATTTTGAATTTTCACAACACTGACAACAGAATGTGAGGCATGGAGACCTCATGATTACTTACTCGGATTACTGAGTCATATTTAACGCCACCTGTGCACTCATCTCATAGGCTAAAACTCAATATTTAAAGCACGAAAATGGCTGAATATGCACAGAAAATATACAAGAATTATCAGAAAAGCCTAACAGGCATGACTCCTTATTAATATTATTGTACAAATAAATTTTTCACAAAGGGAGAATTTTAAACTTATAAATATTTCACCACAAGGACCTCGTCCTTATATAACTTCCACCGCGGCTTGAAGCCCAGTTTAAATAATTCACATCATGTAAAAATTCGAGAATCTCGTCCCCCACTCCGAATCACAAGTATTTTGCACATTGTGCCAACTGAAATTTAAATTTTTCCTTTCTTTCTTCTTTTCAATATATTTCATAAATCGTTTTCACAACAAATAATGAATCATCCTATCTGTAGGGCATATAATTCATAAAAATTGGAATCAATTATTCCGAAACACATTGAACCCACTATAATGAATAACAAAAATTACTTTTGGGATTGTGTACCAAAAATATAATGACAGACACGGGTTCACATCTTTAAATCTTTTGACAGGGATAAACATATAAGTGGGTCACAGTTATGTTTTTCACTAAAAAGGCTCTAACTCCATCATACGAACTCGGAATTCGACGATTCTTGTTCCTATGAGTGACAAATAATAATACAAACCTAGTCATAAAAATCAAAACTCAATTCAGAGCCCATTTGTTCAATGCGATACCAATTCCGCTCGTTAAATAATTAACTCATGTTTTGCGCTAAAAACCCAATCGCGACTTGATGAAATTAGACCAAACTTTTCAGATCACTCCTATAATTCATTATCAAAATCTTGGAAGTCTCAAAATAGAATTTCAATATCTAGAACTAAAAATGGACCTTTGGATCATTATATGCTTATGATGAAAACATCAAACTCTTCCAAAACTCTTCCCCGATAGCCTGTAGTGTATCAACTATAACTTCTTGTACTCAACTCTAACTACCAAATGATTTAAATTTCTACAAACAAGATATAAAGGCTACAACTTTCATGTTTTGCTCATTGCCCAACTCCTTATAGATTGCAAGATATAAGCTCCCAAAGTTAGCCCTGTGCAACAGAAATTTCTGGCGATGCACACTGTTGTAGCCAAAATCTACAGTACCAGCTTCAGTGAATCGATCATAACTTTTTGTACAAATGTCTGAATAATGAATGGTTTATTATTCTGAAAACTAGAATCAAAGGAATAAAACTTTCATGTTTTGATAATTTCCATATTCCTTATATATTTAGAGATATAAGATTCCAAAATCATCTCTGCGTATCAGAAATTTCACACATTGTTGTCAAAGAAAACCAGTAGTTAAAAATGATTCGAAACCACTCTGAAACTCACCCGAGGCCCTCGAGACCTCAAACCAATACACCAACAAGTCCTAAAATATCATACAAATTTAGTTGAAACCGCAAATCATATAAAACAACGCTAAAACCACGAATCATACCCCAATTCAAACATAAGAAATTTAAGAATTTCCAACTTCTACATTCGATGCCTAAACCTACAAATCAATTTCGATTGACCTCAAATTTTGCACACAAGTCATAAATGACATAATGGATCTATGTAAATTTTCAGAACTGAATTTCGACTCCGATATCAAAAAGTCAACTTCTCGGTCAAACTTCCCAAAAGTTCAATTTTCGTCATATCAAGCAAAATTTCACTACGGACTTCCAAAAAAAAATTCGGACACGCTCCTAAGTCCAAAATCATCATATGGAGCTATTGGAATCATCAAAACTCTATTTCGGGGTCTTTTATACATAATTCACCATCCGATCAATTATTTCAACTTAATCTTCTAAAACAAGAATTGTTCTTTCAATTAAATCCTGAATCATCTAAAAATCAAACTTGACCACCCTCATAAGTCATAATACACATTTCAAAGCTGCTTGAGACCTTAAGCCACCGAACGGAACATAAGTTCTTAAAACGACAAGTCGGGTTATTACAACGCAAATCAAGAAATGCTAAACGGAGCTATTCAAGATCTCAAAATATAGAAATAAAGGCTAAAACTCAAAATGAACTATGATGCCTTCACATATATTGATAAAGAATGTTACGGTGAGATCCGGTTTGTGTGTTTTAAACTTGTTATTGTTGTTGTGTTAGTTTCAGCATTTTTATATGAGATTGTGAGGTTTGTTATTTTGGCCTTTATGATAGTGAGGTTTGAGTTCGTTTTCCATTAATTAACTATTTTACTTTTATTTCCTATTTTCTTTCCCTCTTATTATTATTATTATCACAGCGTACAGGTTATTGTAAGTGGCCCGCCTTAGTCTCGTCACTACTTCATCGAGGTTAGGCTCAACACTTACAGAATACGTGGAGTCGGTTGTACTCATAATATACGCTGCACTTCTTGTGCAGATATCGGAGTTGGTCCCAGCAACATTCAGTGAGGTTGCCCGAATTTTACTACTCAGTGGAGACTTGAGGTATAGCTGCATGGCGTCCGCAACCCTGAAGTCCCCTTCTACATCATTTTAGTTGTTTATTTTGATTCAGACAGTTATGTTTTTATTCAGACTATTATTTGTAGTACTCTAGACACTCGTGTATTCGTGATATCAATTCTGGATTGTATTTGGATTTCGTCGTTTATTAGTTTTTCACCTTATTTCAGACTATTCAGCTTTATTGTGGTAAATTAATTTGGATTGTTAAAAATGGTTAATAATTATATCTAACATTGATTTTTCTAGCATGTAAAATATTAGGCACCATCACGGTCCCGAGGGTGGAAATTTCGGGTCGTGACAAAAAATAACCAAGGCGACAAAAATACGTCTATCGTGAATATATTCTCCGATGCCTGGATTCAAGAACATAGTCTATTCATTCTTATATGCAATCTATAGTTCCCACTTTCGAGTTCAATTATAAATTTATAGATAGTATTCTACTGTTACCTATGCAATAAAATAATTGAGCGCAAGATTGAATAAACAAATTAATTTGATAGAATCATGTAATATCATCAACCATCAAACAATAATAGTCAATAACAACCCATAACTCCAGAACAAAGGGGTTTCTAGCCACTCATGTTCGTAGCAACAATCAAAATATTATTTTTAAACATAAACTCTATGAATACGAGATGGATGATGGAAGAAACAATAAAATTCGTGCTCTGTTGCGTTCCTAAGCCCTCGTTGCCTTCAAAAATCATCCAACCCTCCACAAAGCACGTTTATAGGTTAGAGTCGGAGTCTCCAAGTCCAAAATCGAGTAGGAAACATTTAATTCACTAACTGGGGGAGTACTAGGCACCAGACCTCGCGAGGCCCAGTCTGTGGTGCACTGGGAACCTCGTGTAATAATCCGATATTTTAAATGTGAACTTTTGAGTTAGGCTTGAGTATGAATACTACTATCTTAATTAGTTGAACATATAATATGTGCGGGATACACGAATTAAGAAGTTGAAATTATTATATCTTAAGGGATTACAAGGCTTGATTTTCGGGATACCGAAGTTTGGAGTTAGATGACTTACAACAACAACAACATACCTAGTATTATCCCACACCGTGGGGTCTGGAGAGGGTAGTGTGTATGCAGACCTTACTCCTATCTTGTGAAGATAGAGAGGTTGTTTCCAATAGATGACAAACTTAAAGGATAAAGAGAGAGTTTATACACTGACTTTTGGGATAAAGGAGTATTTAAAATATTTGTCATAAATCAGCTAGGGGTAAAATACAATGTACAAAGGTAAAAAAATTTATCATTGAACCAGCTGGACATTTGAGTTTGGACCGGGCCCATTTGAGAGTTGGAAAGATTGCTGGACAAGGCCTTTTATATAGCTTTTATAAAGGTGGATAAGAATCAAGCACTGACTTGGTCTCCCAAGGGAAGAAAAAACGCAGACAACTTTCTTAAGTTTCTGCTTGCATTGCGACGAAATAGTTGCTTATCTTTTCTCATTGTTGATGGACGTTTTAATTTTTTTTCCGTTAGCTATGAGGCGATTAGTTACTTTTTTATATCGAGGTCGAAATCCGATTCTGAAAATTTGAATAGGTCCGTTATGTGATTTATGTCTTGTGTGCAAAATTTGAAGTCATTCCAGATTGATTTGATGTGTTTCGACACAAGTTATAGAATTTGAAAGTTCAAAGTTCATGGATTTTTAATTTTGAAGTACGATTCGTCATTTTGATGTTGTTCGATACGATTTGAGACCTTGAGCAAGTTCATAATATGTTATGGGACTGGTTGGTAAGATTGGTTGAGGTCCCGGGGGCCTCGGGTGTGTTTCAGATCATTTGGAGTTGTTTTGGAACTGCTGATTCTGGTGTCTGGTTTCCTTCTTCGCGAACGCGAAGAAAGTCCCGCGTTCGCGAAGAAGAAATTTTGGGGTGCTGGATTTAACCTTCGCGAATGCGAGGCAAGGTCTGGTCAAGCTTACGCGAATGCGACGCAGTGGTCGCGAACGCGAAGAAGGAAGGGGAGCCGGGACCTTGAGCCATTAACCCTTCCCGAACGCGAAGCATGGACTGCGAACGCGATTAAGGAGGGCAGTTGGCTACCGTGAATGCGAGAGCTCGAATGCGAACGCGAACGCGATGCTGTGCATGGTCAGGCCTTCGCGAACGTGACACTGGTCACGCTGTGCGAAGAAGAAAAGCCTGGGCAGTGAGTTTAAGTTCAGAAATTCGTCCCATTTTTTATTTTTGACGGATTGGAGCTCAGGATGAGGCGATGTTTGGGAGATTTTTAGAAGAAACAATGGGGTAAGTGTTCTTGACTCAATATTGGTTAAATTACCTGAATCCATGGTTGTTTTTAATATTTAATTGGTGAATTTAGTTGGGAAAAATTGTGAAAACCCTTTTGATTCAATTTAAGATTTGGAGGTCGAGTTGTTATCGGAATTGAATGAAATAGGTATGGTTGAAATCTAATCGGAATGGGCGTTTCATATTTTGTAACTTTTGTCAAGTTTCGAGAAGTGGTCCCCACAGGCAATTTTTGGGTTAAATTTCAGATTTTTGTAGAAATTTGTATTTTCATATGAAATTTATTCCTACAATTTGTATTGATTGAATCTAATTATTTATGACTAGATTCGAGCCGATCGGAGTCAGAAAATTAACGAAAGGGCATACTGCTTGGCTGATTGAGCGCAGTTTGAGGTAAGTATCTTGCCTAACCTTGTGTGGAGGATTTTCCCCTTAGGATTTGAGTCATCTATGCTGATTGTAGTCTGTGTACGTGAGGTGGCGAGTGCGTGCTCAGACTTATTTGTGGAAAGTTGGCCTTTTAGGGTTCTTATGTTCTTATATTCACCATGTATGATGTTGTTCTTGATACGCTTAAATTCCTATTTGCTAGTTTCACCTTTACATTCTTTGATTAGAGATAATTGCTTTAGGATTCACTCTTATTATCTATTTGACCCTTATTCGACATAACCAAAGATTTTACCTCTTCTATCGTCGTGCTATATTTTTCATAACTGCTTATCTTTAATTGAAATCATTATTTTCTCATCCTATAATTGTTTAGCCTTAATTGGAGTTATGATTATCTTTCGTTGCTTATCCTTACTTGAATTGTTGAATATTCCTCTTAATTGCTCAACCTCAGAAGGAGTTTAGATAACTTATATCTTAGTTGACTTGCCATTATTTGGAACTATTTGACTCGTGTTGGCTTCTTACCGTTGACTTGAATATTGTGGAATCGTTGCTATAATTTGTTTTGTTTTCCCTTGTTAAGTTGTTCTCCTTGTGCCTAGCATTCTTCACTGTGGTTATTCCTTGTGAATGAGTTCTACCATTCTTGTGATTTAAGTTCTTGAGTTGATTTGCTCGTCGTACCTTGCATCTTTGTCATTGTTGCTTTTGCACTTGTTGTGGTGAGGTACGAGGTTTCTGTCGTGTTATATTTGTTATCTCTGTTGTTTGTACTGCATATTTAAATTGGGACTACAGACGTATTCCGGGAGGTCCCCTAGCACTGCATATTTAAATTGGGACTACGGACGTATTTCGGGTGATCCCCCTGTCTTGCATATTTACTTTGGGACTACGTACGTATTCTGGGAGATCCCCTAGCACTGCATATTTAAATTGGGACTACAGACATATTTCGGGAGTTCCCCCTGTCTTGCATATTTACTTTGGGAATACGGACGTATTCCGGGAGATCCCCCAGCACTGCATATTTAAATTGGGACTACGGACGTATTTCGGGAGATCCCCCTGTCTTGCATATTTAATTCGGGACTACGGGACGGTATCTCGGTAGATTCCCCTGTGGTTATATCTGTGTTCGGAGCTGCTAATCTTCCATGCTTAAGTGTCACAGGGTGACTTATACTCGAAATATATTACTGGAAAAAGTTTATATTTGAAAGGTTTTTATCTTGAAAGAACTATATTTGAAAGATATTTATTGGAAAGAAGAATATTTCAAAAAAAAAAAATTCTTATTGAAAAGGATTATATTCTAAAGACCTCAATTTAAAAACTTACGGGTGAAAGTTTACACTTGAAGGATTTGACTAATTTATTGGGGTTTGTTGGCTGAGTCCTGATGTGAAATCTATTGCAGTTGCTGAGTTACTACTTGCCTTTACTGTATTGTGATTTTGGGATTTGGGTTGTGCTTTCGTTCATTCTTCTGTGTCTTATTCTGGTGTTCCGCTGTTACTTGTTGTCTTTCCTTCCTTATTGCAGTTGTTATGTCGTTAGCCATATCGTGGGGTCCTCATATAGATGTCATGTTCTGTCATCCCTATACTTATACTTGTTCAGTTTATTAGACTAGTGGGTGTCTTGACTAGTCCTCGTCACTACTTCACCGAGGTTAGTCTTGATACTTACTGGGCACTGTTGTGGTGTGCTCATGCTACTCTTCTGCACATTTTTGTGCAGATCCAGGTATCGATCGTTAGTAGCTGTGCGGATCCTTGCTGAGGAGACTCAAGGTAAACCTGCTGCTGCGTTTGCAGGCTTCGGAGTCACCTTCCTCTTTTGTATTTACACTGTTTTTGCTTACTTCCGAACAGTTGTATTTAGAAGTGATAGCAAACTCTGTAGAGCTTATGACTTGTACTACCGGTTTTGGGAATTGTAAGAGATTTCTATTTAACTCGTTAGATGTTATTTAAATAATGTTGTTTTAATTAATGTTAGGCTTACCTAGTCCCTAAGACTAGGTGCCATCATAATACCAAACGGATGAAAAATTGGGTCGTGACATTAACCATTTGGTAAAAACAACAAAAACAATCACCCGCTTTCTAGTTTCTTCTCATTAGATTGTAATTGTTAGTGTTATTTTAGAAGTAAAAAAAAATCCCTTGTGTGGAAGAGCAATTTAGTTATTTCAATTACACTCATCAAGTGTACACCCTAACACCCCTATTAAACTCCCTGTGGAAATCGAACCCGACTCTTGTTGGGTACTATTCTTCCAACGACTGTTTTCACTCACTATTGGGTGCAAATTGGACGTGGATCAGTAATGCCGTGCCATTTCATTCATATTATTACTATATGGTGAGGACGAGAGTAAAAGAATGAAGCGTGATGCCGTGTCATTTTTATATTATTGGTTTATCTAATTTCACCGGTTGATGATTTACTTGGCTATTTCGTGATTTTTTACCTGTCGCAGCTGTGATATTTTCCCCTTCTTGCATGTCCCCTCCAAGTTTGTACGTTATCATTCTCTGTTATTGTTGCTGCTTTATATACACTTGTACAGGTTTATCTACGTAGGTGTCTTGACATAGCCTCGTCAATACCTCGTTGAGGTTAGGCTCGACACTTACGGAGTACATTAGGTTAGTTGTACTGATACTACACTTTTGCACTTCTTGTGCAAATACTGGTATTGATCTCCGCGATGCGTGAGGTGCGTCAGCTTGCATCATTGCATATGGATCTCGAGGTAGATCTATTGGCGGCCGCAGACCTTTAAGTCCCCTTCCATTCCCCACTTTTACTGTTCATTTCTTTCGAACTAGTTGTATTTATTTCGGACCTTGCTTGTACACTTCTAGTTGCTCGTGAACTTATGACTCCAGATTTCTAGGAGTAAACATTATCACGTGACTTATATGTTGTTATATTGGGTTTCTTCTTTTTGTTGTATATCACTATTGTATTTTAACTATTAAAATTGGCTATTTAATTATCTCACATCAGGTTGCCTAGCAAGTGAATGTTAGGCTCCATCACGACCCCGAGGTTGGGATTCCGGGTTGTGACAAGTTGGTATTAGATGCACTAGGTTGCCTAGGTCTCACGAGTCATGAGGAAGCTTAGTAGAGTCTGGAGGATTGGTACAGAGACGTCTGTACTTATCTTCCAAAGGCTATGGAGTTTAGGAAAAATTTCACTTCTTTCTCTTTCTATCATGTGAAAACACGTACAACATCTGGAGTCGGATAGGAACCAGAGTCCCCTATGGCAGCTACTACCAGGGGTAGGAGCCGAGGTTGAAATTGATCCAGAGGACGAGTTGGAGGCGGAGCTCAGCCTAGAGCTCAAGCAACAGCAACCACAGTAGAGCCTCAGATTGATCATGAGGAGGAGGTCTTAGCTCAAGCCTCACCCGTCAGACTAGTTCAGGTCCCGGAGGGATCATACAATTGTAGTGCTTCAGGACGCTCTAGTACGCTTGTTGGACCTTATGGAGAGTATGGCCTATACCGGTTCATTTCTAGTGTCTCATGCCATCTCTTAGGTTGGGGGAGAAGCACAGACTCCCGCTACTCAAACTACAGAGCATATGGCTCCCCTATATCAGACTCTAGCATCCCAGCCAGTTGGGATAGTTTAGCCAGTTATTGCGGCACATGCCGAGGATAGGCCTACTATGTCTTTTGAGGCCTTGAAGAGGTTGGATAAGTTTACCAAGCTCTTTCATGTTCATTTTAGTGGTGCACCTTCTGAGGACCCACATGACTACTTTGACCGTTGCCATGAGGTGTTGCGCAACATGGGTATCGTTGAGACCAATGGGGTTGAATTTGTAGTGTTCCAGATGACCGGTTCTGCTAAGAGATGGTGGGGAGATTATCTGTTGACTAGACCAGCTGGTTCACCTTCACTTACGTGGGATCGGTTTTCACAGCTATTTCTAGAGAATATCGTTTCTTTAACTCTGAGAGAGGAGTACCACAGACAGTTTGAGTGCCTTCAGCAGGGTAGCATGACCCTCACCCAGTATGTGACTCAATTCATGGACCTAACTTGCAATGCCATTGTCTTTCTCCCTACTGAGAGGGAGAGAGTGAGGAGATTCATTAATGAACTCATTTTCAATATCAGGCTATAGATGGCCAAGGAGACTAGAGATGATATTTCTTTCTAGAGGGCCGTAGATATTCCTAGGCGGATCGATATGGTTCATGGTCAGGAGAGGGGGCCGATATCTGATAAAATGCCTCATCATTTCAGTGGTTTCACTGGTGCCTCGTATGGAGGCAGGGGTACTTTTGGTAGAGGCCATTCTCCTAGGCCATTTCAGTCAGTGCTTCAGGCATCCCACAGTGCTTCGTGTAGTCGTGGTCCTTATGTATCTCATCATGTGAAGCTGGCCCACAGTACACCATCAGCTTCTACTAGTGAACCTCCAATTCAGAGTTATCAGAGTGGTTATCTAGGTCGACAGGGCCAGTTCCAGGGTCAATAGTCACAACAGTTGAGGGCTTGTTATACTTGAAGAGCTCATATGCACCTTTCTATATTATGCCCCAGATCATAGGACGGCATGCACCATCAAGGTTCTCGTGCCATAGTTCCGCCACCGGTTGCTTCACCGCCTGCTCAGCCAGCTAGAGGTGGGGGTCAGGCTACCAGAGGTGGAGGTCAGGCCATTAGAGGTGGAGACCAGCAAGCTAGAGGTCAGAGTGGTGTGGCCCAACCCTATTTTTATGCTTTCCCGGCTAGACCAGAGGCAGAGTCATCTGACATTGGCATCACAAGTATGATTCCAGTTTTCCATAGAGATGCTTTAGTTCTATTTGATCCGGGCTCTACTTATTCCTACGTGTCATCCTCTTTTGCTTCATATCTGTTTATGCCTCATGACTATTTGAGTGCTCCTATGTATATGTACACACCTGTAGAAGATTCTATTGTTGTAGATCCTGTCTATCGCTTGTGTGTGATTACTATTGGGAGTCTTGAGACTAGTGTAGATCTCCTACTTCTTAATATGGTGGACTTTGATATTATTTTGGGCATGGATTGCTTGTCACCGTATCATCCTATATTGGACTTTCACCCCAAGACGGTGACCTTAGTCATGCCGGGGTTGCCTCGATTAGAGTAGAGAGGGACTCCTGGTCATTCTACCAGCAGGGTTATTTCTTATTTGAAGGCATGTCATATGGTCGAGAAGGGATATTTTTCTTCTTTGTCCTATATTCGCGATTCTAGTGTGGAGGTTCCTTCCATAGATTCGGTACCAGTTGTACGTGAATTCCTTGAGGTGTTTCCTGCAGATTTGCCGGGTATGCCACCCGACAGAGATATTGACTTATGTATTAACTTGGCTCCAGGCACTAAGCCCATTTCTATTCCACCATACCGTATGGCCCCACGCGAGTTGAGGGAACTAAAGGAGCAGTTGCAAAGTTTGCTTGATAAGGGATTCATAGACCTAGTGTCTCGCCTTGGGGTGTGCCCGTGTTGTTCGTGAAGAAGAAGGATGGTTCGATTAGGATGTGTATAGACTATCGACAGATGAACAAAGTCACTATCAAGAACAAGCACCCGTTGCCGAGGATTGATGACTTATTCGATCAGCTTCAAAGTGCCAAAATGTTTTCAAAGATTGATTTGAGGTCTGGCTACCATCAATTGAAGATTAGGGCATCAGATGTCCCAAAGATAGCTTTTCGGACTCGGTGTGGGCATTATGAATTTCTAGTGATTTTATTTGGGTTAACAAATGCCCCAGCAATATTTATGGATTTGATGAACTGGGTATTTAAGCCTTATTGAGATTCTTCTATGATCGTATTCATTGATGATATCTTGATGTACTACCGCAATCGAGAGGAGCATGAATAGCACCTTCAGATTGTACCTCAGACTATGAGAGATAGTCAGTTGTATGCCAAGTTTTTGAAGTGTTAGTTTTGGTTGGACTCGGTTGCCTTTTTGGGGCATGTTGTATCGGCCGAGGGCATTAAAGTGGATCCTAAGAAGATTGAGGCAGTTCAGGACTGGCCTAGACCTACTTTGGCTATAGAGATTCGGAATTTCCTGGGTTTGGCGGGTTATTATTGGTGGTTCGTGTAGGGGTTTTCATCCATAGCAGCTACATTGAATAGATTGACCCAGAAGGGTGCTGCTTTTGGGTGGTCCAATGAGTGTGAGTTGAGCTTTCATAAGCTCAAGACGGCTTTGACTACGGTGCCAGTGTTGGTGCTGCCCACAGGTCCTACATGGTGTATTATGATGCATCGCATATTGGGCTCGGTGCAGTATTGATGCAGGATGGTAGGGTAATCACTTACGCATCGCCGCAGTTGAAGGTTCATGAAGAATTACCATGTTCATGACCTAGAGTTGGCAGCCAATGTTCATGCAATAAATATTTTGAGGCATTACCTCTACGGTGTGTCGTGAAGTGTTAACGGACCATCGAAGTCTACAATATTTGTTCAAGCAAAAGGATCTCAACTTGAGGTAGCGGAGATGGTTGGAGTTGTTGAAAGATTATGATATCACCATTTTGTACCATCCCGGGAAGGCCAATGTGGTAGCCAATGCCTTGAGTAGAAAGACTGTGACTATGGGTAGTCTTGCATATATACCAGTTGGTGAGAGATCTCTAACATCAGATGTTCAGGTCTTGGCCAATCAGTTCATGATGTTAGTTGTATTGGAGCACAATCGTGTTCTAGCTTGCACAGTCTCTCTATCTTCTTTGTATGAGCACATCAGGGAGTGTCAGTATTACGAACCCTATTTGCTTGTCCTTAGGGACATGGTGCGTTAAGGTGGTGCCAATTAGATTACTATCGGAGATGATGGGGTGTTGCGGATGCAGGGTCGGATTTGTATGCCAAATGTGGATGCGCTTCGAGAGTTGATTCTTGAGGAGGCCCACAGTTTGCGGTATTCCATCCATTCTGGTGCCGCCAAGATGTATCAGGATTTGAGGCACCATTATTGGTGGAGAAGAATAAAGAAGGATATAGTTGCATTTATGGCTCGGTGTTTGAATTGTCAGCAAGTAAAGTACGAGCATCAGAGGCATGGCGGTTTGCTTCAGATGCTTGAGATTCCCGAGTGGAAGTGGGAGCATATTACCATGGATTTTGCTGTTGGGCTCCCACGGACTTCAAAGAAATTCGAAGCAGTATGGGTCATTGTGGACAGGTTGACCAAGTCAGCACATTTCATTCCAGTAGCAGTTACCTATTCTTCAAAGCGGTTAGTTGAGATCTATATCCGCAAAATTGTTCATCTTTATGGTGTGCCGGTGTCCATCATTTCTGATCGGGGTACACAATTCACATAGCACTTTTGGAGGGTCGTACAGTGTGAGTTAGGCACACGGGTTGAGTTCAGTATAATATTTTACCCTCGGACGGATGGTCAGTCCAAGCACACCATACAGATATCGGAGGATATGCTTCGCACCTGCGTTATGGATTTCAGTGGTTCTTGGGATCAGTTCTTTCCAGTTTTGATGTTTTCCTACAACAACAACTACCAATCAAGTATTCAGATAGCTCCTTATGAGGCATTATACGACACATGGTACCCTTCGCCATTTGGTTGGTTAGAGCCGGGAGAGGCTCGGTTGTTGGGTACCGATTTGGTTCAGGATGCCTTGGAAAAGGTCAAGATGATTCAGGATCGACTTCACATAGCTCAGTCTAGGAGGAAGATTTATGTCGATCGTAGCGTTCATGATGTTGCATTCATGGTTGGAGAGAGGGTTTTGCTCCGTGTTTCACCCATGAAGGGTGTTATGAGGTTCAGAAATAATGTTGGTGAGGTGGCCTACAAGCTTGCACTGCCATTTAGCTTATCAGTTGTTCACCGGTGTTCCATGTCTCCATGCTTCAGAAGTATCACGGTGATCCGTCCCATGTATTAGATTTCAGCTCCGTCTAATTGAACAAGGATTTGACTTATGAGGAGGATCCGATGACCATTCTAGATAGGCAGGAAGTTGAAGCTTAAGAGTAATCCATCAGTTAGAGTACCGTGGAGAGGCTAGTCGATCGAGGAATCCATGTAGGAGTCCGAGTCCGACATGCAGAGTAAATGCCCACACCTTTTCACCAGTCCAGGTACCTTTCTATGGGTGTTCCAGGACGAACGTTTATTTAAGAGGTGGAGAATGTGATGACCCGATAGGTCATTTTGACTTTTAGCCCTTATTTATGTGTTTCGAGACCTCAAATAGCTCTGTTCAGTATTCCTCAATTTGCATGCGGAGTCCGTGTCATTTTCCGAAAAACGTTTATGTGGAAAAATCAAGAAAAGGTGAATTTTAGCCTTGAAAATGATTTGACTTGACTACGATAAATATTTTGTATAAAAGGACCCGGATCAGTGTTTGACGGTCTTGGTGGGTCCGTATCGTGATTTGGGACTTGGGCGTATGCCCGAAATTGAATTCGAAAGTCCCTAACTTGATTTAACTTGATTTGTTGAAAACTAGTAATTTGAAGGTTTAAATAAGTCCTAAGTTTGACCGTAGGTTGACTTTGTTGCTATAGGGTTCGGATTTTGGTATCCAAACTCGGTATAGATTCACTTCACAATTTATGACTTGTTTGCAAAATTTGATGCAAAATGGAGTTGATTTTGATATCTGATTCGTGGTTCTAGGTAATATTTTGGTGTTTTGATCGTGCGATCGAGTTCGTATGATATTGTTACACTTGTGTGCATGTTTGATTTGGAGCCTGAGGGGATCTGGTGAGTTTCAGACATGTGTCATTTGAGTTTGGTTAAGGTTGGAATTGCTGGTGCACTTCTTGGTGCTGGTGCTCTGCTGCAGATCTTGCATTTGCGAGTTCTGGCTCGCAATTGCGAGCCTCGCTTTTGCGAACAAGTGTTCGCATTTGTGAGCATGGGCTGGATTGGGTGGTTTCGCATTTACGAGGATTATTTTTGCAATTGCGAACTGTCAGTGATCTCAATTGCGATCTCAGTGTCGCATTTGCGACTCCGTAGTACTTGAGTTGTCTTCGCATTTGTGAAGAAATGGTCTGCATTTACAAAGGTTGGGAGTACACAACTGCGAACAAAATATTGCATTTGCGACTCCTGTGGCCATGAGACAGGTTTTGCATTTGCGACCCTTGTCTCGTATTTGCAGTGTTTGCAATTGCGAAAAAAATCGCAATTGCGACATCCACAGCTGGGTAAAGGAAGGGAAAACCGGGACTTAGCTCATTTTTCACAATATCTCAACCCTAAACACCTTAGAGGCGATTTTCCAAGAGACAATTATTCCCAAATTAATTGGTAAGTGACTTTACTCCATTGTCTTTCAATTACCTATTGCATTTCATGAGATTTCAACATCAAGGCTAGGAGTTCCATGGTAGAAATTAGAGATTTGGGTAGAATTGATGATTTTTGTAAAATTGAGATTTAGACCTCGAATTGGGGTCAGATTTCGAAACAAATCACATAACCGGGCTCGGAGGTTAATGGGTGATTGGGTTTTGGTCTTAATCTCGGATTTTGAACAAGCAGACCTCGAGTTGACTTTTGTTGACTTTGTTTTTTTAAAATCATTAAAGATTGAATCGTTTTCACTCGTGGGTAGTTTCTAAAGCCTATTTTGAATTGTTTGAACTACATTTGGTTAGATTTGATTAGTTTGGAGGCTAATTATAGAGTCAAAGCCTCGGTTGAGGTTTGATTTGATTTGATTGCAGAGCGAGGTAAGTATCGTGCATAGCCTTGACTTGAGGGATTAGGACTTGTTAGTTTATTTTCTACATGTTTTATGTGTGGGAAAAATGTATATATGAGGTCACAAGTACTTATACATTGTTATTGGGTTAAGTCATGCGGGTGGGACTTGGTTCTTTGTATTTTATTAGTTTGCTACTTGTGACATCCATGCTTAGGTTAGGTTATTACTTCTTTGATTATCTGTTTTTGAATTTTTGCTTATTTCATAGTTGTTGAATATTTTTGGAAGTTGAAGTTGGGTATCATGACACCATATTTGACGTTGAATTTATTCCCCACATTATTTATTACCCAAATTCATATTATCAAGATTACATGGTGAGAAAGCGAGTAAAAGCACGAAGGATGATGCCATACCATTTCATTTATATTATCATGAGTACAAGGTGAGGTAGAGAGTAAAAGCACGAAGGGTGATGTCGTACCATTTAATTTACATTATCATGATTAGAGGGTGAGGAAGAGAGTAAAAGCATGAAGGGTGACGCTGTGCCATTTCATTCATATTATTACTAAATGGTGAGGATGAGAGTAAAAGCACGAAGGGTGATGACGTGCCATTATATTCATATTATTGCATGGTGAGGACGAGAGTAAAAGCATGAAAGGTGATGCTGTGGCATTTTCATATTACTGGTTTATCAAATTTCATTGGTTATTTCATGATTTCATACCTGTCGCACTTGTTATATGTGCCCCTTTTGCAAGTCCCCTCCCAATTTGTACGTTATCATTATGTATTGTTTTTTCTGCTTTATATACATGTGTACACGTTTATCTACGTAGTTGTCTTGTCATATCCTCGTTACTACCTCGTCGAGGTTAGGATCGACACTTACAAAGTACATTGGGTTTTTCTGCACTTCTTATGCAGATACATGTATTGATCCCCACGGTGTGTGAGGTGCGTCAACTTGGATCATTGCTGGCGTAGATTTGCTGGCGTCCGCAGACCTTGAAGTCCCCTTCCTTTCCCCACTTTTACTGTTCATTTCTTTCGAACCAGTTGTATTTATTTCAGACCTTGCTTGTAGACTTCTGAATTCTGGGAGTGAACATTTTCACGCGATTTATATCAATACTGTGTTAGATTGGGTTTCTTCTTCTCGTTGCATATCACTATTTTATTTTAACTATTAAAATTGGCTATTTAATTATCTCATGTCGGCTTGCCTAGCAAGTGAATGTTAGGTTCCATCAGGACCTCGAGGTTGGGATTCCGGATTGTGACAATATCAAGTATAATGTAGACCATCCGTTGCGGCGCGCAATCTGATCCACCATATCATCAATATCATAATTCTTCCTTATTTCACCATATCATCATTTATCAATATCAAATATTACGTACACAAACCGTTGCGGTGCGCAACCCGATCTCACCATATCATTATTCATCAATGTCATAATCCTTCCTTATTCCACTATTTCAATTTATTATCCTTCAATTCCCGTTGCGGCGTGTAACCCGATCCACAAATAATATTAATAAAAATAACCAATCAAATAACTAAATTTACAAGAATTTCTACAATCAAAAGGTATGAGTGCTAGGAAATAAAGGAACCACGTAATAATCAAAGGAATGCAACAAATATAACAAAAACAACAGGGCAAGTAAAGCACGTGATAATTAAGGTGCGCAAGTAAAACTGTTAAGGCAAGTAGAAAAATAAGCATGGATTCATGAAAAGGACGAACAACTCAATACAAGAATAATTAAATGGCAAATACAAAATTACGGCATAGAAGTCAAATAAAGCATGTAACAATTAAGGCATGAAATAAGGTAATTCATGAAATAGCGAGAAAACATGGAAACAAATATCTTGATGGCGTATACACACATGTCACCTCACATATATGCCGTTTTCTCAAATAATCCACATAACACATAGTTCACAATTCCTAATTCCCTCAAGTCAAGGTTAGATCCAACACTTACCTCACTCCGCAAACAAATCAAAGCTCAATCAGGGCCTTTTCTCTAAAATGCGCCTCCATACCAATCGAATCTGACCAAATATAGTTCAAACAATTCAAAATAAGCTATAGAAACTACCCACGAGTGAAAGAGATTCAATCTTTAATGATTTTGGAAAACGTCAAAAAAAGTCAACCCCAGGCCCGCTTGGTCAAAACCCAAGATTCAGACCAAAACCTGATTACCCATTCACCCCTAGCCCAGTTATGTGATTTGTTTTGAAATATGACCCCAATTCGAGGTCTAAATCTAAATTTTACAAAAAAACCCAATTCTACATAAATCCCTAATTTTTATCATGGAAATCCTAAATTTGAAGTTTAAATCTCATGAAAGGTAATGGGTAATTCAAAATAAATAGATTAAAGTCACTTAATAATAAATTTGAAAAGAAAAGTCTCTTGAAAAATCGCCTCTAGGGTGTTTAGGGTTGAGAAATTATGAGAAATGAGTTAAGTCCCGTTTTTTCGCTCTTTTACCCAGTTGCAGATGTCACAATTGCGAAGCCTTTTTCGCAATTGCGAACATCACAAATGCAATACAAGGGTCGCAAATCCGAACTTTGTTGCAGAAGAGTAGAAGTCGCAAATGCGATGTTTAGATCACAAATGCGAATTTACCACCATCGCAAATGCGACCAGAAACATCGCAAATGCAAAGCAGACTCTAGTGGCTAGTGATCGCATCGCAAAAGAAAGAGTCCACAGTTTGCAAATGCGAATAAATTCTCGCAATTACGAGTTTTACCCAGTCCATGCTCGCAAATGCGAATAATTCTTCACAAAAGCGAGGCTCGCACTTGCAAGCCAGACCTCGCAATTGTGAGATCTGCAACAAAGTATCATAACTGGTATTGCACTAGTTGACTTTTCATTAGCCAAACTCATCTGAAATATGTCTAAAATGCACCTGAGCCCCTCGCGAATATAGATCTCAGCCAACCACTCCGAAGAATAGGTAACTGCTACTGGAATGAAATGAGCCAACTCGGTCAACCTATCCACAATCACCCATATGCATGATTGAAGCATAAAAGTGAAATAATATAACGTCAAATTTCTTTTGACTCCATGGGAGCCCAACAATGAAATCCATGGTAATAAGCTCCCACTTCCACTTAGGAATCTCAAGCCTCTAAAGTAGATCACCAGGCCTCTGATGCTCGTATTTTACTTACTGACAATTCAAACACCGAGCCACATATGCAACTATATCCTTCTTTATTCTTCTCCACCAATAATGCTGCCTCAAATCCTGATACATTTTGGCAGCACCCTAATGAATAGAATACCGCGAACTGTGGGCCTCCTCAAGAATCAACTCACAAAGCCCATCCACACTGGGCACACAAATCCTACCCTGCCTCCGCAACACCCCATCAGCTCCAATAGTAACATGGTTGGAACCAACGTGCCACACTGTGTCCTTAAGGACTAGCAAATGGGGGCCGTCATATTGACGCTCTCTGATGCGCTCAAACAAGGAAGACCAAGAGACCGTGCAAGGTAGAACACGACTGGGCTCCGAAACATCTAACCTCACAAACTGATTGGCCAAGGCCTGAACATCTAATGCCAACGGTCTCTCACCAACTGGAATATATGCAGGGCTACCCATATTCATAGTCTTTCTACTCAAGGCATCGGTCACCACATTGGCCTTCCCGAGATGATACAAAATGGTGATATCATAGTCTTTTAAAAGCTTCAACCACATCCGCTACCTCAAATTGGGATCGTTTTGCTTGGACAAATGTTGTAGACTCCGTTGATTTGTGAATACCTCACATGACACGTCGTAGAGGTAATGCCTCCAAATCTTTAATGCATGAACAATGGCTACCAGCTCCAAGTCAATAACATGGTAATTCTTCTCGTGAACCTTCAACTATCGCAACACGTATGAACTCACACTGCCATCCTACATCAATACGTCATCGAGCCCAATACGCGATACATCATAATACACTGTATAGGATCTGAACCTATGGGCAATACCAACATTGGAGTTGTTGTCACGGCAGTCTTGAGTTTCTGAAAGCTCAACTCACAGTCATCGGACCACCTGAATGGAGCACCTTTCTAGGTCAATCTAGTCAATGGGCCTGGTATGGATGAAAACCCCTCCATGAACCGGCGATAATAACCTGTCATACCCAAGAAGCTCCGAATCTCCGTAGCTGAAGTAGGACTAGGCTAGTTTTGAACTGCCTCAATTATCTTAGGATCCACCATAATTCCCTCGGCCGATAAAACATGCCCCAAAAAGGTGATCGAGTCCAACCAAAACTCACACTTCAAACAATTGGCATATAAGTCACTATCTCTCAAAGTGTGAAGTACAATCCGAAGATGTTGCTCATGTTCCTCTCGACTGCAAGAGTAGATCAAGATATCATCAATGAATACGATCACGAAAGAATCCAAAAAGGGCTTAAATACCCGGTTGATCAAATCCATAAATGTTGTTGGGGAATTTTCCAACCCAAATGACATCACTAGGAACTCATAATGCCCCTACCGAGTCCAAAAAGGTATCTTAGGGACATCTGATGACTTCAACTGGTAGTAGCCATGTCATGCCCCAAACTTGAAGAGGCGTGAACAACACCCGGTGCCATGCTCGGCCCGAGCGTACCACTCTGTAACTATGAACTCTGTATGGGTAACCCTAAACTTGGACCGGTGAGGCCATATTCTGAATCATATAAAAATATATATATAACTGTGCAGGCTGACGAGGCCGCCATGAATATCTACTGACATACAAACTATACAGGACTTGTCTACAAGCGTCTAGAGATAACAACCTGTATCATGGTCGGGACAGGGCCTCGACCAACCCATCAAATATGTATATATAAAATGGACTCTAAGGTCTAGACTTGGTAACTCCAAGGAAGTGGAGCTTACCAACCGAGCTGATGTTTGACTCTGTCTACTGGGAAGGTCTATCCAGCAGTCTATCAGGACCTGCAAGCATGAAATGCAGCGTCCCCAGCAAAAGGGACATTAGTACGAAATAATGTACCAAGTACGTAAGGCAATAGAATAACTGAAAGCTTAAACTAAACTGATAATATAATAACTGATAGTAACTGGGAGTCAAAGATAATCTGAAGATATGCTTACCTGTTGATACTAACTCAACTATCTCAATATAGCAAGTAAAATAGTTGCCCAGCCCTATAAGGTTCGGTACATATAACGGCTTTGCCGTAGTAAGCTCTCTCAAAGGCGCTCCTCCATACTAGGCTCTGTATCTCGACCATTCTGGGCTCGCTCATAGGCGCTCGGCCACAGTAGGCTCGGTATATAACTTACCATCTAATAAGAGGTTTCCCAATAGGGGCCTGCCCACCGATTATAGCTCGATGGTGGTGATAATATTGTAATACTATATATATACACCCTCTGCCCTCTTGACTAGAAGAAGACAATAGTTAACCGAATATAAAGTCGGGAAAATACTGTAACTTATGAGACTAGGATAATGTACATAAGTTCAGGAATACAGACTTCTCTTTATGTCTCGTTATCAAACTCATGTAGTTACGGGATCATGCCAAAATGAAGGAAAGGTTTAGCCTTAACATACCTTATCACAAACTGTCCAATAACCACGTCAAAATCGTCTCGTTGCACCTTAATCTATAACAATGATAACAATACTATCATCAAGTTATGGAAGGTACAACTATCGCACAACGAACTACAAGGTTATTTTATAATAAAACGGGCAGCATCTCCCCTATATCTTTATTTCCTCCCAATTCAACATAACACCAACAACAACAAGAACACAACAATAACAACATGTATACATCATTTTTCCATCCTTATATCCATCACAAAATACCACAAAACACCCAACACACCCCAATCAGTTCATACACAAAACGGCAACCCTAGAAGTGTCAAACAACCCGAAAATGTAATGACGAACGACCAGACAACCACCCTACCAGTATGTGGTGTTTATTCACACCCTTTATCCTCCCAAACTCAATAAAAATAGTAGAAATAGAGAAAACCCAACAGCAACACGAAACAATCCCACAAATTCAACAACTCAAAAGTGATTTTTCAATTTGCTAAAACACGTTTCGACTTGTCTTTTCTTTCAAATTGAGAAACACAACCAATGGTACATAATTAAGCCTCTTATACTATAAACCAGCCATTAATTCAACGTAAAAATAAGTTTACAACCAGCCAACTGTGATGCAACAACAAACATCATACCACCCTTTCGAAACTCGCTAGGTCTAGTCTTTACGATCGAGTTACAACTCGTACAAGCATAGATAATGGAAGGATAAGCATAAATTTACCTTGGACTGAGTATAACCCACAAAAACTAGCCCTTATTCATCAAAAATCAGTCCCCCAACGCAGGTACAAGAAGGAGAAAAAGAAACTAGCAAGCTGTCCGGGGTTTTCGGCACTAGAATCACATCGTAACACCCGAAATAACCTAGGGTTTGTGTGGGATTTTTGGGGAGGATTTGCAGGGGTTCAATCTGTTTTTCTTGGTCTGAAAGATTAGTGAAATAATTGAGTTAATAAGACCTTAAAACTCACCTCTTCGCCGACTTTAGGAGCTTTAAATTGAGGCCTCTCCTTTTGGCAAGTAGGTGATGCACCTACTTGTCACCTACCAGTCTGCGCAGTCTCGCGAAAACGCAAATAGCTTTCTACTCCAATGCCATATTTACAAATGGTTTAATAATTTAGAAACTAGACTCGTAGATATTCAATTTGGAAGGTAGATCATCCTGTAATTCCAAGTACATTGGGAGAAATGCTCAGCTACATTTTACCTAAGTTTTAGCATATTTATGAATGTAACTTGTGATGATCTTTGCCAACTTTTGTTTCACAACTCGCTTGACTCCTTATCATTTTGAGCACCCTAGTCTCACCCCAAAAGTATATGTTATAACATTCCTAACTTGTCGACTTTCGACAAAACTTAGTTTCTTCAATTCGTTTAGCTTCTAAGCCTTCCAACCCTCTTGGTACTTGCAGTTCATGATATTAAATATGTGTAACCTCCAAGTTAACATGATTAACTTACTTTATGTACTTTCAAAGATGATCTCATTTCTTAGCTTACATCAATTGACTTACGATGTACATTCACGTACGAAAACATGGGGTGTAACAAGCCAAACCTCAAATCAATCTTCGAAAACACTTTGGCATCCTAAAACAGATCAAATAAGTCATCAATCCTCGGCAACAGATACTTATTTTTGATAGTGACTTTGTTCAACTGATGATAGTCTATACACATCCACATCGAACCATCTTTCTTCTTCACGAACAACACGAGCGTACCTCAAGGCGAGACACTAGGTCTAAGGAATCCCTTGTCGAGTAAATCTTGCAACTGCTCCTTCAGTTCCTTCAACTCATGAGGGGACATACGCTATGGTGGAATAGAAATGGGTTGAGTGCCCCGAGCCAAATCAATAGAGATGTCAATATCTCTGTCGGGCGGCATCCTGGCAGATCTGCAGGAAACACCTTTGGAAACTCACGCACAATTGGTACCGAACTGAAGCATCTCTATAGCAAACTGGAACAATACCTGTGATAACGACATTAGATGACTCAGCCTCTGGCCTAGCTGGGAAAGCATAAAATCGGGGCTGGGCCCTACCACTCTGAACTACATCTTTGGGAAGGCCTCTAGTTTGCTGGCCTCCACCTCTAACGGCCTGAACTCTACCTCTAATGACCTGAGCTCCACCTCTAGCTAGCTGAGCAGAAGGTGAAGCAACCGGTGCCGGAACCATGGCATGAGAACTCTATTGTGGCATGCCGCTCAACAATCTAGGACAATACCTCCTAATGTGACATGTACCTCTACACTAAAAACACCCATCCGGCTGTTGTGGCTGCTGAAGCTGAAATTGACCTGAACGACCTGGATAACCATGGTGGTAGCTCTAGATTGGAGGCGCACTATTATGAGTTGATGGTGCACTATAGGCTGGCTACCTAGGATGAGATACATAATGGCCATGACTACTCAAAGCAATGTAGGATGCCTGAAGCGCTGACTGAGATGGCCTAGCAAAAGCACCCCTACCTCCAAATGAGGCACCACTGAACCCACTGCAATGACGAGGCCTCTTATCAAACACCGGTCCCCTCTCCTGACCACGAACCATCTCGATATGTCTAGCAATATCTACGACCCTATGTAAAGAAATATCAACTCCAGCCTCGCTGGCCATCTGTAGCCTGATATTGAAAGTAAGCCCCTCAATGAATCTCCTCACTCTCTCCCTCTCAGTAGGGAGTAAAATAATGGCATAGTGAGCCAAGTCTACAGATCGAGTCTCATACTGGGTTACAATCATGCAACCCTTATGAAGGCACTCAAACTGCCTGCGATACTCCTCTCTCAGAGTGAAAGGAATGAACTTCTCTAGAAATAGCTGTGAAAAAGGATCCCAGGTGAGTGCAGGCGAACCAGCTGGTCTATTAAAACATAATCTCTCCACCATCTCTTGGTAAAACCAATAATTCTGAACACTGCAAAGACGACCCCATTGGTTTCAATAATACCCATGTTGTACAACACCTTGTGGCAACGATCTAAATAATCCTTTGGGTCCTCAGAAGGTGCACTGCTGAAATGGACGTGAAAGAGCTTGGTAAACTTATCCAATCTCATCAAGGTCTCAAAAGACATAGCAGGCCTCTCCCCGACCTGTGCCGCAACAACCGGCTGAACTACCCCAACTGGCTGGGTTGCTACAGTCTGATATAGGGGAGTCACCTCCTTTGGAGTGTGAGTAGCGGGAGTTTGTGATCCTCCTTAGCCTGAGAGACAGCTGGTGCCACAGAAAACGCATAGGTCTAGGCCACACTCTCCATAAGGCCCACCAAGTGGACTATGGCGTACTAAAGCACAAGGGTGGCAATGAATCCCTCCAGGACCTGAGCTAGTCCGACAGGTGCGGTCTGAGCTAGGACCTCCTCCTCCTCATGATCAATCTGAGTCTCCACTATGGCTGCGGCTGCTCGAGCTCTAGGCTAAGCTCTGCCTCGACCTCTGGCTCGACCTCATCCTCGGCCTCTGCCCCTGGTACTAGCTACCACTGGGGGCTCTGGCTTCTGTCTGGCCGCAGATGATGTGTGTGTTTTTGCCATCTGCGAGAAAACAAGAATAGAATGGTTCAATCACTAATGATAGAATAAAATCTCATGATGGAGAAGGAAGGAAGTGATTTATTTCCCCTAAAACTCTATAGTCTCTGGAAGATGAGTACAGACTTCTACGTACTGATCCTCCAGACTCTGCTAAGCTTGCTCATGATTCGTGAGACATAGGCAACCTAGGCCTCTGAAACTAACTTGTCACAACTCGGAATTTCTACCCTCGGGACTGTGATGGCGCCTAATATTTCCCTTGCTAGGCAAGCCAACGTTAGATATAACTTTTACCCATTTTTAACAATCTAAAAATATTTACCAGAATAAAGCCAAATAGTCTAAAATAAGACGAAAAACTAATAAACAATGAAATCCAAATACAATCCTAGAACTGGAGTCTCGAATACACAAACGTCTAGAGTATTACAAATAATAGTCTAAATAAAAACATAACTGTCTAAATAAAGATAACTGCTAAGAGGATATAGAAGGGGACTTCAGGACTGCAAACGCCGTGCAACTATACCTCAAGTCTCTGCTAGTAGTCAGATCCGGGCGACCTCACTGAACACTGTCGGGACCAACTCTGGTATCTACACAAGAAGTGCAGCGTGTAGCATAAGTATAATCGACCCCATGTACTCTATAAGTTCTGATCCTAACCTCGATGAAGTAGTGATGAGGCTAAAGCGGGCCGCTTATAATAACCTATACGTTGTGATAATAATAGTAATGACAGGGAAAGAAAACAAGTAATCAAAGTAAAATTGTTAATTTATGCAAAACAAAATCAAACCTCACTAGCAGAAAACCTAGAATAATAAATCTCATAATCTCATATAAAAATGTTGAAACTAACACAACAACAATAACAGGTTAAACAGACACAAACCGTTGCAACGCACAACCCGATCCTACCGTAACATCCTTTATTAATATTAAGTATAGCGTAGACAATCCATTGCGGCATGCAACCCGATCCCACCATATCATCATTAATCAATATCATAATCCTCTTTTATTCCACTATATCATCATTTATCAATATCAATTATTACATACACAAATTGTTGCGGGGCGCAATCTGATCCCACCATATCATTATTCATCAATGTTATAAGCTTCCTTTATTCCACCATTTCAATTTATAATCCTCCAATTCCCGTTGCGGCATGCAACTCGATCCAAAAATAATTTGAATAAACATAATCAATCCAATAACTCAATTTACAAGAATTTCTACAATAAAAGGGTATAAGTGTAAGGCAATAAAGGAACCACGTAATAATCACATGAATCCAACAAATAATGCAAAAACAACAGGGCAAGTAAAACACATAACAATTAAGGTGCGCAAGTAAAATAGTTAAGGCAAATAGCAAATAAGCACGGAGTCATGGAAAAGATGAACAATTCAATACAAGAATAATTAAATGGCAAATAACAAATTACGACATAGAAATCAAATAAAGCATATAACAATTAAGGCATGGAATAAGCTAATTTATGAAATAGCGAGAAAACATGGAAACAAATGTCTTGATGGGGTATATACACTCGTCACCTCGCATATACGCTGTTTTCTCAAATAATCCACATAACACATAATTCACAAAATTCTAATTACCTCAAGTCAAGGTTAAATCCAACACTTACCTCACTCAGTAACCAAATCAAAGCTCAACTGGGGCCATACCTCTAAAATGTGCCTCCTAACCAATCGAATCTAACCAAATATAGTTCAAACAATTCAAAATAAGATTTAGAAACTATCCACGAGTTAACAAGATTCAATCTTTAATGATTTTGGAAAAAGTCAACAAAAGTTAACCCTGACCTGCTTGGTCAAAACTCGAGATTCGGACCAAAAACCAATTACCCATTAACTCTGAAGCCTGGTTATGTAATTTAATTCGAAATCCGACCCCAATTCGAGGCCTAAATCTCAATTTTGCAAAAATCCCCAATTTTACTCAAATCTCCAATTTCTACCACGGATATCCTAAATTTGATGTTGAAATCTCATGAAATGTAATGGGTAATTGAAAAGAAGTGGATTAAAGTCACTTACCAATGAATTTGGGAAGAAAAGTCTCTTGAAATATCGCCTCTGGGTTAATTAGGGTTAAGAAATTATGAGAAATGAGCTAAGTCCCGATTTTTTGCTCTTTTACCCAGTTGCAGATGTCGCAATTGCGAAGTCTTGTTCGCAATTGCGAATATCGCAAATGCGAAACAAGGGTCACAAATGCGAACCCTATCACAAAAGAGTAGAAGTCGCAAATGTGATGTTTAGATCGCAAATGCAAATTTTCCACCTTCACAAATGCAACCAGAAACTTTGCAAATATGAAGCAGACTCCAGTGGCCAGTGATCACAATTCCGATCACTTCGTTCGCAAAAGCGAAAGTCCACAGATCGCAAATGCACAAATTCTCATAATTGTGAGTTTCACCCAACCCATGCTCGCAAATGCGAATAATGATTCGCAAAAGCGAGGCTTGTAATTGCGAGCCGAACCTCGCAATTGCTAGATCTGTAACAGTGTACCAGAACTGATATTGGACCAGTAGACTTTTCATTAGAAAAACTCATCCGAAACATGTCTGAAACTCACTTGAGCCCCTCGGGCACCAAACCAAAAATGCACCTAAGTGTAATAACATCATATGAACTTACTCGTGCAATTAAATCACCAAAGTAACATCTAAATCTATGAATTAACCCTCAAAATGAATGAAATTTAAATGTGAAACTCAAGAACACTAGAATCCCATTTAAGCGTCCAAATCATGTCAAATAGCAATACAGATCTATTCCAAGTTTCAACATGAAAATCCAAACCCGTTATCTATGAAGTAAAATTACGGTCAAACCTAGAAATTCTTCACCTTTAAAAATGCTAGTTTTCGGCAAAATGAGTCATAACAGGCTAGGGACTTCTGAATTTAATTACGGTATATGCCCAAGTCCCAAATCACGATGCGGACCTACCAGAATAATAAAAATAGAGATCTGGGTCCGCTTACACAAAATATTGACCGTAGTCAACTCAAACCATTTAAAGGCAAAAATTCACATTTTCTTTAATTTTTCACATAAAGATTTTCCGAAATAAGACACGCACTGCCCACACAAATCCAACGTATAGTTGGACCTTCAATTGATGCTGATGGGGAATGAACGCATGGGCTTAGAAGGGTTTGCTGATTTCGTGGTAGTTGTACCCAGGGCAATGTTAGTGGAAGATGTCGATATGGAATTACACATGTGGGCTATTTCCTATGAGCAGGTTAGCGGTTGTGTGATTTTAATTAAGTTCATGCGAAGAGTTATACTCTCTACCCAAAGGGAGACATGTACTGCGATGAGAGCTCGGATTTCTTGAAGAAGATGGTACGACTTGCAGGAGGTCAAATGTGCGATTGTGGTTGATAATCCAGAACATTTTATGACAAAGTTTGATAAGAGATTGCAAGAAATCTGGCAGGTTAACTGTGCGAGATCGTGATAATTAAGAAGGAGGAGTCATGGTGGGTTCCAGATTTATGTGATTGTAGCTTAAAGCTAAGTGAGGGATCCCACCATCTACGGTTGGGTTACGTGGTTGTGTTCCTGTGTAGTTTCGGGTTATCAGTGCATTAGTCGATTAGTTATGACCAAGAAAAGAAAATACCTAGGGTATTTTGGGCAAGGAATATGGTGTATGTATGTTGCATTTAACCCTATCGATTCATGTGCAGATGTTGGGATGACTCGGAATTTATGCTTCTTGATTATGTGATATGCAAGGAAAAGAATTCATCCGGTTGCTTTCATGGAAGTGTCAATGTGCTAGCAGAGCACTGGTGTTTGGTTATATATTCGGGACCAGGTCAGAGGGGGTGACTCTCAATAATGGTTTTAGTTGGTTCATGATGTAAAGTGTGGTGTCTAAGGATTTTGGGTCCGTTGTGTGGTTAAGGATTGAGTTTTTGCTGTGGATTATAAGAGGGAACTAGAGTGTTTCTATGTAGCATTGGGGGGGGAGGGGCTGTGGTGCAATTTTAGAGAGATGGAAGGAAATAACGTCGGTTTCGTAGAAGATCTTTCAGAACGTGTGTATCAGTTGGAGATACTATTGAGTGCATAAGGAGGGTATGTATTGGCCGATGGGTGTTGAAGCGATATGGTCTCGTGATTTGTGGTCACTCGGGATGAGTGTTGTTTGAGGTCCGTTTTTTGTCTGAATAGCACTATTATTTCAAAGGTATGTCTAGAGTAAACTGGGAGAAGTTGAGTCAGTTAGTAATGGTTTGAATCAGCGCACTATGGAAATGATCAGATTCCTTTGGTGTGTTAAGGCTATATAGGTGATTCATGGTAGTACGTGCGGGCCTAACAGCCACCGCAATTTGATTGATTGGAGGTAATTGATTATGATGGCTCTGTTATGTGTAAATGAATCCCAAAAGAGTTATGGTGGTTTAGACCACGACTTGAGTTCTGTGTCTTTCACGGTTATGAGAAGACGATTGTGTGTTGCGGTTCGCCTTCTAAAATGAGTAAGCGAAAGGCTTCTAGCCGATGGAGTGTTTATTCTACTAGTGGTTCAGGAGTTATGATGAAATTCTTATGTTGTTGCATAGAAACACGTTAGCTGCAGTAAACGGTATGGAAATTGGAAGTTGAGGATCAAGTCTGTGGTTTGGTGTTGATAAGAATATTAAGAGCTCGGAAGAGTGGGGGAGGGTTTCAGATGTTCAGAGTTTGCTGGCACTATTTTCGGACAACTTGATGATGGTCTGTTTGTGGAAGAAGAGTTGGGTATTGAAATACGGATGCTTGACTAGCACTATAGAAATAGCATGGTCGATGGCAATTGATGTTCAGGTTTTACTACTTGGTTGTTGTAGGGACATATCCCAAGGGAAGATCGTATAAGTGTGACGTGTTAGTCACTTAATTGTTAGAGATCAAAATCAGGTATGGGGATTCTGGTATTGTCGCTAATGGGAGAGTTTATGCCTGAGAGGCGCTCTATCCCTTTGGTTGTGGACTGCAATAGTTTGTTCTGGATTAGGTGGCTACTCGTATGGGTATTAAATAGGGTCATTGTGGATCTTTGAAAAGTTATTGACCCAGTATGGGATGATCGGGATCTACTTAAGGTCCGCCGGTAGATCTAGTGTGAATGTATGCTCTGCATCAGGTCGGATATGTTCATTTAGCATAGCATTGCTTATGAAGGAGTTTTCAGGCGTTTGAAGTTATTTCTGGCGTCAGTTATTCGATATAATACTTTATTATGCCATGTGGGTATGAGACGGCTAGTTTATTTGTACGTGTGTTATGATCCCGGGTATCTTATGGTGTTATATGAGCAAGATCGCTCTCGAGATGCAGGTCGTTTATTGCACCCTAGTCATGCTTGAGTTTTAGTAGGGCGTGGCGCTCTCCGTCTCCCCAGGGTTGTATTTATGCACTTGGCATACTTGTGATCGAGATTCAGGTATTTTGTGGGTATGAGCATTTAGGGTTGATGGGTATTCCCTTATTGATTGTCATGTGTGAATCGGGTGGCACGCCGCCACGGGCATGATGTCCGGATCGAGTTGCACGCCGCAACGGTATTATGTTTGGATTGTATTGCATGCCACAACAATGTCATGTTTGGATCGGGTTGCTTGCCGTAATGGTGTCATGTGTGTATGGGGTTGGATGCAGCAATAGTGAGAGGTTGAGTTCGGCTCCTTATATTTATTTTTATTTTGTGTACCTTGTTTCTCATCTCTGAGATAGGTTCATAACATCTGTTCGGCCGTTTTATTCGTTACGCAGGTTGGGTACTTGCCAGAGTTCGTTCTTCCTTATGGGTTATATTCGAGTTGTATCTTGTTGGCATAGTGATGGCGCCATATGATATTTTAGATGGTGTTTGAGGTAGCTTATTTCCCGAGAAGCTTGTACTGGGTAAGACAGGGTTATTAGACCTGAGATTAGTGCGATCGGATTTATGTAAGGTATATTAAAGAGAAAATATCAATATTCAGTTCAGAATGAGGTAATGGTTGTTGTCAAGTGGAGAGACTCCATGATTTATTATTTTGGCAGCCATTTATGAGCCTTCTACGGATCTCTTTCATCTTGGCAGTATTGCGAGAGTTAGAGAAGGGCTTATATGCGTTATGAGGTGTATTATGGGCATTGGATTAGTGAAATTGCATCTCTTGTGGTTGGAGGATGTTATCATGGGCATATGACTTATGTGGTGCATGGTGTGATTTCAGCATAGGTGCATGATCATGTTTTGGTACAGCGTGTAGAGATTAATGTGGTGTTCGTATGTTAGAATCATACCTAGTAGAGAATTCCCAATGTTGGAATTGGGTTCTAAGGCTTGAGGGCTAAGGTAGCTGGAAGGATCTTTAGCCTGGCTCGGGCTAATGCGCCCACATGGGTTGTGGTTCCACGGGTGGGTGCACGAGGTGTTAAACAGTGATTTTGAGCAACTTCATAATGGTTCTTAGCACGCTAGAGGACTAGCATATATTTAAGTGAGGGAGAATGTAACGACCCGACCAGTTGTTTTGAGCTCTAGCACGTCGTTCGGTGGTTTGAGGCCTTGAGTAGCTTCATTTCACATTTTATGACTTGTATGTGTGGTCAGAATTGAATTTCAGGAAGTTCGGAGTTGATTCGGATGGAAACTTTTCAATTTGGAAGCTTTAAGTTGGAAGAGTTGACCTAGGTTTGGCTTTTGAATAAACGACCTCGGACTGGGGATTTGAAGGTTCCAATAGGTTCGTATGATGATTTCGAATTTGGGTTGAGTATCGGGTCGCCCGGGAGAATTTCGGCGCTTATTGTGGAAAGGTGGCAATTTGAAGGTTTTAGAATTTCCTAAGTTTGGCTTGAATTTGATGTGTTATCGATGTCCGTTTGAGGTTCCGGACCTAGGAATAGGTTCGTATCATGATTTGTGACTTGTATGTAAAGTTTGGTGTCATTCCGGAATGTTTAGATATAATTCAGACGCACTCATCGGAGTTTCAATATTAGAAAGTTTAAAGAAATATTTTGACCATCGATTCATAGTTTGATGTTGTTTGATGTGATTTGAGACTTCGACCAAGTTCATATCATGTTTTACGATGCGTTGGCATGGTTGAATGGGGTCCCGTGGGCCTCGGGTACGAAAAGGATAGTAATCGGATCGAGTTTGGGGCTTAAAGAATTGCTTAAGCTTAAGGCATTTGTTGTGATCACACTGTCACGACCCAAAACCTAACCCGTCGTGTTGGCGCCTATTGTGGTACTAGGCAAACCGACCTTTCCATAACTCTTTTAGAATTTAACAGAAGTGAATTAAGACATTTAAAATATCCGGAGGTTTTCATATATACGAGGTAAAACCCAAATAAAAAAACATAAGTGCGGAAAATAGCCCGACATCGGGGTGTCACTAAGTCATTAGCATCTAGATAACCAAATTAATACAACCAATGCTAAAGTATCAATACAAGACAGAAAGAAATATAGAAGGAGAGACAAGGTCATGCGGATGCCACCAGCTACCTCGTAGTCTCCGGTACTCGATCGCGCCCGAACTCAATGATCTCCGTGATCAAACACACCTGGATCTGCACATGAAATGCAGGGTGTAGCGTGAGTACAACCAACTTAGCAAGTAACATAAATAAATAAGGAACTAAGAAGTAGTGATGAGCTATACAGTACAGTTCATTTTAAATGTTTTCAGTAAAGAGTGAACATGCTTTCAAATCCTGTGGTATAAGTCAAATAAGTTCACGCTCATGTAAAACAGATATGAATCTTCCAGAAATTTCACAACAACAACAGATAACAACTGAGTGCAATAATAAATAAAAGCAAGTACATCCTCTCAAGGTAGCAGTCACTCAACCCATCTCAACAGCTCACACTCTCGGCTCTCAGCCCTCAATACACACTCTCGATAGGTACCTGCGCTCACTGGGGGTGTTCAGACTCAAAGGTCTCTCTACTGCTGGAAGATAGGCTAAACTCCCCAAACTCTCTGCCCGGCGACTCAAAGCATCGGCCACCACATTGGCCTTCCCCGGATGGTACAAGATAGTGATATCATAGTCCTTAAGAAGCTCCAACCATCTCCGCTGACGCAAATTAAGATCCTTCTGCTTTAACAGATACTGCAAACTCCGGTGATCAGTATAGATCTCACAATGAACCCCATACAAATAATGACGCCAAATCTTCAAGGCGTGAACAATGGCTGCTAACTCAAGATCATGGACAGGATGGTTATTCTCATGGGTCTTCAACTGGCGCGAGGCATAGGAAAGCATCCTACCCTCCCGCATTAGAACACATCCAATACCTACCCTCGAGGCATCACAATAGACGGTGTAAGAACCTGAAGTTGATGGCAGAACTAACACTGGAGTTGTGGTGAAAGTAGTCTTGAGCTTCTGAAAGCTCTCCTCACACTCATCCGACCACCTGAATGGAGCACCCTTTTGGGTCAATTTGGTGAAGGGCGATGCAATAGATGAAAATCCCTCACAAAGTGACGGTAATAACCCGACAAACCAAGAAAGCTCCTAATCTCCGTGGCTGAGGACGGTCTAGGCCAACTCTGCATCGCCTCTATCTTCTTCGGATCCACCTGAATACCCTCACTGGACACCACGTGCCCCAAGAATGCTACTGAACCGAGCCAAAACTCTCACTTGGAGAACATTGCATAAAGCTACTCCTCCCTCAATCTCTGCAATACAACCCTCAAATGCTGGGCATGCTCCTCCTGGCTACGAGAGTACACTAGGATGTCATCAATGAATACAATAACGAATGAGTCCAAATAGGGCTGGAATACATTGTTCATCAAATGCATGAACGCTGCAGGGACATTGGTCAGCCCAAAGGACATCACCAAGAACTTATAATGGCCATAACGGGTCCTGAAAGCTGTCTTAAGAATATTCGAATCCCGAATCTTTAGCTGGTGATAACCGGACCTCAAATCAATCTTGGAGAAAACCCTCGCTCCTTGAAGCTGGTCAAATAAATCATCAATATGAGGCAAAGGATACTTGTTCTTGATTGTGACCTTATTCACCTGCCTGTAATCAGTGTACATCCTCATGGAACCATCCTTCTTCTTTACAAATAGAACCGGCGCACCCCAAGGTGACACACTAGGTCGAATAAACCTCTTATCAAGGAGTTCCTGAAGTTGTTCCTTCAACTCCACTGGTACCATATGATACGGTGGAATAGAAATGTGCTGAGTGCCCGGCACCAAATCAATACCGAACTCAATATCCCTGTCAGGCGGCATGCCCGGTAGATCTATAGGAAACGCATCCGGAAAATCACGTACAACCGGAACAGAATCAATGGTAGGAGTATCTACACTACCATCCCTTACAAACGCCAAATAAGTTAGGCAACCCTTCTCAACTATACGCTGAGCCTTCAAATATGAAATCATCCTAATAGGTACATAATCTATAGAACCACTCCACTCAACCCTCAAAAATCCCGGCATCGCCAACGTCACGGTCTTTGCGTGACAATCTAGAACAGCATGACATGGAGATAACCAATCCATACCCAATATCACATCAAAGTTAACCATGCTGAGCAGCAAAAGGTCCACTTGGGTCTCCAAACCCCAAATAGTCACCACACATGACCGATATACGTGGTCTACAACAATAGTATCGCCAACAGGAGTAGATACATGAACAGATGAAACTAAAGACTCACGGGGCATATCCAGAAAATGGGCGAAATACGAGGAAACATATGAATACGTGGAACCAAGGTCAAATAATACAGAGGCATCTCTGTGACAAACTGAGACAATACCTGTAATCACAGCATCTGAAGCAATAGCATCTTGTCTGGAAGGGAGGGCATAGAAACGGGCTTGACCATCCCTTTATCTGCCTCCCCCTCTCGAGCGACCCCTAGCTGACTGGGCTCCGCCCCTAGCTGGATGATCTCCACCCCTAGCTGGCTGGGTGGGTGGCGGAGGAACTGGTGCTGGTGCCATAGGCCGAGTACTCCACTGTGGAGTCCTACCCAATAGCCTAGGGAAATCTCTCATAATGTGACCAAAATCCCCGCACTCGAAACAACCCCTCCTCTGACGAAACTGCTGCTCCTGATGCCCAAAAGAACTAACCGAGGATACCTGAGCGGGCGGGGCATGATGAGAACTCTGCACTAGTAGTGCACTGAATGATGACTGGCCCTGCTGATGACTGTGACAACCATGGCAAGATGATGCACCACGGTGAAATGGCCGAGCTATCTGAGCCTATCTGAAATGATGACCTCTAGCGTGCTGGAACTAACCCCCAAAAGGAGCACCGCTGAATCCACCTAGACCACGAGGCCTCTTGGACTCCCTCCCAACCCTCTCATGACCGCGAACCATCTCAATCTGCTGAGCAATGTCGACAACCTCATCAAAGGTAGCACCAGACACACTCTCTCTGCTCATAAGAAACCGTAGCTGAAAACTGAGACCATCTATAAACCTCATGATCCTCTCCATGTCTGTGGGAACCAACCAGATAGCATGACGGGCCAATTCCGAAAATCGCATCTCATACTGCATCACAAACATATTACCCTGGCGAAGCTGCTCAAACTATCTATGTAACTCCTCCTTGCGGGACTGAGGCACGAACTTCTCCAAAAGGACCACGGAGAACTGCTGCCAAGTAAGGGGTGCTGCGCCAATAGGCCTACGCCTCTCGTATGTCTCCTACCATCTGAGTGCAGCCCTAGAAAACTAAAAAGTAGTGAATGAGACCCCACAAGTCTCTAGAATACTAGCTGTACGGAGTATCCTCTCATATCTATCCAAGAAGTCCTGGGCATCCTCTCTCTATGTGCCACTGAAATGTGGAGGCTGGAGTCTCCCAAACCTCTCCAACCTACACTGATCATCCTCAGGCATAGGAGGAACCACATAGTCCTGAGCAGCTGCAACCGTCTAGGCTGGTGGTGCCCTCGGTGTCTGAAATCCCTGAATAACCTGCTCGGGTGTGCGAGCGGCAAGAGTCTGAGTGTCTCCCCTGGCCTGGGAAGTGGTTGCGGCCGTCGAGATAGAGACCTCCTGAGAAAGGCCGGTACACACTGTCAGAATCTGAGCGAGGGCCTCCTAGAGGCCTGGAATCACAATAGGCATAGGTGGTGCCTGAGCTGGTGCATCAACAACTGGAACCTGGTCCTGATCTGGGACAACTGGTGGATCTGCTGGTATTGCCCCAGTTGTTGTACGGGCTGCATCTCTGCCTCTACCACGGCCTCTACCATGACCTCGGCCTCTTGCGGCCTTGGCTGGTGGTACTGGTGACTGGCCCTCTTGACCGGTAGCACGAGTCCTCACCATCTGTGAGAGAATGAAACAACAGGTGTTTAATTACCAGAATAAACAGATTCGTACGACAAGAATCCAAGAATGTGAAATTTTCCTAAGGGTTCTGCAGTCTCTCGAAGATAAGTACAGACGTCTCTGTACCGATCCGCAAGACTCTACTAAACCCGCTCATGACTCGTGAGACCTATGTAACCTAGGCTCTGATACCAACTTGTCATGACCCAAAACCTAACCCACCTTAATGGTGCCTATCGTGGTACTAGGCAAGCCGACCTTTACAAAATGCTTTCAAAATTTAACAGAAGCGAATTAAGACATTTAAAATATATGGAGTTTTTCATAAATACGGGGTAAAACCCAAATAAAAAAAACATAAGTGCGGAAAATATCCCAACATCGGAGTGTCACTAAGTCATGAGCATCTAGATAACCAAACTAATACAACTAGTGCCAAAGTATCAATACAAGACAGAAAGAAATATAGAAGGAGAGACAAGGTCATGCGGATGCCGGCAGCTATCTCGTAGTCTCCGGTACTCGATCGTGCACGAACTCAACGATCTCCATGATCACACATAGCTGGATCTGCACATGAAGTGCAGGGTGTACCAGGAGTACAACCAACTCAGCAAGTAACAGAAATAAATAAGGAACTGAGAAGCAGTGATGAGCTATACAGTACAGTTCATTTTAAAAGTTTTCAGGAAAGAGTGAACATGCTTTCAAATCCTGTGGTATAAGTCAAATCACTTCGTACTCATGTAAAACAGATATGAATCTTCTAGAAATTTACAACAACAACAGATAACAACTGAGTGCAAAAATAAATAAAAGCAAGTACACCCTCTCAAGGCAGCAGTCACTCAACCCATTTGAACAGCTCACACTCTCGGCTCTCAGCCCTCAATACACACTCTCAATAGGTACCTGCGCTCACTGGGGGTGTTCAGACTCATGAGGGGCTCCTACCGCCCAAGCGCTAATCTGCACGGACAACTCACGTGCTGTACGGATAACTCACATGCTATAATATCATATCTGGATTCGCACGGACAACTCACGTGTTGCACGGACAACTCATGTGCCATAGTATAAACATAAGGATCCGTATGGACAACTCACGTGCCATATAACAATACCTCACAACCAGGCCATCAACCTTACTCAGTCATGAACCTCTCTAGTCTCACAGCTCTCAATAAAGAAAGGGAAAACAACTCAAATCAAAGTGTTACAGTATATCATCAGGGAAAACAAATAACAGAGACTGAGGTAAATATGTACAGAAATCACTATCACTGAGTATAACTACCATGAGCAGGAATATAGCCTAAGCATAATTTCTAACATGAAAGCAGTCAAGTTCTAGTAGAGAGGAATGCACGTAAACACAATTAAAGGCTATTAGACTTCACAGCCTCCCGGGACGGACCAAGTCTTAATCCCTCATGGCGTATACCTACACGCCCATCACTTGGCATGGGTGCCACCTCCAAACAGTCATATCATACCAAACTCCGGGTTTCATACCCTCAAAACCAGATTTAAAACTGTTACTTACCTCAAACCGATCAAATCCCTACTCCGCGATGCTCTTGCTCCTCGATTCGGTCTCCAAATGCTACGAATATATTCACAATCAGTACAATACCATCAATTTAAGATAAAGGAATGAATTCCACAAGAAAAATACCAAATTAGACTCAAAATCCGAAATTGGCTCAAACAAGGCCCCCGCGACCACGTCTCGAAATCCAACAAAAGTCACAAAACCCGAAAGCCCATTCACTTACGAGTCTAACCATACCAAATTTACCAAAATCTGACATGATATGGCCATTCAATTCCCCAAAATTAACTCTCCAAATCCCTAGCCTCAAACCCCCAAATTTCACCTCAGAAACTCACCAACTAGGTGTAAAATCAATGGGGAAACGTAATCATTGAAGAAAATGGACACAAGGATCTTACATCAATATTTCCCCTTGAAAAACCCTCTCAAAATCTCTAAAATCCGAGCTCAAAATGTTAGAAATAGTGAAAAATATCGAAACCTCGTATTTATATGTTCTGCCCAGGTTTCCGCCCCTGCGGCTCAAATCCCGCTTTTGCGGTTGAAAGTCCGCTTCTGTGGAAATCACTAACTTCTCCAGCTACCGCACCTGAGCACTCACTTCCGCTTCTGCAAAACCGCTTCTGCGCAATTGGTCCGCATCTACGGCATCACAGGTGCGGAAAGAACCTCGCACCTGCGGCCACTGCCAAGCCTCCTCCTTTTCGCTTATGCGGGCTCCTTCCCGCTTCTGCAGTATCGCACCTGCGATTCCCACTGCGCAGGTGCGATTACTACAGTAGCAGCAAAACTTTAGCTGCTTTCTCAACTTACTTCCAAGTCCGTTAACCACCCCAATTCAATCCGCCCCCCCGAGCTCCCCCCCTCCCCCCAACCAGAACCTTAACAAAATATACCAACAAGTCTTATAACCCAATACGAACTCAATCTAACCTTCGAATCACTCAAAATAATATCAAAACACCAAATTACCCTCGGATTCAAGCCTAAGAACTTCTAACTTCCAAATTCGACAACCGATGCCGAAACCAACCAAACCACGTCTGAATGACCTCAAATTTTACACACATGTCACAAATGACACCACAAACGTAGTCCAAATTCCAGAATTCCATTCCGACCCCGATATCAATATTTCTACTTGTCATGCTCCAAAACCGAGGAGCGCGACTGGCGCTCAACCGACCGAGCAAGCCTATTAGATTCCTTCTACCCAAACTCATTGATGAATAAAGAGAATATATTTTTTCATTAATTAAACAATAAAGTAGCCATATCTGCAATTATCAATTTCTTACCAAAAGTTTCATCATTTTTAAAGTCTCAAATGGACAAGTAATACAACTACAACATAACATAGTTTATCTTTCTCCAACACCAATACACAACCCACACTATGTCTACAGAGCCTCTATAGATAAAGAAGAGTACAATGATAATACCGGCAACAAGGCCCCGACTATACCTCAACCATAATACATAAAGATCAAAAGATACATGACCCCGGGATGAAGTAGGGCTCACCAAGTTAGCTAGGAAGAAGGTGTATTGCTATCACTGATCAATGTCTCCTGCTGTGGAACCACCTGCATCCATTTAAAGATGCAGCGCCCCCGGCAAAAGGGACGTTAGTACCGTCGAATAGTACTAGTATGAAAACTAAACACCAATTTAAGAATTTAGAAATACAAGATAATTATGATGAACCAGTGTGGTATAAGGAATAATATAGATAACTGTCTCAACCATAGCAAGCTTATTAAAAGCTATCAACAACATTTATAGGATTTAAGATGAGATCCTATGTAACCATCTTCACACAAAGCGGCCCCGCCGCCTCACCCGATGTATGCATGTGGAGGTGTACGTATAATACCACAACTCTAATCAAGCGGCCCTACCGCCTCACCCCAATGTATACGGGTGGATATATAACCACAGTACTAAGAACTTACACAAAGCGGCAATGCCGCCTCACCCCAATGTATACGGGTGGTGGTGCCACAACAATACCAAAACTATACACAAAGCGGTCGTACCACCTCACCCCAATGTAAGCGGGTGGAGGTGCAGTCCCACTATATCATAATTCCTACACAAAGCGGTCATGCCGCCTCACCCTAATATATATGCGGGTGGAGGTGTATCACAATCACGATCTCTCTACCATATTCCCCACACAAAGCGGTCATGCCGCCTCACCCCAATGTATGCGGGCGGAGGTGTATCACAATCACAATCTCTACACAACTTGGCATAATAACTTTTACATAAATCACGACTAGAAATTATAACATGTGGATACATAATCCATAGTTTGGGACACATCCTCAATTTATAATACAATATGATAAGAGCATTTGAAACATGGATTGAACATATATCTTCATCACAGAACTTATCGGGATACTCGATTTATAATCAACATCTCGGAACTTACAAGGATAATGAGAATTCCAACTCTTAAAGAAGAGTTTATCCAACATACCTCACTTGAGCTTCCTTACACTCTAAATGTTCCGAAATTCTTAGCAACTTCAATCTATTTTAGAAATATAATAAATTAAACCAAAATTAGGAAGATGATCATGGTTCTAGCTCATTTGAGCATTTTATCAAACACTAGATGTGCATTAAGGTTTCAAGATCCTTTTATGGAGGATTCCATCATCCCACAACCCAACCTTTACCATTTTTAGTTCAACAATCATTCTACACCCCTTGATAACACATGCATGTAAAATAACCAACCCTCTTGCCCAAAAATTATCTTGCTTATTATCCATTTCTACACAAAGTTCGAAATTGAGGGTTAGGGTGTAGAATCTTACCTCTAGGATGAAGTCCTAGTAAGTTTCCCTTCTCAATCTTCCAAAACTTGGGCAAGAATTGAAGAACAATTATTGGAGAACACCTTCTCACTCTAAGGCACCCTCTCTCACTCTAAAATGTTAGATTATCTCTCAAAAATGGCTCAAAACGTGTATTTAACGAAGTAGGGTCGGGTTTTAAAAACTCAAAAATGAAGCTCCGGAACAGGTTCTACAGTCGCATATGCGACCGCATAACCGTTATGAAGACCGCATATCGGTCGCATATTGGTGTCCAAAGTTGGCCAAAAATTTGTCTGTGTATGCGGTCACGATGCGGTCCGCATAACTGTTATGCGATCGCATAATGCACCGCAAAACAGTTATGCGGTCGCATAATCGACCACATAATTTCCCCGGACTGGCCCTTCTCTTGCTCACTTCTGCAATCATTATTCGGCCCGCAGAGTGATTCTACAGTCGCATAATGGATTGCAGAATTACATTTTTCTGCCAAAAATTTTTTTTTTCATTCTCGTGCATTGTTCAACCCAAAAAGTCCGAGTCGCGACGAGCAAGCTCGCCGCGAAGAATTTCTATAACCCTCAAACACGTAAGCCTAGTTTGGAACCATAAAAAATTATTTTCTTTGCAAACTTTACCAGGCCTTACACTTGAGTACTTTGAAAATTTTCGGGGTGTTACACTACTACCGACCGAAATTGCCAAATTTACAACTTTCGCCAATTCAAGCCTAATTCTTCTACGGACCTCCAAATCACATTCCGGATGCACTTCTAAGTCCAAAATCACCTAACAAATCTAATGGAATCAACTCCGGACCCGAACCAACTAACCCGGTATATCATAATATAGCTGAAAAGCACAAAAGGAAGCAGAAATGGGGGAAACGGGGCAATAACTTTTGAAATGACCGGCCGGGTCGTTACACACACATGCGTTGGTACGTGTTTGACTAGTTTCAGATCACTTGGCATTGAATTGAGCAGTTAGAGAGGCATTGGTGCCGGTTATTGGAACTTCGGAGCGTGGTAAGTCTCATGTCTAACTTTGTTAGGGGGAAACTACCCTGTAGGTATTAAAAATTGTTATGTGCTACTAGTTGTGGGTGCTATATGCGCACAAGGTGTCTAGAGTCTATACGTAGCTAAAAGAATATTTATGTCCAGGTAGACTTAGGACTTTATCTTGTAATATTTGAATTATTTGAACTCAATTTTGCTAGCTTAATTAATTGAATTTATAATTGAAATTGATTTGGGAATATATTAGGCTAAGCTTTATCACCTGAGTTGTTTGGAAAAATATATGATAAACGGTAAAAGTTATATTCACTTTATGCTCCTGTACTTCTGTTGTAAGCACGTGACTCGTAATTCGATAAGTTTCTTCCTTTCCTATGGATCGGGTCGTACGCCTCGGCGGTATATTGAGATGCATCTCTGGTTCACACCGGTCGACCCTTGGCAGTGTACACATCACTTTGGATCGGACCGTACGACCCCGGCATAATCGTGGTGATACCGCTAGCAGTTCGGACATTCAAGAGATTTCCCCTTTTATTGAGGCCTAGCATTTATATAGTATTTCTTATTCGTTTGAAACTACATGTGATATTTCGGATCCATTAAGATAAGATATGACATTCGAGAGATTTATATTTTCAAAAGAAATATTGGAGAATTATGTGAGTTACAATTTTTACCTCGTTGTTGCTGTTGTATTTCATATCTGCTCATAATTTATTATATTATTTTATTGGATAACTAGTAGGTGTCGATGTCGACCCCTCGTCACTACTTCTCTGGGGTTAGAATAGATACTTACTGGGTATGCGTTGATTTACATGCTCATGCTACACTTTCCCACTAAATGTGCAGGATCTGATAGGTTCATTTATTAGTCACCTTGGCACGTAGGCGCTTCTGCTGAGGAGACTTTATGGTGAGCTGTATTCTAGGATACGTATCACAGCCCGCAGAGTCTTCATCGTATTATTTACTTTATCATGTCTAACTTATATTTCATACAGATGTTGTATTATTTGTACTCCTTAGTAAATGCCCATGCACTTGTGACACCGAATTTTGGGGATGTTCTAGAATTTGCTTATGGTTTTCTTAACATTGACCCACTCTTACTTTATATTTTATTTAAAAGGTATGTATCTACGATTCTTAACGCATTAATTTCTCTATCTAATGATATCCACGATTTAAAAATAATAAAATAAATAATTAAGTTGGTAGCTCGCTGTTGGCTTGCCTAACAATGACATTGGGCGCCATCACGACCTATAGTAGGTTTTGGGTCGTGACATCAACCATCTGGAACTTGATCCACTTTTCAACCACATACTTCTTTTTTTTCGCATTATCATCACCATATTTATCCTTCAAGTTGTCCCATATGACCTTAGCGGAGTTAAAACATATAAATAAATGAAACAGATGGTTATGCGTATTGTTAAGCAGATGCCCTCGAACTATTTTATTATCTTTATCTAATTTATTTTAGAGAAATTATCAACAACAATAGTTGTAATGACACGATAGGTTATTTTGAGTACTAGCATTAATTTTCATAATTCGAGACCTTTCTCAGCTTCATCTGATATTTCTAGGTTTGCGTTCATGTTCCGTGAAGATTTTCAAAAAGCTTTTATGTGAAATTTTGAAGAAAATAAAATTTTTGACTAAAGTGAGGCTAGAGTTGATCATGGTCAACATTTTGGGTAAACGATCATGTATCAGTATTTTGACAATTCTGGTAGGTTCGTGTTGAAATTTTGGAATTGGGCGTATGCCCGAAATTGAATTCGGGGGTCCCTAAGTTGATTTGATTTGTTTTGCAAAAAGTTGGCAATTTGAATAGGTATGGGACTTGGAATAGGTATGCTTTGTTATTTGAAATTATTCTTAAAAATTCGGTGCCATTTGGAGTTAGTTTGATAGGATTCGGACGCTTGGTCGTGATTCTAGAGGTTCTTGAGGGTTTTTTTAAAATTTCATGCATTTTGATGTCCAATTCGTGGTTCTAAATGTTGATTTAATATTTTGATAGCGCGAGCGAGTTCGTATAATATTTTTATACTTATGTGGATGTTTGGTTTGAAGCCCCGAAGGATCAGGTGATTTTCGGACATGTTTCGGATTGGATTGAGCTGGTTATAGGTTGTTGGTGTGCTGGTGTTGCAATTGGCGCAATTCCGACAACCAGCATCACAATTGCAAAGAAGACAAAGGAGGTCCAGATGTCGCAAATGCGACTCCCTCTTTGCATTTGCGAAGACAGTATAGGATTGGGTTGGGTGGCATTTGTGACCATTGTGTCGCTTTTGCGAAGAAGGCTGCCATCGCCATTGCGAAGCCTTTGTTGCAATTATGACATCGGTGTGGGCTGTCAGGTTTCGCTTTTGCGATCCCTGTTCAGCAATTGTGATGGTTCGCATTTGCGACATCTGCAGCTGAACAAAAGGGTTGGAAGACGAGATTTTAGTCTCATTTTCATAGCTTTAAACCCTAGACTCGGTAGAAGGCGATCTGGAGAGAGGATTTTCACATACAATTATTGGGTAATTAATTTTTATTTATTTTTAATTATATTACATGATTATACATGAGATTTAACATCAAATTCATGAGAATCTAAGAGAATATTTTGAGATTTTTGTCTATGTTTTAAAAAATAAAAATTTAGGATTTGAGAGTCGAATTAGACTCGGATTCAAAAACAAAATACACTTAGGGACTCGTTGGGTTATGGGTAGCCGAGATCTACCCTTGGACTCGGATTTTACAGGGCGGGCCCAGGTTTGACTTTTTTTTATTTTTTCAAATTCATTAAAGATTGAATATATTTTTACTTGTGGGTAGTTTCTAAAGGCTATTTTCAATTATTTGAACTATATTTGGTTAGATTTGATAGGTTTGGAGGATAATTCTAAAGGAAAGTCATGGCTGAGCATTGATTTGGTTGCGGAGTGAGGTAAGTGTCGTGGTTAACTTTGATTTGAGGAAATTAGGACTTTATTTCTTTAATTGTTACTTGATTTTTGTGTTGGAGCAGCGTATATACAAGGTGACAAGTGTATATGCGTAGTCACGGGTTAAGCATACGGGTTGGGATATTTATTATTGTTTCCAATTATTTCTTGTCTTTACTTAATCCATGTTATTAATTGTTAAATGATTTTATTGTTAGTTGTGATTACTTGTTGAATTCACACATTTATTCGTTACATCCCTTAACTGTTAATTGATTCTTTGTATCCGTGTCTTTATTTATTAACTAACATTACTTGCTATTTGATTTTATGTGTTATTATATAATTGTTTTATCCACTTTGTGATTTTCTTTGCTTCATTCTTTTATTGCGTTTTATTTTGTGATACGCCGTATATGGTTGTAATTTGTTCATTTAATTTATATTGTTTGGGCTTGGGTTGCACGCGGCAATGGTTATTTGTATTATTATTTGGAATCTAGTTGGTTGGTGTAAAATGGTTATATATATATATATATATATATATATATATATATATATATATATAAAGTTGGGAATAGAAAAAGTGATGTGGCACTCTCTAATGCTAGGATTCCTATTTATCTATTCTCTCATTTTTTGGCCTTTTTTCTCTTAGTTTTTCCTTAAAAAAATGGCAGAAAAATAAAAATACCCTTCTTATGTCTTATTGTATTATGTTTGACCGTTGTTTCCGTATCGTGTTGCTTTGGAAAGTTGAGCAAAAGTGTTATTCTAGGGCCTTCTGTTATGAAATTTCTATTCCAGTTTTCATATTATACATGCCTTCTCTGTTTTGTTGTTATTTCATTATATTCAGGTTTTTAATGAGTGCCTTGCTATAACCTCGTCACTATCTCCGCATCCCTGAAGTCCCCTTCCTTATCCAGATCTACTGTTTATTTTTGTTTTAAAATTTGTACTTTTGTTCAGACTTTGGTTGTAACACTGTTATAATGCTCACGTACTTGTGATACTAGATTGCGGGGTTTGACTAGTCTGTGTTTGGATTTAATATATCTATTTTTAAACTCTACAGCTTTATTTCTTATTAAATTGCTTTCAAATGACTTTTAAAATTACTAATTGTGTACTTATGTTAGCTTTCCTAGCAAGTGGACATTAGGCACCATCATGATCTCGTGATTGAGATTCCTAGTCGTGACAATAGTAGTACTAGAACCATCAATAGTATTAAAAATAGCATCAGCATGAGATTCGTTAAATAAAACATAATTAACTTCTAATCGTTTAAACAAAATCAAAAGCTTCTGGGACCAAAGGCTCAAGCTTTGACAGGCCATGAAGTATTTTGTTCAGAGAAACATCCATTGGTCAGTACTATATTAAATCGCTTTTAAATTGTTAGAAAATAATTGAAAATATTGATCAAGAACAAAAGAAACAAAAATAACTTATGGGAAAAATAATATAACGTGGCAAGCCACTGCCTTGAAAACGATTTTAGCCCGACTGGGTGCAAATCGTTTAGATCGATCGCTCCTCAAGGTTCCACCATACTCCCAAACATGTGCACTCATGGTTGAAAGTTTGGAGTTTGCCCAAACAATTGCTCAGAGATCACGAAAAAGAAGGGAGGAAGGTCTTTTTTTGTGGTAGATAACTTCACAAAATAGCTCCTTTTTATAGGTGAGTTGCTGGAGTTATTACTAGAAGGAGAATTAAGTAGCTGCCTCGATCGGCTGACCCCTCCACTGCACTCGAACTGAAGGATAACTCTTAGACCTCAACTGTCAGACTATAATAGCCACTTGATCCTCATCATAAGTCAAATCCTTGTCCAATTGGACTAAGCTGAAATCTAACATATGGGACGGATCACCGTGATACTTCCGAAGCATGGACACATGGAACACTGAAAGTACTGTTGTTAAACTAGGTGGCAATGCGAGCTTGTAGGCCACTTGACCCACTCTCTCAAGAATCTCAAAGGGTTCGATATACCTAGGGCTCAACTTGCCCTTCTTTCCGAACCTCATCACACCCTTCGTGGTTGAAACCCAGAGCAATACCCTCTCTTCTACTATGAATGCAACATCGCGAACTCTGCGGTCGGCATAACTCTTCTACCTAGACTGAGCTGTGCGTAGTCGATCTTGAATAATCTTGACATTGTCTAAGGCATCCTATACATAATCTGTACCCAACAGTCGTGCCTCCCCCCGGCTCGAACCATCCCACTGGAGAATGACACCACCTCCCGTATAATTCCTTATAGGGAACCATCTGAATGCTCAACTGGTAGTTGTTGTTGTAGGAAAACTCCGCAACCAGCAATAACTGATCACAAGAACTCCTGAAGTCTATAACATAAGCGCAAAGCCTATCCTCCAATATCTGAATAGCGCGCTCGGACTGTCCGTCCTTCTAGGGATGAAATGATATACTCAACTCAACCTGCGTGCCCAACTCATGTTGTACGACCCTCCAGAAGTGTGAGGTGAACTATGTAACTCGATTAGAAATTATAGACACGGGCACACCGTGAAGATGAACGATCTCGCAGATGTAAATCTCAGCTAACCGCTCTGAAGAATAGGTAACTACCACTAGAATGAAATGTGCCGACTTGTTCAACCTGTCCAGAATGACCCATATCACGTCGAACGTTTTCTCGGTTCGTGGGAGTCCAACAACAAAATCCATAGTGATACGCTCCCACTTCCACTCAGGGATCTCTAACTTCTGAAGCAAACCATCAGGTCTCTGTTGCTCATACTTTACTTGCTGACAATTTAGACACCGAGCTACATATGCAACTATATCCTTCTTCATCCTCCTTCACCAATAATACTGCCACAAGTCGTGATACATCTTGGCGGCACCTGGATGAATAGAATACCGAGAACTGTGGGTCCCCTCAAGAATCAACTCATGAAGCCCATCCACATTAGACACACAAATACGGCCATACATCCTCAGAACCCCATCATCTCCAACATCAACTTGCTTGGCACCACCGTGCCGCACCATGTCCCTAAGGACAAGAAAATGTGGATCAGCATACTAACGCTCTCTGATACACTCATAGAAGGAAGATCAAGCGACTATGTAAGCTAGAACACGGCTGGGCTCTGAAACATCTAACCTCACAAACTGATTGGCCAAAGCCTGAACATCTACAGCGAGCGGCCTCTCACCAACTGGAATGTATGCAAGGCTACCCGTACTTACAGCCTTTCTACTCAAGGCATCGGCCACCATATTGGCCTTCCTCAGATGATACAAAATGGTGATATCATAGTCTTTCAACATCTCCAACCACCTCCTCTGCCTCAAGTTGAGATCCTTCTGTTTGAACAAATACTGCAGACTCCGATGATCTGTGAATACCTCACACGACACACCGTAAAGGTAGTGCTTCCAAATCACCAGCGCATGAACAATGGCTGCCAACTCTATGTCATGAACAAGGTAATTCTTTTCATGAACTTTCAACTGTTGTGACATGTATGCAATCACCCTTCCATCCTGCATCAATACTGCACCGAGCCCAATACGATATGCATCACAATACACCATGTACGATTCTGAACCAGTGGGAAACACCAACACTAGCGCCGTAGTCAAAGTAGTATTGAGCTTTTGAAAGCTCAACTCATACTCGTCCGACCATCTGAACGGAGCACCCTTCTTGGTCAATTTAGTCAATGGGGATACTATGGATGAAAACCCCTCCACAAACCGGCGATAATAACCGCCAAACCCAGGAAACTCCGGATCTCTGTAGCTGAAGTAGGTCTAGCCCAGTTCTGAACTGACTCAATCTTCTTAGGATCGACCTTTTTGCCCTATGCCGATAAAGCATGTCCCAAAGAGGCGACTGAGTCTAACAAAAACTCACACTTTGAAAACATGCATATAACTGGCTATCTCTCAGAGTCTGAAGTACAATCCGAAGATGTTACTCATGCTTCTCTCGACTGCGGAAGTAGATCAAGATATCATCAATGAATACAATAATAAAAGAACCCAAATAGGGCTTGAACACCGAATCAAATCCATAAATGTTGCTCGAGAATTTATCAACCCAAATGAGACCACTAGGAACTCATAATGCTCATACCGAGTCTGAAAAGCCGTGTTAGGGACATTGGATGCCCTAATCCTCACCTAATGGTAGACAGACCTCAAATCAATCTTCGAAAATACTTTGGCACCCTGAAGCTGATTAAATAAGTCATCAATCCTCCGCAACAAATACTTTTTCTTGATAGTGAGTTTGTTCAACTGCCTAGAGTCTATACATATCCTCATCGACCCTTCCTTATTCTTCAAGAACAACACGGGCGCACCCCAGGGTGAGACACTAGGTCTAATGAAGCCCATGTCAAACAAATCTTGTAACTACTCCTTCAACTCCGGCGGGTCCATACGGTATGGCAGAATAGAAATAAGCTAAGTGCCCGTGGCCAAATTAATACAGAAATCAATATCACTGTCGGGTGGCATCCTCGACAGGTCTGCAAAAAACACCTCGGGAAACTCACGAACAACTGGCACTAAATCCATGGAAGGAATCTCCGCATTAGATTCATGAACATAGGCAAAATAAGCTAGACGTCCCTTCTCGACCATACGTCAAGCCTTCATATAGGAAATAACCCTGATGGTAGAACGACTAGAAATCCCTCTCCACTTTAGTTGAGGCAACCCCGGCTTGGCTAAGGTAACTGTCTTGGAGTGACAATCCAATATAGAATGATAAGGTGACAGCCAATCCATACCTAAGATAACATTATAGCATACCATATCGAGAAGTAGAACATCTACACTAGTCTCAAGATTCCCAATAGTAACCACACACGAGCGGTAGACACGATCTACAATAATAGAATCTTCCACAAGTGTGGATACATACAAAGGAGCACTCAAAGAATCAAGAGGCATAACCAGATATGAAGCAAAATAGGATGACACGTAGGAATAAGTACATCCCGAATCAAACAAAACTGAGGCATCTCTATGGAAAATAGGAATAATGCCTGTGATAACAGCGTCAGTCTCAGGCCTAGTTGGGAAAGCATAACATCGGGGCTGGGCACCACCACTCTAAACCACACCTCTGGGATGACCTCTAGCTAGTTGGCATCCACCTCTAATGGCTTGACCTCTACCTCTAATGGCCTGACCCCCACCTCTGATTTCCTGGCCCCTGCCTCTAACTGGATGAGTGGGCGGTAGAGCAACCGGTTCTGGAACCATGGCATGAGAACCCTTTTGCTACACACCGCCATGTGACCTGGGGCAAAATCTAGCAATATGCCTTGGATCACCAAAAGTATAACAAGCCCTCGGCTGCTGTGAATGCTAACCCTGGAACTAGCCCCGAAGACCTGGATAACCACTCTGATAGCTCTGGATCAGAGGCGTGCTGATAAGAGCTGGTGGTGCACTGTAGGCTGGCTGGCCAGAATGAGGCACGTAATGACCACGACTCTCTGAAGCAGTGTGGGACGCCTGAAGCGCTGAATGAAATGGCTTGAGAGGATGGCCTCTACCAAAAGCACCCCTGCCTCTAGATGAGGCACCGCTAAAACTACCAGAATGATGTTCCCTCTTATCTGACATCGGGCCCCTCTCCTGAGCATGAACCAACTCGATACGTCTGGAAATATCAGCGGTCGTCTGAAAAGAAATATGAGTCCTTGTCTTCTTGGCCATCTGAAGCCTGATAGTATAATTGAGCCCATCAATAAATCTCCTAACTCGCTCCTTCTCAGTAGGTAGCAAGATATTGGCATGGCGAGCTAAGTCCACAAATCGAGTCTCGTACTGGGTGACAGTCATAACAACCTCCTGAAGTCGCTCGAACTACCTGCGGTACACCTCTCTCAGTGTGACAGGGATGAACTTCTATAGAAATAAATGTGAGAATTTATCCAAGGTAAGTGCAGTCTACCGAGATGGTCTAGTCAACATATAATCTCTCCACCATCTCCGAGCGGAACCAGTCATCTGAAATGCAGCGAAATTGACCCTATTAGTCTCAACTATACCCATGTTCCATAGCACCTCGTGGAACCGGTCCATAAAATCTTGTGGGTCCTCAGAAGATGCACCACTAAAATGGACAAGAAAGAGCTTGGTGAACTTATCTAACCTCAACATAGCCTCAGAAGATAAAGCAACCCTATCACCGGCCTGTGTCGCAAGAACTGGCCGAACTACCGCAACTGGCGGGCTGCTGGAGTTTGAAACTGGGGAGACACCTGCTCCGGAGTGTGAGTAGCGGGACTTTGTCCTCCTCCCCTAGCCCGAGAGACGGTTGGTGCCACCGGAAAAGTTCCGGTCCGGGCCATGCTCTCCATAAGGCCCATCAAACAGACTAGAGTGTCCTGGAGCACTAGAGTGGCTACGAACCCCTCCAGGACCTGAGCTGGTCCAACAGGTACAGTCGGGGCTGAAATCTCCTCATAATCTACCTGAGGCTCCACTGCTGATGCTGATGCTCGAGCTCTAGGCTAAGCTCTGCCGTTGTTTCTGCCTCGACTCTGCTACAACCTCAGCCTCAACCTCTGCCCCTATTCATAGCTGCCACAGGGGGCTCCGAATCCTGTCCGGCGGTAGATGTGGTGTGTGTTCTCGCCATCTGCGAGAGAACAAGAATAGAAGGGTTCAATCATCAATTATAGAATAACAATTGCACGACAGAGTAAGAAAGAAGTGACATTTTTCCCTAAACTCCATAGCCTCTGGAAAATAAGTTCAGACGTTTTCGCACCGATCCTCCAAACTCTACTAAGCTTGCTCGTGACTCGTGAGACCTAGGCAACCTATTGCTCTAATACCAACTTGTCACGACCCAAAAATCCCATCATCGGGACCGTGATGGCGCCTAACATTTTACTTGCTAGAAAAGCCAACATTAAAATAGTTTATCTATTTTTTTTATAGTTCAAATTAATTTATAATAATAAAAAATACCAAAATAACTGAAATAAAATTTTGAAGTAAAGTGCGGATAACCATAACAACTGAAATATCTAATATAGCCCTAAATCTGGCGTCACAAGTGCACGAGCTACTAGAAGTCCTACAAATATAGTCTGAAATAAATACAATTGTTTCGAATAAAATGAACAGTAAAAGAGGAAAGAGGAAGGGGACTTCAAGGTCTGTGGATGTCAGCAGATCTACCTCAAGTCTCTGAATGTGATAATCCGTACTAGTGCACCTCACGTACAGTTGGGACCAGTACCAAAATCTGCATAAGAAGTGCAGAGTTTAATATCAGTACAACCGACCTAATGTACTCTGTAAGTGTCGAGCATAACCTCGACGAGGTAGTAACGAGGCTATGACAGGACACTCACGTAATTAAACATGTACAAACATAGATATATGTACCAAACAACAACAAAATAGAGATTTAATATGTACAGCTGGGAGGAGACATGTGAAAAGGGGGACACGATACGACAACTACAACAAGAATGACAAATCAAGACATTCAAATAAATCATCAACCAATAAAGATGGATAAACATACGGAATAAAGATGGCACGGCATAACCCTTCATGCTTTTACTCTCAACCTTACCATGAAATGATGACATAAGTAGAATGAAATGGCACGACATAACCCTTCGTGCTTTTACTCTCGATTTGCCCATGTAACAATGAATGCTTGATATAGATTGCACGGCATCACTCTTCGTGCTTTATCTCTCTTCTTCACTATGTATTAATCAATAAATGAAGTAATAAAATATCACGACATCACCCTTCGTGTTGTGACACTCTCCCGTAACACTCTCCCTTACCATGTAGTAATGAATATAAAAATTCGGGAGATAAATAATGCAAAGGATGTACTTTACGTCAATAATGATTTCAAGATACCAAACCTCAACTTCCAAAGTACTCAACCATCACAGCTAATCCATAAATACGGAAGGAAAGATCAAATAAGTAATAATCTAATCTAAGCATGGATGTCATAATTAAAGAGGCAATGAATCACAAAGAAACAAGTTCTACCCGCATGCTTTAACCCAACAACAATGCATAAGTACTCCTCACCTCACATATACGTTGTACCCACACATTAAACACATAGCAAATAGGCAAACAAGTCCTAATCCCTCAAGTCAAGGTTAACCACGATACTTACCTTGCCCCGTAATTAATTTAACGCTCTATTAGGGCCTTTCCTCTAAAATGTGCCTCCGAACTAACCGAATCTAACCAAAATCGACTTAATAACATCAAATAAGGCTAGGGAATTCAATTACAATACATAAAGTTAAGATCTTTATAATTTTTCCAAAAAGTCAACAAAAGTTAACCCCGGACCCGCTTGGTCAAAAATCGAGATTCGGACCAAAATCCATTTACACATTAACCTGCGAGCCTGATTATGTAATTAGTTTCGAAATCTGACCCCAATTTGAGGTCTAAATCCGAAATTTGCAAACCCCCCCCCCCCCAATTCTTCCCAAATCCAAATTTTCAACCGTGAAAGGACAAAGATTAAGGCTAGAAATTAATGGGTGACGATAGAAATGGAAGAAAATAAGTTAAAGTATACTAACCTATGAAAGGATGATGAATTTTCTCTTCCAAATTGCCTATAGGCCGAGCTCTAATGAAAAGATGGTGAAAATGGGTGAAATCCCATTTTTTAGAAGTTTAAATTTCTGGACGTCAAGTGTTTATCGCGATCGCGAGACACCTGACTCGTTCGCGAAGGGCACTGCCAAATTAGCTTACACGATCGCGAAATACTCTACGCATTCGAGTAGGCTTAGCCCACCTTGCCTTGGTGTTCGCGAGTCTGGGCTCGCTTTTGCATAGAGTAAATCCATTTCCCAGCCTCTTCCTCTCTAGTGCTACACGTTCGCGAAAGTGTGGTCGCGTTCGCGAAGAGCAGTTCCCCCCACTGCTCCACGTTCGCGACCAAAGCCTCCCGTTCGCATTGAGTAAAATCCACTCCCAATCCCAACTACTCTTTGCGATCGTAGAAGTATCTTCGCAATCACAAAGAAGCATGCACCAAAAACCAGCAGAAGTCAAGAAACCTGAATTTCTAAGTTCAAAATCATTTGTAGCATATCTGAAACTCACCCGAGCTCTCAGGGCTGCAAATCAAACATGTACACAAGTCCAAAAATATCATACGAGCTCGCGCGCGCGATCAAAATACCTAAATAACATCTAGAACTACGAATCGGACACTAAAATGCTGAATTTTGTTTCAAAGAAGCTTAAGAACTTTCATTTTAACAACCGAACGTCTGAATCACGTCAAATCAACTCTGTTTTACACCAAAATTTGCAGACAAGTCATGAATACAGTATTGAACCTATACCAAGTTCCGGAACTCCAATACGGACCCGGTAGCAATAAAGTCAAACTACGGTCAAACTTGGAATTTTTTTAAACCTTTAAACTTCTAGTTTTCAACAAATGGCGATAATTCGAGCTAGGGACCTCCGAATTCGATTCCAGACATACGCCCAAGTCTCAAATCACGATACGAACCATCTAGCAACGTCAAAATACTGATCCGGGTCCGTTTGATCAAAATATTGACCGAAGTCAACCCAAATGAGTTTTAAGGCACAATTTCACATTTTTGTCAAATTTTCACATAAAAACCTTCCAGAAAAAGACGCGGAGTGCGCACTCAAATCGAGGGAGGCTAAACGGAGCTAGTCAAGATTTGGGAACACAGAAATAAAGGTTAAAACTACAAATGACCTATCGGTCATCACAATATATATATATATATATATATATATATATATATATATATATATTGGTGTATTGTGTAAAGATCCCAAAAATTGTATACGAAATTTAAAAATTAAAAAACTCTTGGAAAAAAAAAACAGAAAAAGGAAAAACTCAAGAACCCGATTTTCCCCTCAAAATAACTTTAAGCCAGACCCAAAATTGAAGATGCCCAAACGGAGGCGTATTCTTTCTCAGCTCAGATTTCCGTTCATAAGCCAGAATTACTTTCTCTGGACGAACACCTTTTTGGGTTAGTTTCTGACATATTTTTTCAAAGGTTAGTTTCTCTCTTTATTTCTTAAATCAGTTTGTTCTTCGCAGTCTGTTATGTTACAGCAACACAATATCTCAGTACTCTTATCTTGCTTTAACCACTAAATCTGCATTTATTACAGCGACGTCATCCTTTATGCCTAATCCACCGTTGACGCCTAGTGCTTGAGCACACATCTCAGCCACATTCACAAGCATTTCTAAAGACATGACAATCAAGAAACTCTCATCGAGGACCTTCGATTAAGTCACGGTCATCACAGATTCTTTTAGAAAATGCGCATCTAAGTCCGGAGACTGAAAATATTGGTGCAGGTTAGTTCTCTGTTGACATTGGCTTATGATATCAGTTAGCGTTTCTTTAAAATTTTCAGGTTTATAGTTTCAGCTCATATTTGAGCTAGTTTCATATGCATTTTCACTAAAATATACTTCCTCCGTTCCAATTTATGTCAACCTATTTCTTATTTGATCCGTTCCAAAAAAAATGACTCATTTCTAAATTTGAAAATAATTTAGCTTAACTTCCAATTCTACCCTTAATGAGAAGCTCGTACAGCCACACAACCCTTTTTTGACTTGTTTAGGATCATAAATTCCAAAAATCTTTATTTTTTCTTAAAACTCCGTGCCAGTCAAACATATTCACATAAATTGGAATGGAGGGAGTAGTAGCTAACAACTAAATTGTATAAGACACAATATAACTGGCTAGTAATCAATACTACAGTAGGAACTATATGTAAATCTTAGTCCACATATAACTACTATGTAAACCCGAAAAAAATGGCGGAAAAAGAATGAGAATAGCACATTGATAAATAAATCGTCTTTGTTATAGGTAAAGCACACACTTGTAAAATTCATTCCATGTGGAACCTCGACACGAACTCCCTAAGCATATTATTGTCTCTTTGCTTGACTTTGAAAAGGTCTGATTTACTCGTTTCGACCCTTGATAGCATCGGCATAGGCTTTAACGAAGGCATCTGCAAGCATATGAGGTATAAGTCATTGCCTTTTATTGCGCACGTATAGGAGGTTACATGCTCGTTTGGATCTGTTGTCCCATTATATTTGGTAATATCGAGCATTCAGAATCTCTTCGAAATTGACTTCAGTGCCGCACTTGGAGGGCGGGGAGGGTTTCTAAATGAACTTTTTGGAATCCTGCCCGTTCAATATTGAAGGCGCTCCCGGGATCTGATCGACCCTCGAATTGTAAGTTTCCACCTTCTTGTAATTTGCCTCTATCTTCTTTTCACCAGACTCCACCCACTTTGTTAGCACTTCGAGCATTTTCATCACCTCAAAAGTTTCTCTGAGCCCGAACTCATGCGGTTTTGCGACAATTTGTTCATCTCTCCAAGGGCTTTCTCTAACCTGAAGGGGAATGTGGTAGAGTTAGCTTACGATTTATTTTTGAACGGGCTCGGTTGCAGCTCAATAAATAAGCAGTTGAAGAACACTTTAAACAACAGCTAGAAAAAAAAATTAACTTTTTTGCGCAGATATGTGTGCCAATAGTGGCCCTCAAAATAAAAGGTTCCCCCTTTATATAGTAGGGGAGTTTCAATCCTAGTACAAATCTAAATAAGGTAAAAAATCTTTCTTACAGTAAACATTGATACGCAGTTGATATCAGGCGAGATTTGCACCGTAATATCTGGTTGAGGGCAGATATTATTTTTTCATTTTCATATTATCAGCACCGATTTAGCTTACGGTGTGTTTGGAAGCCTTCGGCCAAACTATAATCTGGTTTGATCTTGTAGTCGAAATAATCCCATACCATGACGAATCTGAAATAGTAGTAACTTTTCATACCAGAAGAGTATTCACGGGGGGTACTGCAGAACATGTGTGAGCCTCTGGGTTCGAGTGGCATTTCACCCCTAACCACAACTCATCTGCTGATTCTTCAACATCAGTTAATTCGAACCTCCTCAAGAATGAACTAATGCCCTGTTCAGGTATCTCGATTGAAATCCCCATAAATGGTATTTTCCGTCGAAATAGTATTCTTGTTTATTTCAATTATCCTCGATACAGAAGAAAGAGTTCAGGCATTATTAAATATGGGACTGTAGAAACGCAGGATGGAATATAATAAAATAGAGCCACTGCCGAAGTAATTTATAAAGCCCAGGCTGAAACAGGTGAAATTAATCGAACTACCAAAAGAAAATATAATGGACTAGAAATACGGGGATTTCAATTGAGATACATGAACATGGCCTAACTATGGATATGATGTTGGAAATAGACCGATTTTATATCACACTTCAATTCGAATTAGCAAAAGCCGAGCCAATGTTTGAATACCAGGAGCTACGGCACTGAAGTAACCCATTCCATACTTTTGGGCCAGTTGGGGGCGAGGAGGGATGCAAACCCCCGACACCGTGGTTCGTAGCCACATGCTCTAATCCTCTAAGCTGCAGGCCACTCCCCCTCTCCACTCGAAATGGAGGGGACTAAACAGGAACAAGAGGGATCCACTGAATAAGATCTTTATCCTTCTCCTTCCCTTTTTTCGGAAGAAAGGTGAAATCCGGACAAAATCGATGGATTTGCCAAAAATCTTTGGAATTCATTTATTTCTCTCAGGGGTCACTACAAGAATTTTGACTTTTAACAACCATTTTTAACGAAGGGATATGAATTCAGTCGTTATAGGTGTATCAATAGTGATCACATTTTTTTTCCTGTCGTTAAAGGTAATTTTTAGTTTAATATTAACAAAGGGATAATATTCGGTCCTTAAAAGTCATAAATTCGGTCGTTAAAAAAAAATTAATAATAACGCTACCTTTTCCCTATCTTTTGCCAACTCACAATCAGCCCACTCACGTCACTTTTCCTTTTTTTTGCCCAACCCATAATTTTCTCAACCCACTTTTTTTTTATATTCAGTTGAACTCCGTAAAGCATCAGGCCTTGTGTTCCTCTCTGCAACCTAGGGTATCATTCTTCTTATTCTCAAGGTAAGCTATACCTGTTAATCGGGCTGGGCTGACCCGTTTATAACCCAGTTCAGCCCTGTTCAACTCGGGTCAGCCCGGTACTATAGCGTGGGGGGCGGGCTGGGACGGGTTGGGCGGGGAACGGGTTTCAAACGAATAATTTTTTGATACCGGTGCACCGGAATCCTCTAAGCCCGTTAATCCGTTAACGGGTTATTAACGGGCTACAGCCCGGTTCAGCCCGATTTTTAATGTTTGTTTTTATTATTTTTTTCAACGGCCCGTTTTTGCAGAAATGGCCATTTCGGCCTACCCCCTTACGAAAATAGCCCCCACACCCATAGTATTTGATAAATTATAATTTTAACCTTTTAAAAACTATAAATAGACCCCTTCTTCTTCATTTTTCCTCAAAATTCACTCTCATACTACTCTAATTCTCTCTTGATATTATTGATTATTGTTCTTAATTGAAGTTTGATTTTTGATATCAAATTTAGTGCGGCATCCGGAATCTCGGTACACTCGTTCTATATCTTTCTCTTCTTTGGTATACATTTATTTTATTATTTACAATTATTAATTTAATTTGCATAATGGATATATTTAGAGCAGCCAAAAAGCGTGCACTAGTAGAGGTGGTAGTAAGAAAACTTTCAAAAGATCAAGAGATGGTGCTTGTTCTTCTAGTAGCTTTACACATATTTCTGAAAGTTCACGTAAAAATTTAAATGTAGATTATGAGGGACTTCAAGAAAATTATGGTATAGATAATGATTTAGATGATAATTTAGATGATATTCCATTTCCATCACTTGATAATCTTGAAATACCACCAGCTACACCTGGTAATGCTAGTCAAACTCAAGATATTAGGGGTGGAAGTCGTGGTAATACAAGTAGGCCTCACCTCCCTATTAAGAATAATCAAAGATTAAGAAGTAAGTGTTGGAATTTTTTTGACAGACTAGAAGAAGATAAAAATTATGTAAGATGTAGAATTTGTAAGGATATTTATAAACATGAGACCGGTAAGGGAGGGGGAACGGGTCAACTTCGTAGGCACATGGTAGACAATCACCCTCTTGATTGGGGAGTAGATGAGGAAGATGAGCAACCAAAACTTAACCCGGGTACTGGAGTATTAATGGGTAAATACGATATTAAGAAAGATCGGGAAGAATTAGCTAAAATGATTGTTTTAGGTTGTTTACCTTTTTGTTTTGCTGCTTCACCATATCTTGTTACTTATATTCAAAGAATTTATAACCCTTTGTTTAAAGGTATTCCTAGAAGTACTTGTAGAGCTGATATCTTTAGGCTTTTTGGACAATATCAGGCATATATACGTTATTTGTTAGCCAGTCTTTCTTGTAAAAGTTTTCTTACTTCTGATATTGGTCGTGCTGTAAATGGTAATGATTATTTGACTGTTACATGCCATTGGATAGATGGTAATTTTTGTATTCAAAAACGTATTATTGCTTTTAAATATGATGAAGATCAAAGTCATACTGGTGCATTTATAAGTAATACTATCCATAAAGTTGCTATATTTTATAATCTTGCAGAAAAAGTTGTGTGTGTCATTTGATAATGCTTCTAACAACAATGCTGCTATTACAATATTAAAATTATATCTACACCCACCACTTTCTGAAATATTTCATGTTAGATGTGCATGTCATATTTATAATTTGATTGTGAAGAGTGGCCTTGAATTATTTAGAGATGATATCACTTTAGTTAGAAGAGTTGTTGGTGTAATTCAAGAAAATAATAGAAGTGCTAGATTAAATGCATTTAAAGAAAAATATGTACACTATGGACTAAAACCAAGACTCATGCCTGAAGAAATAGTTACTATGTGGAATTATACTTATTTATTCTTAAAATATTGTTATAAATATAGAATGCCTATAACTGAAACTGCTAATTCTCATTCTACCGATCCTAGCCGTTTGTTAACATCTAGAACTTGGGATGCCATTGAAGATGTTGTAAAGTTTTTACAAAAATTTTATGTGGCTACACTTGAGTTTTCTGGAGCTTATTATCCTACTATTACAAATGGTTTAGTTCATATTGCTGAAATTTCTCTTTTACTACATAATTTGAAGAAGAAAGAAGGATATACTTCTGTTGTTGAATCTATGCTAGATAAGTTTAAAAAATATTTTTACCCAATTCCCCATATTTACTTAATTGGTGCTATTTTAAACACTTCTATCAAAATGGCCACTTGTCGCCAATTAATCACTGCTTTATATTCTTATATGGATATTGGACCAACTCAAACTCTTGATATTGACACTTGTATTTCTGATCTACACAAATATTTAGAAACATTATATAATTATTATGCTAACATTGTTGATGCTTCTTTTGCTGTAGATGCAAATATTCCTTCAAGTTCAGTTTCAACATCTGGGACCAGTGCTTTGGATGATAATGATGGTGTTGAAGATTATTTGATTTGGTCTACAATAGGGGAGCATCAACAAACCAGTAACAGGAATATTGATGAACTTCAATTTTACTTGCAAAAGTCAGCAGAGCCTCGCACAAAGGAATTTCTACCACTGGATTGGTGGAGGAGCAACTCAAATCAATTTCCTGTTCTTTCGGCCATGGCTCGAGACGTGCTAAATGTACCGATTTTAACAGTCGCATCAGAGAGAGCATTTAGCCAAGCAAGGCAGCAACAAGGAGATACCCGCCATTCGTTGGGTAGCAACGCTTTAGAAATTCTAGTGTGCTTCAGAGATTGGATAAGATCAGAACAATGAAATCAAGGGCGTGACGAGGTAGATGAAGCGGATGACCAAAAAATTGAAGATATAATGGTTTATGGTTATGATTCAACCAATGCCGGAAACCAAGAATCTCATGTTGACATGGATGAACTTATAAAAATGATGCAAAGCATGTGATGTACTATTTATTTTTTTATAATTGTTGTAAACTTTTAATTTGCAAGTTCAAAAATAACAAAATCAAAAAAGAACTTGTAACTTAATTTGAAGTATTATATATTATTCAATAAAAATATCAAAATGAAAGTTTTCGGAGCTTGATCGTTATATATTGCCTATTGGTCTTATTAAATAATTTTTTGTAGCCACTTACTTTCAAATTTCAATTTTAAAATTATAAATTTCAAATTTTAAACTTCAAAGTTTAATTCTAAGTCTTAAAAGTTTGCAAACACTTAAGTATCAATAATATTGAATAAGAAAAACAAAATTTACTTAAAAAAAAAAATTCACGGCCCACTAATAACCCGCTAAGCCCGAACCCGGACGGACAAAAAAAAACCCGAAAAAGTACAGCCCGCTAACAGCCCGCAACGTTAAACGGACGGGCTGATTTTTTTTGTGTCCAACCCGTCCCAGCTCGCCCGTTAAATACCCATAAGGTAAGCTCTAATCTTGCGGTACTATTACGAAATTGTACACTTTCTTATATTTCAATTGTCTCTTTGTTTTTTAGATATTGATTTTTTTAATAATTACATGTACTAGAATTTTATAGAAACCAATCTCGTTAATCCTTATATTCATAGTTTGGCCCCCAAATAATCCCTCTTCTCTGTCTTTCAAGTCCGAAATCAATTCCAAATACTCAAACCAGAACGCCACAAGAAACACTTCAGGTACGTTCATGGCTTATTGCTTTCCTATACTTTCACTTTGTTGGGTTTTTCTTTGTAATTTTGTTTTGTTCGCAAGCTTATGGGTTAAAATATCAGATATTACTATTGAATTGTCAGCCAAAAATTGTAAGTAAAGCTGAACAAGTTATGTTACTTAAGTAATTAAGTGTTCTTTTTTTGTTTAATATCAAGTTTTTGGGTTTCTAGAGCTGATGGGTTTTCCCCAAAAATTAGTTTTTCTCAACCAGTTTGGCTACCCAAAGCTCAAAATTCAGTTGTTCTTTGGTGAATTGGTTGTTGGTTCCAAAAGGCAATTTGCATTTGTTATCAAATTGAAGCATAAAAAATGTGTACTTACGGTTATTTTGTAACAGCAAAAACTTTAAATGCTATAAGCTAATTGCACCAAATACTTATTGTAGTGATTAATAGAACTATTAAAATTACATTTTTTAAAGCACATAAAAAAGTACTTTCCGAGAAGCAGCCGCACTCCCAAACTGGCAGAGTGACTATGGGAAATACAGGGTTGGTATTTTGTAGTATAGATAGGGGCGGATGTTATAGGGTACCAGTTTCATCTGAATCCGGTACTTTTTTGCGGAGCATAAATTTATGTGTAAAAATTCACTAAAGTTACAAGATATAATAGATATGAACCCATTTATAAAAATATGATGGGTTCAATGCTAAGAACCTTAAAGGTTGAATCTTTCTTTAAAAAAAAACCCTTAAAAGTTGAACCCATAGAATTGAAATCTTGAATCCGTCTCTGAATGTACATATAGATAAACGCGAAATAACTGTTCTGTTGCATGTCGACTGTATATATATGAGAGACTGTCGACGGTATATATGAGACTGTGGAAGTGACATGATTTATCATTTTATAGAATAGATGTAGATAGCTTCTTTTAAAGGAGGGATTGGACAGATCAATTTAACTCTTTTCGAGCGCTTATTTGAAAACAGTAGTGGACAACTTTCACTCTTGTTCTGCTATTACCTCAATTAGCTGCATGGCATTTGTTCAAAGTCCATGATAGGTTAGCTTAAGGATAGGACTTTTCCTCCAATTCTATCTGCCTTTTAGTCTCCTCCCAACATAGTTTCTCTCAAAGATGCAAAATTAGTACAAATCATGTCTTATTATTAGCCTTTATTTTCCAAGAATATGACTGGCACCCATATTACCTGCCAAGTAACATTAACCTTCCCATTTATCATGTCAGTGATCATCATTGAATCTGATTCAACGATCACATGATGTAATCCATTAGTAGAATACCTTTCCAGTTCCACAAGAATAGCTCTCGCTTCTGCTACATTATTTCTGAAATTCTTAAATACCGAACCGAAGTACCAAACACCCCCGAATGAGATTTTCTTCCCAAAAGTCACACTCTTTGTGCAGGTTTTAGTGTGACAAGATTGGGTGGTGTAGAACTATCATTTAGTGTCTTATGATGATCATCTACAGATATAAGAAATTTAATGTGTCGTATTCGTGCTACAATACTATCTACTGTAATGTCATATTATATTAGTATTTTTTCCACTTTCTCGTTTATAGCCATCAGTGTAGCCTTTAATGGATCCGATCGTTCTTCTTTAGTTGTTTATTCTTTGTTACTAAACTGGCATAAATTTGTTATTTTATCAGATCAAAAATTTGAAGTGCGAATAACCTATCCTTGAAGAAAGTGTAGAGCAAGTTGAAGTACAAGAGGTTTTGGTTCGTCAGCGATGGTTTAAAGACACTGTCTTATGTACATATATATGCTGCAATTTTACTTTTTTTCTTTTTAGGAATTATTAATAATTATGCTTTAGTTCTTTGTATTAACAAGATATCAAGTATTTGGTTAATTTTCCAATGTTGTTGAGTGTGTATGAATGCATATAAATAATTATTACTATTCATGTAATTTAAATTTTCTTAATTATATTTATTACATTTTCATATTAGCGAAGAAAAATGTGGTCATTAAAACTCTTTAACGACAGGTTTCTCAAATAGATAAATGACTATTAACGATGAGAATATTGGTTGTTAAAAATAATTATACAATTAATGACGGAAATATTGGTCGCTAAAAGCACTCGAATTGACTTACTACAATTGTTGTCATTAAAGACTTTTAGCGACCGGATAACAAATTAGCGAGGGGAAAATCATGTCGCTAAAAAGTATGTAAAACGATCAAAAATTATGTCGTCTCTAAAGAACCTTTAACGATCAGAATGTAAACCGGTCGTTAACTTTTAACGTCGGAACTTTTAACGAGCGGTGACGATCGAATTTTTTCCGGTCGTTATCATCTTATAACGACCAGAATTGAACTTTTAACGACCAGATTTCCCCTCGCTAAAGGTCCATTTTCTTGTAGTGATGGGTTTTTTCGGAAAACTCTATTTATTCTGGTTTAGAAAGAAGATATTTTGTCTCATGGTAGCCTGCTCCACAAGAGGGTTATGAAAATCCACGGGAAGCAACTGGGCCCGAGTATCATATTTGGTTATTTACTAAAATCCCCTTTTGGAGGGGAATGATAGATTGTTAGTGTGGACGGCCAGTAAGCAAACACTGAATCCATGGGTATTTCCGCTTCTCTATGGTACCAGTTGTTGCTTCATTGAGTGATTCGATTGATGGGATTTGGTATGAGATCGATGATCTCGATGAGATTAATATTCCAATCTTTTTTCTTAGAACGTATTGATTTGACCCCATAAGGAGGACGCTTGCATCCTCTGTACCCCTTGCTTATCTCGTCTAACCGTCTTTTCTCTTAGTCTCGGCTCCTCACTCTGCTCGAGCCCAATGTTCGGCCGTGTCCGGTCCTGGGTGCACCATTCGTCCTCCCGGCTCTAATACATGGAATCCCTTGGCTTTACTTGAGGCCATGTCATATCGTGCTTTTCTCTCGTGTCTTTACTGGGAAATGAGAGATAATTTTATCCCCGATTTTACCTGAACACACAAAGCATAATTAGAGGAGTTGTTTCATGTCTTTTTTTTTAAAAAAAATAACATGTTAGTTCTCTCATGCTTCCAAGCTCGAGTTTGATTTTTATTTTTTATTTTTTTTCTCCAAAAGAAATAGATGATAGTTAATATACATACATGAAAGATGATCAAATGATGGAGCTAAGATTTTCGTTTGCAATAAATGCAAAGACTTTTACGGCATATATATATTAGAAATTTCCTCTGTATAATTCTTTCACCTGCGTGAAAAATTTGATTTGCGTAAGGCTCATTAAACAATAAATTGGGATGCACATCGGTTAAACAATGAATTGGAATGAGTATAGCTCTGATACCATGATAAAGAAATGGATCTTGAGCCGAACTAAATTTCAAAAGCTAGTTCATAAGGTAAGATTGCCCAAGATCATATATGGAAGTACATTGCTCCAAGCCACACCGATATGGGACACCAACACGCTTCCTACATATTTTTTCATATTTCAAAAGTTTGAACTTGAGACTTCTAGTTAAGGGTGGAAAAATCACATCCATCCGATCATAACTCTTGGTGGTCTTTCACGAATATTTCAATGGTTTCAAGGAAACATAAAATCATATATTTGATTCAATCACATTTCAGTATTTGATTTGCCCGCAAATTGAGTCTCTGAAAGATTTGAATTGCCTAAAGCACAATATCCGAAGCACTCAAATGGCACAGGCACAAAACTTAAATTCTCGTTATCAAATTAATTATATGGAGCTCTATATGAATCAATGTAACCTGAGAAAATGATGATGAATTTTTCGAACTTGAATGAATACAACAAGAGTACTAATGCATCTTGCTAGTAATGTACATCACTTTGTATAATATGCTTTTGGAAATTTGTTCTTAAAATGGTCTCGTGTCAAGTAAAAGACATTGGACTAATATAATCAATATGATACCTGCTCGATATAATAGATTGTACACCACAAGAAATGAGGTTTTTAGTGGCGACACCATCAGTCCCCCCATAGATAGGATTTAGCAAAAGGAATCTTACAAAAATGTTCCAAATAAATCCCAACTTATCAATCTATGGTCATTAATCATAGACTTACCAAAACTAGTCAAGAACATATAAAAATTGAAAATTCAAATAAATAGGGTTCTTTCTTTAATCAAAAATCATACGCAAATATCTTCTTCCATGTTTTTAAGAGTGATTAGCAACATTAGATGCTAGACGGAAAGAAAATTTCATGGATGAGGTAGTAATAAGGTGATGAAATACAAATAAATTATATATATACAAGATTCCAAAAATCTAAGCAAAAAATGACCTTTTTCAATGGGTATGGTTGAAATTCATTGACAACATATAGATGAGTCAATCTGCAAAATTTGAGGAAGATCGGACATGATTTGGTATCAAAATTCGTAGTTAAAATCGAGTCCAAAAAATTCTTCTGCGCTACATGTATCAAACATGTATCACGCATGTATCTCATACACAGATATACATAAATATACATTTGATACAAATATGATACATATGTTATACACAAATGATACACAGTGTGATACACACACTGTATCAAGTAATGTCAAGTAAAAGACATTGGACTAAATAAATCACATAATCAATCTGATACCTACACGATATAGTAGATTGTACACCACAAGAAATGAGGTTTTTAATGGCGACACCATCAGTAGCCCAATATATAGGATTTAGAAAAGGAATCTTACAAAAATATCCCAAACAAGTTTCTAACTTATCAACCTCTAGCCATTAATCATAAACTTAACAAAACTAGCCAAGCACATATAAAAATTAAAAATTCAAATAAATAAGATTCTTTCTCTCTAAGAATCACACGCAAAGATCTCCTTCCATATTTTTATTTGTGATTAGAAACATTAGATGCAAGACGGAAAGAAAATTTCACGGATGAGGTAATAATAAGGTGATGAAATATAAAAAAATTATATATATACAAGATTCCAAAAACCTAGCAAAACAAGGACCTTTTTAATGGCATGGTTGAAATTTATTAAAATATGTAAATGAGTCAATCTACAAAATTTGAGGAAGATTAGAGATGATTTGGTATCAAAATTCGTAGTTAAAATCGAGTCCAAAAAATTCTTCTGCGATACATGTATCAAACATGTATCATGCATGTATATCACACACAGGTATACACGGATATACATATGATACAAATATGGTACATATGTGATACACAAATGATACACATATCATTTTTTTCATGTTCATCTTCTAATTCGAATTTTTAATTCAAACCACCTCAAAACTCTACTAAATTATCCCAAAACTTAGATCAAGCTTCTTAAGATGTACCCAATCTATTCTAATAATACCCACTCAAAAAAAATAAAAGTTTGACCTTTAGCTAATTGGCTAATATTGATAATATTTGGCTAATATTAGTAATATTTTATTATGTGGCCAATTTTTATAATAAACTACTTATAAATGAAAGTAGCTGGTAGTTTCCCTTTAAAAAATCATTCCCTCCGTTTCAATTTATATGATATTTTTTATTTTTGAGATTCAAATTATGTAAACTTTGAACAGTCTTTTAAAATAATGTTTTCATCATATTACATTGAGAAGATTGCAATTTAAATATCTAAATATTAATTCTAAAATATTAAGTTAATCTAATCCAATTCAGATTTAAATCTTAGTCAAATCAAAAAGTGTTACGGCGACAGTAATATATTTGAGGCGACCTTGATAGTCACCACTTATAATACAGTTTTAGTAGCGACGCAGCTTAGTCGCAACACTTACGTGTAACAACAAGGTTAACTTTCTCTTTCCATCGTAAAGAAAAGAAGAATTAACTTAAATAGAAAATTATAATTTAAAATGCTTTAGTCATTTCTAAACCAAAGATGGCCCTTTTTAAACTAATATTAGATTTTTAGGTCATAATATTGAAAAGGAAAAAATTATTCCTATCCAGCGAAGTATTGAATTTTCTTCTAAATTCCCAGATATAATTACTGATAAAACTCAACTTCAAAGATTTTTGTGAAGTCACCGTCGGGACCGTGATGGCGTTTAACATTTCACTTGCTAGGCAAGCCAACATTAGAATAGTTTATCCATTTTATTATAGTTCAAATTAAATAATAATAATAAAATGAAATAACTGACTTAAAATTTTGAAGTAGAGTGCGAAAAATCAAAACAACTGAAATATCTAATACAACCCCGAATCTGGTGTCACAAGTGCACGAGTTACTAGAAGTTCTATAAATAGAGTCTGAAATAAATACAACTGTTTCGAATGAAATGAACAGTAAAAGAGGAAAGAGGAAGGAGACTTCAAGGTCTGCAGACATCCATAGATCTATCTCAAGTCTCCGAATGTGATAATCAGTGCTAGTGCACTTCACGTACAGCTGGGATCGGTGCCAAAATCCGCACAAGAAGTGCAGAGTGTAATATGTGTACAACCGACCCAATGTACTCCGTAAGTGTCGCGCCTAACCTCGACGAGGTAGTGACGAGGCTATGACAGGACACTCACGCAATTAAACATATACAAACATAGATATATGTACCAAACATAAAAAAATAGAGATTTAGTATGTACAGTTGGGAGGGGACATGCGAAAGGGGGACAAGATACGATAATTACAACAGGAATGACAACACAAGACAGTCAAATAAATCATCAACCAACAAACACGGATAAACATACAGAATAAAGAAATGAACCTATACCAAGTTCCGGAACCCCAATCCGGATCCGGTAGTAATAAAGTCAAACTACAGTCAAATTTGGAATTTCTTTAAACCTTTAAACTTCTAGTTTTCAACAAATGGCGATAATTCGAGTTAGGGACTTCGAATTCGATTCCAGGCATACGCTCAAGTCCCAAATCACAATATGGACCATCCGGAGACTGAAAATATTGGTGCAGGTTAGCTCTCTGTTGACATTGGCTTATGATATCAGTTAGCGTTTCTTTAAAATTTTCAGGTTTAGTTTCAGCTCTTATTTGAGCTAGTTTCATATGCATTTTCCCTAAAATATAGGAGCTAACTACTGAATTATATAAGACAATATGACTGGCTAGTAATCAATACTGCAGTAGGAACTATATGTAAATCTTAGTCCCCATATAACTAGTACTATATGAACCCAAAAAAATTGGAAAGAATGAGAATAGCACATTGATAAATAAATCGTCTTTGTTATAGGTAAAGCTCACACTTGCAAAATTTATAATATTTTACATATATTCACCATTGGAAATACATCCATAGAAGGAGAGTGCATATATAATATATTCTTGAAACACAACATTCTTTATTTCACACGCAGCTAGCTAGAACTAGCCAATATTGCCAAATACACATTACACACACAGAGATATGTATATATGTGTGTATTAACATACATACATACATACGCATAGATTATATTACTTGAGAAGGTGACCCTCTATATCTTTGGTCACATGTAGGGCATAACCCAAGAAAACGAGAGGCTCTAGGGTGTCTTCAGTTTTCTTCTCGTACTCAAGTGTCCATGTAGTCCATTGGTGGTCATGGGATGTGATAATAGTGAAGGAATTGTACAACTCTAATAGATCTCCTCCAATCACTTTCCAAGTGATTGATTTCTTCTGATAATCCGCGGCTTCAATCACTTGCTTACATATCTTATCTTTTCCATCTGTAATCGAAAAAGTTCAAAAATACATGAGATGTTACTCCATGTTCAATAGTCCAGTTCCTCATATAAAAGATATAAACATTCAGAATAACATATTTTCTTCTCATTTCTTTTTTTTTTTCCTTTGTTTTTCATTTTCATTTTCTCCAAAATTTATTTGAAGCTCACGGAGATTGAACGTGCTATATTTTTTCATGAATAGAATTATCGTTAAAAATCTCAAAAGAACATTTGGCATTGTGAAACAAATTGAATTACTAGGTAAAAAAGCTTTAAATTGATTATATTGAGTTTGGTATGACAAAAGGAATTTTCTTTGAGAAATATGTTTTTAAAAAGCATTTGGTAAAATATTTCCAGTACTTGGTAATTGGTGAATGAAAACTATTCTACGTATATATTATATTGAATGCTAGTAATAATATTAGCAAATAGAGTGTTAAGAAGTTTTTGAGCATTATCAATAATATGTCTAATATGTCTTAATATTAGTTGGACCATGTAATATGAAGTCAAACATTAAGATAGTTATTAGAAAAGTGACTTTTGTCAAAAAGATTTTCCCCAATTTGATGTAAAACATTTTATGGTAACCAAAAACATCATCAAATAATGTTTTCACGAAAACTATTTTTTGAATAAAACCTTTTTGACATACTAAATACACCCCAATGCGAAAATTGATACAAGTAAATAATATATATACATAGAGAAGAAATATCAATTATATACCATCGTTATATTTCCAGTTAACAATCGAACCAACTTTTATGGTTTCACCTTCATCAATAACAACTTTGTGGACCTTACCGGGACTTATGTTAGATATATGATGAGTAGAGGTGTGAAAAATATCATGAATCGAGTGTCCTCCACACTTCACCTCTACTGAAGCAATCAACTTGCCTTTTACACCCATATTTTCTTCTTCGATATAGAAGAAAAGTTTTGAAAAGGAAGTGGTGAAAAAAAGTTGAGAGACTGTAGGCTTTATATAGATTATATTCTTAGTTTCTATTATTATTATTAAATAAATTATGTTCTAGTTATCTGCATGAAAAGCTAGTATAAAACATGATCCATGACAACTCATGTTTTTTATTAGTGGAGATGGAAGATTAATGCTAGCTCATTACGTATACAATTAGGTCTTGCTAAGTTAGTGTTGCCCTTCACCATAAAATTTTAACCATTAGATTTATTTTTAAAAAGGGAAAAGGTCTAATTTTTCCCCTAAAGTATTCGATTGAGAGCGGATTTGTCTTTCATTAAAAAAGTAGCCTATTCGTACCCCTTCCGTTATACAAATAGTTCAGATTTACCCTTTTCGTCGAACGAAAGTAAATTATTTAAATTAAATGCCACCTAGAATTTTAATTAACTCTTAATCTAACTAGTAGACCCCCCCCCCCCTCCTTTCCTATCGGTAGCAACGTCAAAAAGACCACGGTCTCATCATCCATCGGAGTTATATTTCTAGCTAGGTCGTGACCAACAAAATCAAGGTCGTAGTTGGTTAAAATATTTTCAATGATGGAACTCTCCTTTTTTTTTTAGATATGATAAAGGGATTCATGGGGTGATGAAGATGTGAAGCTGCGGCAATGAGAACTAAATCGGAGAAAATCGATTCATTTGCCCTGGGAAAATGAAGAGAAAAGAGGAAGGAAGAAGGAGGTCCCAGCCGGAAAATTTTCTGGTGAGGTTCAAGATGGTGCTCCCATGGTATTTGTGTAAGAAGAAGAGTGAAGGGAGTAAGGGAAAAAAGGGGGCGGCTATGAGTTAAAAAATGAGAGAGGGTGATAAAAATTAGGGCTTGATAGATAAGAGGGTTAACTAAATGTATTGGAATATTTTTAACTAGAAAAATAAGTTTTAATCTGACTAGTTCACTTGTGTTAGCCAAAAGGGGTAAATCTGAGCCATTTGTGTAACGGCAAGATACGAATAAGTCACTTTGTGTGGAAGGATAAATCTACTCTAAATCAAACTATGGGTAAATTTAGACATTTTTCCTTTTAATAATGTGGAGATAAAGTTTACAGCTTGCCACAAGGGATTCATTTTATAGTCAAGTTTGAGACTTTCAACTAAGAGAATCTTTACTCAAATCTCACAAAAGTATGAATTAGTTTTACTATTATTGTTTTTTAAAAGTTGTAATTGCTCTAAATATTTTTTTGTTCTTTTAGCTTAACTTCATAACAATATTATATATATTCAAGGTAGAAAAAGAGACGGGGATATGAATTATATGGAACACGATGCATTATTCATGAGATAAGTCAAGCAGTCTATTAAGATTCTTTTTTCATGTTATTAAGCATGAGTAGTTAAGTGGGAGGTACAACTTTAGAACCAATCTACCTAATACCTTACTCAAAGCGAAAAAACGAGAAGAAAAGTCGTTCATAAGAAATTATTGATCTTTAATGAATTACAATATTAAAAATAAATTGTATCTATTTAAGGTAGAGAAAGAGATAGATACGTGATTTATAAGGGAAAAGGATGCGTTGTCCATGAAACATTATGTTCATGGTATTAATGGCAGTAATTGGTGAGGAACAAACGTTATATAGACGAACAAATCTAGCTACTTACCTTACTCCAAGCAAAAGTATAGCACGGTGATATTTGGCTACATATGTTATATTTTTTAGTACATTGCTTACCTTACATTTTGATGTTTAATGTTAATATGTGCGACGTTTGAAATTAATTAAGTAATTTTTATGTGTAGGATCATTGAAATATGAAGATGATTGAAGGTTCCACACAAGGATGTCGAAAATACAAGAAAAGAGCACGAAAAGGCGAAAATCGGAAGAAGCCAAGAACCAGGCACCAGATGAGGTGACGCATGGCTCTTGGCAACCAATATCTCGCACCCAGCCTCGCGAGGCGAGGTTCCCAGTGCGCCACAGGCTGGGCCTCGCGAAGTCTGGTGCCTAGTACTCCCCCAGTCCGCGAATTAAATATTTCCTACTCGATTTTGGACTTGGAGACTCCGACTCTAACCTATAAATACTTCTTAAACGTGTTTAGTGAAGGGTTGGATGATTTTGGAGGCAACAAGCGCTTAGGAACACAACGGAGCACGGATTTCAATGTTTCTTCCATCCTCCATCTCGTATTCATAGCTTTTATATTTGAAAATAATATTTTGGTTATTGCTACGAACATGAGTGGATGGAAACCCTTTTGTTCTGGAGTTATGGGTTGTTATTGACCATTATTGTTTGACGATTGATGATATTACATGATTCTATCATATTAATTTGTTTATTCATTCTTGCGCTGAATTATTTTATTACATAGCTAACAATATAATACTATCTATGAATTTATAATTGAACGCGAAAGGGGGAACTATAGATTGTATATATGATTGAATAGACTAAGTTCTTGAATCCGGGCATCAGAGAATATATTCACGATTAGGATAGACATATTTTAATTGTCTTACTTGGTTATTTTTGCAGGAGATAGTTAATTTTAATTCTATAGATGTATAGTATTAGGTTGGCTTGACTAGGCAGGTGAGGCGTCGAAAGAACTTTGCGAGCATAATAAACCCTGTTAACCAATAAATTAGATAGATCAAGTAATTAAATCAACTGAAAAAACACAATAGGAGAGATATTTATCCCATAATCCCGAAAATATTTCAAGCAGAACATTAGCCTAAAGAATCTCACACATCTCCATGCCTTTGTTGATGTCACGACCCAAAATTCCAACATCGGGGGTGTGATGACGCCTAACGGCCACTTCCTAGGAAAGCCAATATTAGTTAAATAATTTAATAATTAAACAATTCAAACAGAATAATATCAATTATTAATGAAGATTAAAGCTGAAATACATGAAATAAACCCATAACATAATGCTCTCTAACTCAACCCCAGAAGTCTGGTGTCACAAGTACATGAGCAACTAGAAGTCTATAAGTATAGTTTGGAATAAATACAACTATTCGAATGAGATAAGCAGTAAAGATAGGAAATGGAAAGGGATTTCAAGGTTTGCGAACGCCAACGGATCTACCTCAAGTCTCCGAAGCAATGTGATCCGAGAAGACGCACCTCTAAGGACCGCTGGGACCAATACCAGTATCTGCACAAGAAGTGCGGAAGTGTAGCATGAGTACAACCGATCCAATGTACTCCATAAGTGTCGAGCCTAACCTCGACGAGGTAGTGACGAAGCTATGACAAGACACCCACGTAAAAACTATGTACAAATATATTTAAAGCAGCAAAATAACAAGAAGAACAATAAAATATTAACTAGGAGGGGACATGCGAAAGGGAAAACAACATAAAAACGGCAAATACGAAACCACAAAATAAAGTCTTCCGAAATAAGCAACAATATAACCAAGTAAATCACCAAAACCGGAAATCAAATAAGGTAACGAAATGAAAATGACATGGCATCACCCTTCGTGGTTTTACTTTCGTCCTCACCATATAATAGCATAAATGAAATAACGCGGCATAACCCTTCGTACTTTTACTCACTGGCATGGCATCACCCTTCGTGCTTTTACTCTAAACATCTCTAAATATATGATAATGAATGCAAATAAGGCACATCAATACCATTCGTGCTTTTCACTCTTCCTCACCAATCAACAATACCAATCCAAATAATAAATACAAGGTAGGAAACAATTTCACTTGAATTATAGTGCTAGGATATCAAACTCAATTTTAAAAAATTCCCAACATCTTCAAAATAAACAATAAATATGAGACGAATAATTAAAAGTATTAATCTAACGTAAGCATGGAGAAACAAAGTCACATAAACAACTTAAGACAAAGAAATAATTCTCACCCGCATGCTTTAACCCTATAACAATGCATATGTACTCTTCACCTCACATATACCACTACTAAAAATTCGGGCAAAACCGTCCAAAAAACTGACCAAAGTGGGTTGGAAATGGCCAAAAACCGTCCAAAACGCGACCATTTACGTGTGGAAGATATTTGAAGGTCGGAAGGGCATACCGACCAAAGTTGGTTGGAAATTCGGTCAATTAAATTCAAAAAAAGAATTGCCGAAAAACCCGACCAAAGTTGGTCGGTATTTTAATTATGTAATTAAAAAATACACCACCTGAGAATCGAACCGGGGTCTGTACTGTGGCAAGATACTATTCTACCACTAGAGCATTTGTGCATTTTGTTTTAAGACTGTCTTTTATTTTATTTATACTCTTTAATTGTATTTTCACACGAAAATAACCGCCCAAAGTTGGTCGATTTTATTAAAAAATAAAATTACCAATCGAATTTGGTCGGTTTTTTAAAATGACCAGCCGAATTAACCGACCGATTTTGGTCGGTTTTTTAAATATTAATATTAATTTATTTTAAATGAAAAACCGACCAAAGTTGGTCGTTTTCTTGAAAAATAAATTTCGCGTGACTCAAAAATAGTTTTCCGCATTTTTGCGCCAAAGAAAACCGACCAAAGTTGGTCGGTTTCCTAAAAAAAAATTAAAAAATAAAATATTTTGAAAAACCGACCAACTTTGATCGCTTTTTTGGTCGCTGTTTTGACCGACCAAAATTGGTCGGTCAACTGTGGTATGTTTTTGCCGAATTTTTAGTAGTGTACGTTATTCCCACACATAATTCACGTAGCAAATAAATCAACAAGTCTTAATCTCTCAAGTCAAGGTTAACCACGTTACCTCACTCCGCAACCAAATCAATACTCAACCACGGCTTTTCCTCTAGAATAAACCTCTAAACCAATCAAATCTAACCAAATATAGTTCAAATAAGTCAAAATACGCTTTAAAAACTACCCATGAGTGAAAAAGATTCAATCTTTATTGATTTTGGAAAAGGTCAACCTCGGGCCCACTTGGTCAAAACCCAAAATTCGGACAAAAACCCAATTAACCATTCACCCCCGAGCCCGGTTATGTGATTAGTTTCGAAATTCGATCTCAATTTGAGGTCTACATCTCAATTTTCAAAATCTCCAATTTCTACCTAAATCCCTAATTTCTACCATGAAAAAGCATAGATTAAAGGTTAAAATCAATAGGTGTTTATGAAAATATAAGAAAATAAGTTAAAATCTACTAACCTATGAAGTTGGGATGAAAAATCTCTTCAAAATCACCTATAGACCGAGTTCAAACTTGAAAATGATGAAAAATGAGGCAACCCTCGATTTTTAGAATTTTTTTTTTAAAACTGGGCGTCACGTGTTTTTCGCGTTCGCGGTGAACACTTTGCATTCGCGAATGTAACGACCCGACCGGTCGTTTTATTTTCTAGATCCCCATTCCCCTAATTAACACTCCCTGTATGTGCTTTTACTATTTTATGTCTCGCAGGGATGGTTAGTTCGGGTTTAGAAGGGTTCGGGTTGAAATCAGAATACTTAGTTCCTTAATAATGGCTTAAAATGGTTAAGTTTGACTTGAGTCAATGTTTTGAGTAAACAAACTCGGAACCGGGATTTGATGGTCCCATAAGGTTTGCATGATGATTTTTGACTTGGACGTAGTTGCTAATTGACCGTATCGTTTATATAAATAGCATGTTCCCACAATACTACTCGCCTATCCACAATATATCAATCCTATATTTCTATGGTATTGAGTCTGTCATGGACGATATAATACGATTTTTAACTAAGCAAAACTATTAGGTATATTCCTATCCTAATCGCGAAATCATTCCCCGAGCCACGGGTTCAGAAACAAGCTCTCTTTAATTCTACTCTAATCTAAACATGTCTTTCCCAAGCATAGCATAGATAGTAGGGTGAATTGGTAGCTACAACAATTCACAAATTAAAACTAGAATTAAAGAAACCACAAGATGATAATCCTAATTAACGAGGATGTACTTAATAAACGTTAATAATCATGTCAACCACAACCCTAGAAAGTAGAGTGCTTAGCCACTCATATTCGTAGTAAAAATTTTCCAAGTATTTTGCATAAACAAATTACAAAGAAAAGATGAAGAAACGAAGAACTCAATGATTTTCTCCTCCAAAACGAAATAATCAAGTCCAAGAATACTAGGGAGAAATCTCCATCAGAAATCCCGTCACGCCTCGTGATGGTTAACGCGCCCAAATCTGGGCGCCTCGCGCAATGTAACGCGACACACATTCTCACGTTAGGCAAAGCCTTGCGAACTGAAACTTTTCACTCTTCCACTTAAGGCTCATTTCATGTGCTGCTTTGTCTAATTTCAAATAATCAAAGCTTGATGCACTATTCCAACCTTTGTCCAACTGCCTCTCTTAATTTTTTTTTTCTTTTGTTTTCAATTGCATGAACATAATCATGACCCAATCACTTAATAATACACTTCACTTTGCTCTCAAATTCCATCTTCAAAGTACCTGCATTATCCAATAACACCAAAATAAATATAAAGCTCAATAATTAAGTTAAGTTTGGCTTATTCAATATCAAATATAACTAATAAGTAGTAAAAAGGCTAGTAAATTAATATCGAAGCATATGAAAATATGCCCAAAATCAGTTGCGGATGCCTTGAGCAGAAAGGCTGAGAGTATGGGTAGTTTGGCATTCATTTCAAGAGAGGAGAGGCCATCGCTTTGGACATTCAGTCCTTGGCTAACAAACTTGTGAGGCTGGATATGTCAGAGCCCAACCGAGTTCTTGCATGCGTCATCGCTTAGTCTTCACTATTCGAGCAGATTAAGGCTCGTCAGTATGATGATCCGCACTTGTTGGTTATTAGGGAGATGGTACTGCAGGGTGGTGCCAAGGAGGTTACTATCGGTGAGGATGGTGTTCTGCCACTCCAGGGTCATCTTTGTGTTCCTAATGTTGATGGATTGAGGGAGAAGATTCTAGAGTAGGCACACAATTTTTGGTTTTATATTCATCAAGGTGCTACTAAGATGTATCGCGACATGAGGCGGTATTATTGGTGGCGACGGATGAAAAAGGACATAGTTGAGTATGTAGCGAGGTGCCTAAATTGCTAGCAGGTAAAGTATGAGCACCAGGGGCTAGATAGCATTCTCTAGCAGATGGTTATATCAGAGTAGAAATGGGAGCGCATCACTATGGACTTCGTAGTTGGGTTGCCGCATACTTTGAGAAAGTTTGACATAGTTTGGGTCATTGTCGACAGGTTGACCAAGTCGGCACACTTCATTCCAATTGTGACTACGTACTCCTCAGAGAGATTGGCAAAGATTTACATTCTGGAGATTCTTCAGTTGCATAGTGTGCCTGTTTCCATCATATCAGATAGAGGCCCTCAGTTTACTTCGCATTTCTGAAGAGCAGTACAGAGTGAGTTGGGGACTCGGGTACAACTCAGCATAGCCTTTCATCCGCAGACCGACGGGTAGTCAGAGCGGGCGGTACAGATCTTAGAAGATATGCTCAGAGCATGCGTGATTGACTTCGGAGGGCAGTGGGATCGATTCTTGACTTTAGCCGAGTTTTCTTATAACAATAGTTATAAGTGCAACATTATGATGGCTCCATTTGAAGCTTTGTATGGTCGGCGATGTCGTTCGCCAATCGGATGGTTCGAGCCTGAAGAAGCTAGGTTATATGGTACTGATTTAGTGAAGGATGCCTTGGAGAAAGTGAAGTTGATTCAGGAGCGAATTCATATAGTACAATCCAGACTGAAGAGTTACGCAGATCAGAAGGCGCGTGGTTTATCATTTATGGTGGGCGAAAAGGTTCTCTTGAAAGTCTCGCCAATAAAGGGAATCATGAGGTTCGGGAAGAAGCGCAAGTTGAGCCCAAGGTTCATAGGTCCATTTGAGGTGTTAAGGCGAGTTGCGGAGGTTGCTTATGAGCTTTCTCTGCCTCCCAGTCTATCGGGAGTTCATCCGATTTTCCATGTGTCTATGCTCCGAAAGTATCGTGCCGACAGGTCGCATGTGTTAGACTACATTACCGTTCAGCTAGATGAGAGCATGGGTTACGAGGAGGAGCCAATTGCCATTGTTGGCAGGCAGGTTCGCCAGTTGAGGTCCAAGACGATTTCTATAGTAAAGGTTTAGTGGAGTGGTCAACCAGTTGAGGAGACGACTTGGGTGACCGAGGAGAACATGCAGAGTAGATATCCACACCTATTCGGCACTCCAAGTACGATTCTAGACCCATTCGAGGACGAACGTTTATTTAAGAGGTGGATAATGTAATGATCCTACCGGTCGTTTTGCTTTCTAGATCCCCGTTCCCCTAATTAAGACTCCTCGTATATTCTTTTACTATTTCATGGCTTGTGGGGATGGTTAGTTCGCGTTTGAAAAAGTTCGGGCTAAAATCGAAATACTTAGTTCCTTAATAATGGCTTAAAATGGTTAAATTTGACTTGAGCCAACATTTTGAGTAAGAAACCTTGGAACTGAAATTTGACGATCCCAATAGGTTTGTATGATAATTTTGGACTTGGGCGTATGATCGGATCCGGTTTCGGATGACCCGGGAGCATTTTGGCGCTTAATATTGAAAGTTGGCGCATTGAAGGTCTTCAAGTTCTTTAAGTTTGTTTGGAGAAGGTTTTGGTGTTATCGAGGTCCGTTTGGTATTCCGAACTTGGGAATAGTTCCGTATGGTGATTTTAGACTCGCACGCAAAATTTGCCGTTATTCCGAGTAGTCTAAGTATGTTTCGGCACGTTTGGAGCTAGTTGAGAAGTTTGAAGTTTATAACTTGATTCAATTTGATTTTGGGATGCGATTCTTAGTTTTGATCTTGGGATTATTTAAGGACAAGGAATGATTTCGCGTTAGCCTACAGTAAAATGTGGGTAAAAGGATTGCCTTTTAAGATAGCATTCTTCATGTGGAAGGTTTGGAAAACAAAGTTGCCTTTAGATGACTAGATGAGACGACTGGGATATTTCATGCCATCGAAATGCTGGTGTTGTGCTCAACCAGATCAGGAATCATTAACATACTTGTTCTTAAATCATTTGTAGCCACTAGAGTATGGACCTATTTCCTAACAAATGCAGGAATAAGCATGGAAGGTTTGACATTGCACCAGGCGATTGTGAAATGCTGGACAGTCAAGGTTGTCACAAGGCTTTAGCCAATTCTCCAAGCACTGCCTGCTATCATTGTATTGGAGCTTTGGAAGAGACGTAACAACTATAAGCATGGAGAGGTGGTCACAATTAATAGGGTGATTTACCAGGTATCTACTACCCTGCAAGCTCTTGTGAAAGTACGAAAGCCTAGCCTACAAAACGTGCCCCATAAATGGTTAGACTTACTTCAAATGATGGAACACTTTACTCCATATTTGAAGGTGACAAAAGTAATATGGGATCTTCCTCCACTTGAATGGACAAAAGTAAATACGGATGGAGCTTCTAGGGGAAATCTAGGAAGAAGCTTGATAGGCTTTGTTTTGAGGGATGAGGAAGGAGATGTAATTTATGCACGTGGTAAAGAAATGCACGTGGTAAAGAAATACAAGACAATACAAACAATGAGGCTAAAGCAGTAGCTATCATGGAGGATTTGACATACCATGTAAGTCATCACTACACTCATGTTATGCTACAAACAGACTCCTTGCCAATGAAGAAGGTTTTGGAAGGAGCATGGGTATCCCCTTGGACTGTGGCTGGGCATGTTGAAGAGATCAAAAGTGTTATGGAGGGGTGTAATGTTAGTATCTCACATATCTTGAGGGAGGAGAACAGTTTAGCGAATCATTTAGCTAATCATGCTCTTGACGTGGGTGATATTGAAGCTCACTTTTTTACAGAACTGGATACACATGGGCGAAGGATAGTGAACACAGAAAAACTACAATGTCCATACTTAACGGTGAAGGTTGCTCGAAATGTGTATCTACTCCATATGAAGAGAGGATGGAGGAGAGGAAGTTGTAGGCAATACTATGCTCAAATCCTATGGGAGGAGAGCACAGTATACTGTTTTATAACTAACCTTTTGTCCTATTTTGCAGGACATTTTACTGTGAGAATGAACTATTTGATTCCCCTTCAATGGGTGGTATTAACTGCGCATTCCATTGAAGGTGAGGAAAGGATAGGCACAAGCAGTGAGCTGGAGGATATCAATGGACTGCTGGGATTAGCCAACAAGAAACTGGATTGTTTCGGCAGTCTTATTGCTTTGAATTTCGAGCAATACACTAACAATGTTATTACACTACATGGAATGCTATTGGATGCAACAAAAAAATGGAATAAGCTATGGAAAAATAGCATCACAATTCAAATACAGTTAGGTAATGACTGTGAGTTATGCACTGATGATACGACGACCTACAACATACATCTACTGAACAGTGAAGAGTGCTATGATTACTCAATGTGGAGGACATCACCACACTATCAAGAAGAAGGCGTGTATGGTTTTTGGTTGTGGACTATCAAGATGAGTGTTCATAAGAGGATGAACAAATGTAGTAACAAACACATGGATGTTATTGGAAATGCCCACTTTTGGTGTATGCGTGAACATTTTATTACAAGTGGAGGTGTTGCACCTTGGGGAGTAGATACACATTTGGAGGAGTTTAAGGCCATAATGAGGGGTTGATCAATGGCCATGTTATTCGATCCCTAAGGGAGAAGAATAAGATGGTACAGTTTTTAGCTAACAATATTTTCTTTTTTGCAGGAATAGATACTGTACACATACACTATCTATTATATGGGATTCATAGTATAGTTTTAACACTTTTTAAAGCAGTTGTCAACTGGAATGAAAGCAGCAACTATGGGAAAAGACAGAAAACTACTGGAAATAATGCACAGTGGTGGAATATGTGCGACCATTTTATGCACTGTCTTTTGGCTGCAAATAAGGATCTTATGGATGCACTGAGACTTCAATCATCAATGTATTTCATTAATACAATTGATCAGGATAAGATACATACAAAGATGATAACAAATTATACTGGGAGGTCACACACAAGTTTGAGACTAAGGTTGTCCATTCCTGCACAGTGGAGTCTCGTGCGTGTGGGAATGTTAGATATCACAAGGATAAAGATATCCACAAGGAAGAGCTACAACATAATTGCTAGAAACTGGGATGGAGCAATAGTACATACAGAATCACAACATCAAGGGCTTTCACTACATGGAATCATGGGAACAAAAGCAACAAAAATGGAGTTAAGCGCTCCATGACTCCCTCTCAGATGCTACACACAAAGGGGAAGGAACAAAGCATGCGCAGATCAACAACTAGACAAGGAAGACTGCTGGTTTCTTTAAATACATATGATAGGATAAAAGACACGGAGTATGACACACAAGAAGTGAACTGGATAATGCAATTGATCAGGAAATCTTATACACCGATCAACCACATTATCTGTGCAGTTCTAATGCCATGGCTCATGAAGATCACGATCTCATTTTGGAGAATTTTTCTGTTACAAGTTTAAGACTTTCAAAGGGCTAGTTTTTATAACTACCATGTTTGATTATACTAGGTCAAAGTTAAATACTAGATCAAATTGTACTGCCAAATTTGAGAATCTTTGCTCAAATATGGTAATAGGTATTATGTACTCTAAAATTTCATCAAGTGAGGACACATGACAATGTTTTTGTAATTATTATATAAAAAATTAGCCATAGGCACTTTGCCTAGTGAATTGCTAAAAAATAAAACAAAAAACAATAAGAACTTCAATACACACAAACTGTTGCGGTGCGCAACCCGATCCCACTGTAACATCCTTTATCAATATCGAGTATAACGTAAACAATCTATTGCGGCGCGCAACCCGATCCCACCATATCATCATTAATCAATATCATAATCCTCATTTATTCCACCATATCATCATTTATCAATATCAATTATTATGTACACAACCCATTGTGGTGCGCAACACGATCTCACCATATTATTATTTATCAATGTCAAAATCCTCCCTTATTCTACCATTTCAATTAATTATCCTTCAATTTCCGTTGTGGCGTGTAACCCGATTCACAACAATTTCAATAAACATAACCAATCCAATAACTCAATTTACAAGAATTTCTACAATCAAAGAGTATGAGTGCAAGGCAATAAAGGAACCATGTAATAATCAAAGGAATGCAACAAATATTACAAAAATAATAGGGCAAGTAAAGCACGTGACAATTAATGTTCACAAGTAAATTAGTTAAGACAAGTAGCAAATAAGTATGGACTCATGGAAAGGACGAACAATTCAATACAAGAATAATTAAATGGCAAATAAAAATTTAAGGCATGGAAGTCAAATAAAGCATGTAACAACTAAGGCATAGAATAAGCTAATTCATGAAAAGGCGAGAAAATATGGAAATAAATATCTCGGTGGCATATATACACTCGTCACCTCGTATATACGTCATTTTCTCAAATAATCCACATAACACATAGTTCACAAATTCCTAATTTCCTCAAGTCAAGGTTAGATCCAACACTTACCTAACTCCGCAACCAAATTAAAGCTCAACCGGGGCCTTTCCTCTAAAATTCACCTCCAAACCAATCAAATCTAAACAAATATAGTTCAAGCAATTCAAAATATGGTTTAGAAACTACCCACGAGTGAAAAAGATTCAATATTTAATAATTTTGTCAAAAGTCAACAAAATTCAACCCCGGACCCGCTTGGTCAAAACTCGAGATTCAGACCAAAACCCAACTACCCATTCACCCCAACCCCGGTTATGTGATTTGTTTCGAACTCCGACCCTAATTCGAGGTCTAAATCTCAATTTTTCAAAAATTCCCAATTCTGCCCAAATCCCTAGTTTCTACCATGGAAATCCTAAATTTGATGTTGAAATCTCATGAAATGTAAAAGGGTAATTGAAAAGAAATGTATTAAAGTCACTTACCAATGAATTTGGGAAGAAAGGTCTGTGGAAAAATTGCCTCTATGGTGTTTAGGGTTGAGAAATTGTGAGAAATGAGCTAAGTCCCATTTTACCCATCTTTTATCCAACTGCAGATGTCCGAATTGCGCTGCCTTAAATTGGGATCCTTTTGCTTGAACAAATACTGTAGATGTCGATGATCTGTGAATACCTCAGATGACATACTGTAGAGGTAATGCCTCCAAATCTTCAATGCATGAACAATGGCTGCTAGCTCCAAGTCATGAACATGGTAATTCTTCTGGTGAACCTTCAACTGCCGCGACACGTATGCAATCAGCCTCCCATCCTACATCAATATTGCACCGAGCCCAATACGTGATGCAACACAATACACCGTATAGGTTCCCGAACCTGTGGGTAATACCAACACTAGAGCTATAGACAAGGCAGTCTTGAGCTTCTGAAAGCTCAACTCACACTCATCGGACCACCTGAATGGTGCACCCTTCTGGTTCAATCTAGTCAATGGGGCTGCTATGGATGAAAACCCCTCCACAAACCGGCGATAATAACCCGTCAAACCCAAGAAGCTCCGAATCTATGTAGCTGAAGTAGGTCTAGGCCAATTCTGAGCTGCCTCAATCATCTTAGGATCCACCTTAATTCCTTCAGCCACAACAACAAGCCCCAAAAAGGCGACCAAGTCCAACCAAAACTCACATTTTGAAATATTGGCATATAAGTGATTATCTCTCAAAGTCTGAAATACAATCCGAAGATGATGCTCATTATCCTGTCAATTGCGAGAGTAGATCAAGATATCATCAATGAATATGATAATGAAAGAATCTAAATAGGGCTTAAATACCCGGTTCATCAAATCCATAAATGTTGTTAGGGCATTTGCCAACCTAACTGATATCACTAGGAACTCATAATGCCCATACAGAGTCCAAAAAGCTGTCTTAGAGACATCTGATGACCTAATCTTCAACTGGTGGTCGCCAGACCTCAAATCAATCTTCAAAAATACTTCAGCACCCTAAAGCGGATCAAATAAGTAATCAATACCTGGCAACAAATACTTATTTTTGGTAGTGACTTTGATCAACTACTGATAGTCTATACACATCCTCATCGAAACATCTATCTTCTTCACGAACAACACGGGCGCACCCCATAGCGAGACACTAGGTCTAATGATTCCCTTATCAAGTAAAACATGCAATTGCTCCTTCAGTTCCTTCAACTCTGGCGGGGCCATAGAGTATGGTGAAATATAAATGGACTGAGCGTCCGGAGCCATATCAATACAGAAGTCAATATCTCTGCCGGGTGGCATCCCTGACAGATATTCTGGAAACACCTCTGGAAACTCACGCACAACAGGTACCGAATCCATGGAAAAAACCTCTGCACTATAATAGCAAACATAGGCCAAATAAGCTAGACATCCCTTCTCGACCATACGTCGAGCCTTCACATAAGAAATAACCTTGTTGGTAGAATGGCCAGGAGTCCATCTCCACTCTAATCTAGGAAACCCCGGCATGGCTAAGGTCACTGTCTTGGCGTGATAATTTAATATAGCATGATACAGTGACAGCTAATCCATGCCCAAAATAACATCAAAGTCTACCATATCAAGAAGTCGGATATCGACCCTTGTCTCAAGACTCCTAGTATTAATCACACATGAGTAATAAACTCAATCTACAATAATAGAACCCACTACCAGTATGGATACATATACAGGAGCACTCAAAGAATCACGAGGCACAACCAGAAATGAAGCAAAATAGGATTACACGTAGGAATAAGTTGAGCCCGGATCAAATAGAACTGAAGCATCTCTATGGTAAATTGGGACGATACATGTGATAATGACGTTAGATGACTCGGCCATAGGTCTAGATAGGAATGCATAAAAATGAGGTTGGGCCCCACTACCCCAATTTTCACCTCTCGGACGACCTCTAGTTAGCTTGCCTCTACCTCTAACGGGCTGACCTCCACCTCTAATGACCTGAACTCCACCTCTAGCTGAATGAGCAGGCGGTGAAGAAATCGATGTTGGAACCATGGAACGAGAACTTTGTTGTGGCATGAAAGCTCAAGAATCTAGGACAGTACCTCCTGATGAGACCTATACCCCTAAAATCAAAACACCCATCCGACTGTTGTGGCTGTTGAAGCTGAAACCGATATGAACGTGCGGAATAACCACGGTGGTAGCTCTGGATTGTAGGCACACTAATAGGATATGATGGTGCATTGTAGGCTGGCTACCTAGGATGAGATTCATATGGGTCATGACTACTCGAAGCATTCTGGGATGCTTGAAGCGCTGACTAAAATGTCCTAGGAGGGTGGTCTCTACCAAAAGCATCCCTACCTCCAGATGAGGCACCACTGAACCCCCCAGAATGGTGAAGCCTCTTATCAGACACCGGTCCCCTCTCCTGACCACGAACCATCTCGATCCGTCTAGCAATATCTATGACCCTCTGGAAAGAAATATCATCTCCAGTCTCTTTGGTCATCTGTAGCCTGATACTGAAGGTGAGCCCATCAATGAATCTCCTCACTCTCTTCCTCTCAGTAGGGAGCAAGACAACGACATCGCCAGCTAGGTCCACAAATAAAGTCTCAAATTGGGTGACGGTCATGCCACCCTGCTGAAGGCGCTAAAACTGCCTGCGATATTCCTCTCTCAGAGTGAAAGGAATAAACATCTCCAAATATAATTGTGAGAACTGATCCCAGGTATGTGAAGGCGATCTAGCAACCAACTAGTCTAGTCAACACATAATCTCTCCACCATCTCTTGGCAGAATCGGTCATTTGGAATACTGCAAAGTTGACCCCATTGGTCTCAACAATACCCATGTTGCGCAACACCTCATGGCAACGGTCCAAGTAATCCTATGGGTTCTCAAAAGGGGCACCACTGAAAAGGACATGAAAGAACTTGGTAAACTTATCCATCCTCATCAAAGCCTGTAAACACAAAACGAGCCTATCCCCGACTTGTGCCACAACAACCGGATTAACTAGCACAAATAGTTGGGGTGCTGGAACTTGATATATGAGAGCCACCCACTCTGGAGTATGAGTAGCGGGAGTCTATGCTCCTCCCCTAGCCTGAGAGATGGCTAGTGCCCCCAAAAATGCACCGGTCTAGGCCAAACTCTCCATAAGACCCACCAAGCAGGCTATGGCATCCTAAAGCATTAGGGTGGCTATAAATCCCTCCTCCTCATCGACGGGTGCGGTATGAGCTGGGACCTCTTCCTCTTCATGATCAATCTAAGGATTCACTGCGGGTGTTGCTACTCGAGTTCTAGGTTGATCTTTGCATCTGCATCGACCTCTGGATGGACCTCGGCCTCGGCCTCGGCCTCTGCCCCTGGTAGTAGCTGCCACTAGGGGATCCGGCTCCTTTCCAACTGCAGATGTTGTGCATATTTTTGCCATCTGCGAGAGAACAAGAATAGAATGGTTCAATCATTAATGATTGAATAAAATCGCACAATAGAGAAGGAAGGAAGTTAATGTTTTTTCCTAAAACTCCATAGCCTGTGGAAGATAAGTACAAACGTCTCTGTACTGATCCTCCAAACTATACTAAGCTTGCTCATGATTCGTGAGACCTAGGCAACCTAGGGCTCTGATACCAACTTGTCACGAACAGAATTTCCACCCTCGGGACTAGATGACGCCTATTATTTCACTTGCTAGGTAACCCAACGTTAGATATAATTATTAACAATTTTTAACAATCAAAATCAATTTATCACAATAAATCTAAATAGTCTGAAATAAGGTGAAAAATTAATAAAAGATAAATCCAAATACAATCCTACAACTGGTATCATGAATACACGAGCGTCTAAAGTATTACAAATAATATTCTGAATAAAAACATAACTGTCTAAATCCAGAAAACAGTTACGAGTATATAGCAGGGGACTTAGGGTTGCAAACGTCGTGCAACTATAACTCAATTCTCTGCTAGTAGTCAAATTCGGGCAACGTCACTGAACGTTGTTGGGACAAACTCTGGTATCTGCACAAGAAGTGCAGTGTGTAGTATGAGTATAATCGACCCCATGTACTCTGTAAGTGTCTATTCTAACCTCGACAAAGTAGTGACGCGGCTAAAGCCGACCACTTATAATAACCTATACGTAGTGATAATAATAGTAACAGGAAAAGAAAACATGAAATGAAAGTCAAATAGTTAATTTATGCAAGACAAACTCAAACCTCACTATCAGAAAGCCCAGAATAACAAATCTCGTAATATGATATAAAAATGTTGAAACTAACACAACAACAATAAGAAGTTCAATACACACAAACTGTTGTAGCGCGCAACCCGATCCCACCATAACAACCTTTATCAATATCGAGTATAACGTAAATAATCCGTTGTGGTGCGCAACCCGATCCCACCATATCATCATTAATCAATATCCTAATCCTTTTTTATTCCACCATATCATCATTTATGAATATCAATTATTATGTACACAAACAGTTGCGGCATCTCACCATATCACTATTCATCAATGTCATAATTCTCCCTTATTTCACCATTTCAATTTATTATCCTTTAATTTTCGTTGCGGCATGCAACCCGATCCACAAACAATTTCAATAAACATAACCAATCTAATAACTTAATTTACAAGAATTTCTACAATCAAAGAGTATGAGTGCAAAGCAATAAAGGAACCATGTAATAATCAAAGGAATGCAATAAATTATTTAGTTTTTGGCAAAATGAGTCAAAACAAGTTAAACACTTCCAAATTCAATTACGGGCACATGCCCAAGTCCTAAATCACGATATATATCTGGGCCCGTTTACACAAAAAATTGACCGTAGTCAACACAAGCCATTTTTATGACACAAAAATTCATACTTCCTTTAAACTTTAACACAAAGATTTTCCGGAATAAGACATGGACTGCGCATGCAAATCGAGAAATATTAAATGGAGCTAATCGAGGTCTCGGAACACAGAGATAAAGGATAAATCTCAAAATGACCTATCGGGTCATCACATTTTTATAGGAGATATACATGCATTTTTGTTAATTCTGATTCTATAGATGTATAGTATTAGGTTGTCTTGATTAGGCAAGCGAGGCGTCGAAAGAACTTCGCAAAAATAATAAACTTTGTTTTAACCAATAAATTAGATAAATAAAGTAATTGAATAGATCGAAAAAACACAATAAGAGAGATAGTAATCCCATAATCCCGAAAACTTTTCAAGCAGAATATTAACCTCAAGAATCTCACACATCTCCATGTCTTTGTTGAGAACATTAGTAGTCAAGCTTTCAAACTCGTGAACTTATTTCATGATTGGCTTATCATCAACTGTAATGACCCGACCAGTCATTTTGAGCTATAGCACGCCGTTCAACTGTTGGAGGCCTTGAGTAGCTTCACTTCATGTTTTTATGACTTGTACATGTGGTCGGAATTGAATTTCGGGAATTTAAGAGTTGATTCTGATGGAAATTTTTTAATTTGGAAGCTTTATATTGGAAGAGTTGACCAAGGTTTGACTCTTCCGTAAAGAACCTCAGAATTAGGATTTAAATATTCCAATAGGTGTGTAAGATAATTTCGTACTTAGGCATATGTTCGGGTTGAGTATCGGGTCGCCCTGGAGCATTTCAGTGCTTATTGTGGAAAGGCGTCATTTTAATGTTTTTTGAATTTCCTAAGTTAGGCTTGAATTGAACTTTGGTGTTATCGATATCCATTTGGGGTTACAAGCCTTGGAATAGGTTCGTATTGTGATTTGTGACTTGTATGTAAAGTTTGGCGTCATTCCGGAATGTGTAGATATGATTCGGACGCGTTTGTCGAAGTTTTAATGTTTGAAAGTTGAAAGAAAGGTTTTGACTGTTGATTCGTAGTTTTGATATTGTGTGACATGATATGAGGTTTTGACCAAGTTCGTATCATGTTTTAGGATACGTTGGTATGGTTGGATGGGGTCCCGGGGGCCTCAGGTACAAATCAAATTGGAATCAGATCGAGTTTTTGGATTAAATAATTGCTGAAGCTTAAGGTGTCTGGTGTGATCGCACCTGTAAGGTTTTGGCTACAGGTGCAAGAGTGTAGGAGCAACCCGAGGGTCGCAGAAGCGGGCAGGGCTAAGGATGGAGGGAATCGCAGGTGTGAGGAATTTACTGCACCTGCGAGCACGCCGATGCGAAGCTCTGTTGCACGGAAGCAAGATTGGTCTGGGGGTTGGAGAACCGCAGGTGCAGGTGTTGTAGTGCATCTGCGGAGCCACAGATGCGTTCATGGGCGCAGTTGCAGATTATTGCTTGAGGTGGGAAGTCTGCAGACGCGGATGACTTTCGTAGAAGTGGATTCGCTTTTGCGTTTGGATGTCCACAAAAGAGGAAAATGGCACCTTAGTTGAAGCCTCATCTGCGAGGTTGTTTCCGCAGATGCGGAGCCATAGATGCGCAAGGAGTTCTGCAGGTGCGGAAATTGCCTGGGCAGAATATATGCTACCCAAATCGGGGTTTTGGCTCATTTTCACTTCATTTCTTCCATGGATGCCGACTTTGGGGCTATTTTGGAGTTCCATTTTCATCATCAATCTTGAGGTAAGTGATTCCTACACTTTGTGAGTTAAATAAATGGGTTATATGTGGATTTAAACATGAAATTATATTGAAAATGTGGGATTTTAGGAGAAAATTTATAATTTGGTATTTTTGGACTCTGACCATGAAATTGGACATGGAATTGGGAATAAATTATATATATGCGTTTGTGGTGTTATGGGTAATATTTGTCTTCGAATATTTTTGAAATCCGGGCATGTGGGCTCGAGGGTTGACTTTGTTGACTTCTCGCGCAGAGTTGAGGATTGTTTGAATTGTTAAATCGTAAGTATTGAAGTATATGTTGATTGATTTGCACGTGTTTGACTATTTTTGGATTGCTTGGCTTTGAATTGGGCAGTTAGAGAGGAATTGGAGCCGGTTATTGGAACTTCGTAGCGAGATAAGTCTCCTCTCGCCTAGAAACACATTCGGGGCAAGTTCTAGACCATTCGCACGGGTACTCGGACTAACTTTGTTAGGGGGAAACTACCACGTAGGCATTAAAAATTGTTATGTGCTACTAGTTGTGCATGCCAAGGTGATGAGAGTCCATACGTAGTTAAAAGCATGTTTTTGTCCGGATAGACTTAGGACTTTATCTTGTAGTATTTTAATTATTTGAACTTAGTTTGCAAACTTAATTAATTGAATTTGATATAGGAATATATTACGCCGAGCTTTATCACCTTGAGTTATTTGGCATGATATTTGATAAATGCTAAAAGTTATATTCACTTTATGCTTTTGTACTTGTGTTGTAAGCACGTTACTCGTACTTCGATAAGTTTTTCCCTTTCTTTTGGATGGGGCCAAACGCCTCAGCAGTATATTGAGATGCATCTCTAGTTCGCGCTGGTCCACCCTTGGCAGTGTACACAGCACTTTGGATCGGGTCGTACAACCTCAGCATAATCGTGTGTGATACCGCTAGTAGTCCGGACATTCGTGAGATTTCCCCTTTTATTGAGGCATGGAATTTATATAGTGTTTCTTATTCATTTGAGACATCATTTGATATTTCTGATTCGTTGAGATAACATATGACATTTGAGAGATTTATATTGCCAAAATAAATGTTGGAGAATTATGTGAGTTACAGTTTTTACCTTATGGCTGCTGTTGTATTTTATATCTGTTCATAATTAATTATATTATTTTATTGGACCACTAGTAGGTGTCGATGAAGACCCCTCGTCACTACTTCTCCGGTATTAGGCTAGATACTTACTGGGTATGCATTGATTTACGTGCTCATGCTACACTTATGCACTAAATGTGCAGGATCTGACAGGTTCATTTGGTAGTCACCTTGGCACGTGGGCGCAGCTGATCAGGAGACTTTATGGTGAGCTGCATTCCATGCTACATATCACAGTTGTCTCCATCATATTATTTACTTTATCTTGTCTCATTTACATTCCGTACATATGTTGTATTATTATTGCACTCTTTAGTAAATGCTCATGCACTTATGACACCGGATTTTGGGGGTGTTCTAGAATTTGCTTATGATTTTCTTAACATTGACCCACTTTTACTTTATATTTTATTTAAAAGGTATGTATCTATGATTCTTAACGCATTAATTTATATATCTAATTATATCCATGATTCCAAAAATAGTAAAATGAATTATTAAATTGGTGGTTCATCGTTGGCTTGCCTAATGATGATGTTGGGTGCCATCACGACCTTTAGTGGGTTTTGGGTCATGACAGCTTGGTATCAGAGCTCTAGGTTCACTTGGGTCTCACGAGTCATGAACGAGTCTAGTAGAATCTTGCGGATCGGTACGGAGACGTCTATACTTATCTTCGAGAGGCTATAGGGCTGTTAGGAGCACTTCTCTTCTTGATTCCTAGTCATGCGATTCGATTTCATTGAAGCTTATGCCTTCATTTACTTCCTACTCACTCTTATACAATGTTGAGTGCTTTTTTTGAACTGGGCATCGAGGAGTTGAGGTGGAACTGCAAATGTAGTGCATGATGCTTCTCCCACGTAATCGAGTGGGCTATTATCGTCACCTTGTGAAAGGATGGTCTTTCATTTGAGCTCCATGTTGGCATGCCTATGGTTTCACAGCTATGCACAGTGTATTATGATGTTCATGCATTGTTATCGCGTAGTATTAGGGTAATAGTAGAATGCTTATTTATGTATTGTGGTAGTAAATGGCACGAAAGCAGGATTGCTCGGTTCATGGTTTAGATGTTCGGTATTTAATTCTAGCAGAGGAAGAAAAATTGAACTATGGATGTTCAGGCCTTGGTTGACGGAGTAGCGAGACCTGATATTCTTTGACGTGGTGGAATTCTCATTTGTGATGTGGTATCGTCATCCTTGTTGGAACACATTAAGGTTCCTCGGTGTTACAATATCCCTTAAATTTCCTTCGGGGCAGGGTGTTGTGGAATGGTGCCCAAGTAATAGTTATTGGAGATGACGGTGTAAGGCGGCTTCGGAGATGAATCGGTGTTTCCAATGTTGATGGCTAGAGAGAAATGATCTTTATGGAGGCTCATAGTTGGTGGCGGCTTATCCATGCGAGAGCTACAAAGATGAACTATGATTTGAGGTAGTATTTTTGTAGCGAAGGAGGAGGAAATACATTGTGCGAGGTGTCTCACGGTGGTTGAATTTCTAGCAGGTCATGTATGAACATCAGAGGTCGAGTAGTTGCTTAAGGAGATGGTTTGACCGAAGTGGGAGGGGCAGTGTAGCGTATCGATTCTATGGTAGGATAGCCACATACTATGAGAAATTTTGGAGTAGTTTGGAGATCATGGTGGATAATTACTAAGTCTATGAATTTCATTTTGGATGGTGGCTATTGTACTTAGGGAGTTTGAGTATGACGGAAAGGAGTTTTCTTGGAATGAAGAGGGGTGTGAAAGCTTGATTATCATTTTGGGATGCAACATGACTGCGAGTTTTGAAATGTATAGTTGGACCTTCAGTTGATGCTAATGCAGAATGAACACATGGGCTCATGAGGGTTTGCTGATTTTGTGATAGTTGTATCCAGGACAATGTCAATGGAAGATGTCAATATGAAATTACAAAGATGGGATATCTTCTATGAGCATGTTAGTGGTTGCGTGATTTTGATTAAGTTCATATGAAGAGTTCTACTTTCTACCCAGCAAGAGACATATGCTGCGATGTGAGCTTGTATCGCTTGAAAAAGATGGTACGACTGGCAGGAGGTCGAATGTGCGATTGTGGCTGATAATTCGGAATGTTTTATGAAAATTTTTGATAAGAGGTTGCGAGAAATTTGGCTGATTAACGGTGCGAGATCATGGTAATTAAGAAGTATGAGTCATGGTGGGTTCCAAATTTATGTGACTGTAGCTTAAAGCTTAGTGAGGGAGTCCACCGTCTACGATTGGGTTACGTGGTTGTGTGCCTATGCAGTTTCGGGTTATCGATGCATTGGTGGATTAGTTATGACCAAGAAAAGAAAAAAACAAGGGTATTTTGGGCAGGGAATATGATGTATGTGTGCTGCATTTCACCTTATCGATTCATGTGAAGATGTTGGACGACTCAGAATTTATGCTTCTTGATTATGTGATGTGCAAGGAAAAGAATTTATCTGGTTTCTTTCTTGAGAGTCTTCATGTGCTAGCAAAGCACTAGTGTTTAGTTATATATTCGGACTTAGGTTAGAGTTGGTGACTCTCAACAATGGTTCTAGCGGGTTCATGTAACGACCCGACCGGTCGTTTTAAGAATTTATGCTTCTTTCAACTATTTGAAGTCTTGAATAACTTTCTACGAGGTATTATGACTTGTGTGAATTGTCAATTTTGCTTTTAAGTTATTTCGGAGTGAGCCTGGAAGAATGAATTTTTCTGTTGGAAGCTTAAGTTAAAATAGTTGACCGGGTATTGACTTATGTGTAAACGACCTCAGAATTTAATTTTGATGATCCAATAGCTCCGTATGGTGATTTTGGACTTAGGAGCGTGTCCGAAAAATTATTTGGAGGTCCGTAGTGGAATTAGTCTTGAAATGCCGAAAGTTGAATTTTGGGAAGTTTGATCGGGGGTTGACTTTTTGATATCGGGGTCGAAATCCAATTCTGAAAATATGAATACCTTTGTTATGTCATTTATGACTTGTGTGCAAAATTTGAGGTCAATTGGACGTGATTTGATAGGTTCCGAAGTCATTTGTAGAAATTGAAAATTTCAAAGTTCATTAGGCTTGAATTGGGGTGTAATTTATGGATTTAGCGTCGTTTGAGGTGATTTGAGGGTTCGACTAAGTTCATATGATGTTTTAGGACTTGTTAATATATTTGGTTGAGGTCCCGGGGGGCTCGGGTGAGCTACAGGAGGTTAACGGATTATTTTTGGACTTGGAGTTGCTGAAATCTGGTGTTACTGGTTTCCTTCTATGCGATCATGTGAAGTCACTCGCGATCGTGTAGGCTTGTTTGGGGCAGTGATGATTTGTTCTATGAAATCGCGAGTGTAGGAACGCGATCACACATCTTTGGCTAGGCTATGCTTCGCGAACGCGTGAGTAGTGCCGCGTTCGCGTGGAAGAAATGAGGCGATTGGGTACACGCGTTTACTCTTCGCGATCGCGTAAGGAGAGCCGCGATCGCGTAGAGTTGTGAGGGCAGTGCTTTGTGGTCGTGTGGGAATATCCGCGATCACGTAGGTCATTTTTTTGGGCAGAAATTATTTTGTGCTTCGCGATAGCGGGAGATTGTCCGCGATCGCATAGAAGAAATGACTGGTCAGAGAGTTTAATTGTGAAAATGGGACTTCGTCCCATTTTCTATTTTTGACGGATTGGAGCTCGGGAAGAGGTGATTTTTGGGAAATATTCAGAGAAAATAACGGGGTAAGTCTTCTTAACTCAATATTTGTTAAATTACCCGAATCCATGGTTGTTTTTATCATTTAATTGGTGAATTAAGTTGGAAAAGTTTAAAAACCCTCTTGGTTTAAATTGAAGATTTGAGGGTCGAGTTGTGATTGGAGTTTCGTAAAATTGGTATGGTTAGACTCGTGGTTTAATGGGCTTTCGCATTTTGTAACTTTTGTCGAGTTCCGAGACGTGGGCCCCACGGGCAATTTTTGGAGTTAAAATTCGAATTTTATGGAAAAATTATATTTTCATATGGAATTAATTCCAATAAATTTTATTGAGTGAAATGAAATATTGGTGACTAGATTCGAGGCATTCGGAGATCGATTTGCGAGGCAAAGGCATAGTAGAGTAAATAATTTTGCGCCCGGAGGTAAGTAACAGTTTTAAATCTGGTCCTGAGGGTATGACACCCCAGATTATTAGATTATGTGAGTATTGTGGAGATGACGCATATGCTAGGTGACGGGCGTGTGGGCGTGTACTGTAGGAATTGGGACTTGGTCCATTCCGTGAAACTGTAAAGTTGTATAACTTATTACTAGCTATATGCTCTCTTTGTGTTATAGAGATTTGACTGTAAATTATGTTATAAACCATGTTTAGGCTACATGTTGGTACTATTGGGCCCCACAGAGGTCGTGTACATGTTGAACTATCTGCTTAATTGTTGTTTTGTACTCAGTCACAGTTTACTTGTTTATTTTATCTCAATCTCTATTGTTCATTATTAACGCATCATGTCATTGTTGTTTGGGCTAATTTCATGATTATTGATAGCCCGAGAGACTGGAGAGATTTGTGACTGAGTGAGGTCGAGGGCCTGATTGTGAGATATTATATTATAGCACGTGAGTTGTCCGTGCGGGATATTATAGCACGTGAGTTGTCTGTGCAGCACGTGAGTTGGCCGTGCGGATCCAGATATTGATACTATATAACGTGAGTTGTCCGTGCAACACGTGAGTTGGCCGTGTGGATCCTGATATTTATACTTTGGCACATGAATTATTCGTGCAACACGTGAGTTGGCCGTGCAAATAATAGTGCTTGGGCTGTAGGAGCCCCTTTGGAGTCTGTACACCCCCAGTGGGTGCGGGTACCCATTGAGTGTGAGTGCTGAGGGCTGAGAGCCGAGTCGTTGAGCTGTTGTGACGAGTTGAGTGACTGTTGCCCTGAGAGGCTGTACTTGCTTTTCATTTGTTGTTGCACTTAGTTGCTATCTGTCATTGTTGTGAAATTCTCTGAAAGATTTTATATTTGGATTACATGAACTTGAACTGACAAAAATTGATTTGACTTAAACTGCTGGATTTGAAAGCATGTCTATTCTTTGCTGGAATTACTGAAAGTGAACAATAACTGTGTAGCTCGTCACTATCTTTAGTTCTTTATTTATTATTGTTACTTACTGAGTTGGTTGTACTCATACTACACCCTGCACTTCGTGTGCAGATTCAGGTGTTCCCGTCCATAGTGGATGTTGATTTCTTTCACACAGTTGATATTCTGGAGATTCATAGGTAGCTGCCATGTTTCACAGACCTTGCCTCTCCTTCCCTATCTCCTTATTTACTGTATTTGGTCTCAGACTATTATGGACCTTATTTTCCAAACTTGTATTCATATTAGATGCTCATGTACTCAGTGACACCGGGTTTTGGGAGTGTTTATATATGTATTTGTGAGTTTTTCTTCCATTAAATTTAGATATTATGTTTTCAAGCTTAAATGATATGGTGTTTTATTGAGATTGTCGGCTTGCCTAGTATTTAGATAGGCGCCATCACGATGGGTGAGATTTTGGGTCATGACAGTTCAAGACTTAAAGTGCGGTGTCTAAGGAATTTGGGTCCTTTGTGTGGTTAAGGATTGAGTTTTTTTTTGTGGATTATAAAAGGGAACTAGTGTGTTTCTATGTAGCACTGGGGGACTACAGTGCGATGTTAGAGAGATGGAAGGAAACAACTTCAGATTCGTAGAAGATCTTTCAGAACTGGTGTACCAGTTGGAGATACTATTGAGTGCATAAGGAGGGTATGTGATGGCCGATAGGTGTTGAGGCGATGTGGTCTCGTGATTTGGGGTCACCAGGGATGAGTGTTGTTTGAGGTCCGTTTTGTGCCTGAATAGAACTATTATTTCAAAGGCAAGTCTAGAGTAAATTGGGAGATGTTGAGTTAGTTAGTAATGGTTTGAATCAGCATGATTGTGGAAATGATCATATTCTTTTGGTGTGTTAAGTCTATACAGGTGATTCGTGGTTGTATGTGTGGGCCTGACAGCCACCACAATTTCATTGATTGGAGGTTATTGATTATGATGGCCTTCTTATGTGTAAATGGATCCCGGAAGAGTTATGGCAGTTTAGACCACGAATTGAGTTATGTGATTAAGAGAAGATGGTTGTGTGTTGGGGTTTGCTTACTAAAATGAGTAAGTGAAAAGCTTCTAGCCGATGGAGTGTTTATTCTACTAGTGGTTCAGGAGTTATGATGAAATTCTTGTGTTCTCAGATAGCAACACATTAGGTGCTGTGAACGGTATGGAAATTAGAAGTTGAGGATCAAGGTTGCAGTTTGGCGTTGATAAGAATATTACAAGCTTGGAAGAGTAGGGGAGGATTTCAGATGTTCAGCGTATGCTGGCACTATTTTTGGACAACTTGATGATGGTCTGTTTGTGGAAGAAGAGTTGGGTATTGAAATGTAGATGCTTGAGTAGCACTATAGAAATAGCATTGTCGATGGCCATTAATGTTCAGGTTTTACTACCTGGTGTGGAAGGTTGTGGGGGCATATCCCACGAGAAGATCGTATAAGTGTGACATGTTAGTCATTTGATTGTTAGAGATCGAAATCAGGTATGGAAATTCAGGTACTGTCGCTAATAGGAGAGTTTATGCCTGAGAGGCGCTATATTCCTTTGGTTGTGTACTACGGCAGTTTGTTCCAAATTAGGTGGTTACTCGTACGTGTATTGAATAGGGTCATTGTTGATCTTTGAAAGGTTATAGACCCTATATGGGATGATTAGGATCGGCTTGAGGTCCGCTGGTAGATCTAGTGTGTATGTATGCTCTACATCAGGTCGAGTGTGTTCATTCAGTATAACATTTCTTATGGAGGAGTTTTCGGCCACTGGATGTTATCCCCGGCGTCAGCTATTCTATGTAATACTCTATTATGACATGTGGGTGTGAGACTATTAGATTATTCGCACGTGTGTTGTGATCCCAGCTAGTTTGCCATGTTATATGAGCAAGATGGCTCTCGAGATGGAGGTCGTTTATTGCACCCTAATCGTGCTTGAGTTTTTGCAGAGCATGGCGTTATCCGTCTCCCCATGGTTGTATTTATGTACTTGGCGTGCTAGTGATCAATATTCAGTAATTTGGTGGGTATGAGCATTTAGGGTTGATGGGTAATCCCTTATTGATTGTCACGCGTGGATCAGGTGGCATGTCGCAACGCTGTAACGATCCGATCGGTCATTTTAAGAATTTGCATCCCGTTCGGTGACTTAAGGTCTCGAGCAACTTCATAATATGTATTTTGATGTGCGTGTGTGGTCGAGTTCGGATTTTGAATGATTCGGGATTGATTTGGAAGAAGAATTCTTGCTTTAGAAGCTTAAGGAGTAAGAGTTGACTAGAGTCTGACATTTGTGTAGACGACTCTGAAATGGTATTTTGATGATTCCAATAGCTTCGTATGGTATTTTGGACTTGAGCGTGTGTCCGTATTTGGATTTGGAAGTCTGTAGGTTAATTTGATGCATTTCGGCGAAAATTAGAAAGTTGAAGGTTTGGAAGGCTGAGAGGTTTGACTGGCAGTTGACTTTGTTGATATCAAGTTCGGATTTCGATTCCGCGAGTTGGTATATCTCTGTTATGTCATTTGGAACTTGCATGCAAAATTTGTTATCATTCTGGGTTGATTTGATATGATTCGGCGCGAGTTGTAAAAGTTGAAATTTATAAGTTCATTAAGGTCGATTCGAGGTACGATTCATGGTTTTGATATTTGATGTGATTTAATTCCTCGAGTGGGTTCGCATTATATAATGGAACTTGTTGGTATGTTTTGACGGGGTCCTGTGGGCCTCGGGTGTGTTTCGGATGGGCTACGGGCCATTTTCCCATGCTTTGGATTTGCTGATCTGATAACTGGTGTTGCCTTATACGCGATTGCGAGGTTCAAGACGCATGCGCATAGCATGTTCTTGTGGCTGACCATTTTCCTTCTTTACGTTCGTAGTGAGTGGTTCACGATCGTGTACGTGTGAGTTTCTCTTAACTGCATTCGCGTTCCTTCTTCTGCGTTCGCGTAGTGCTTTTCGTGGGGCAGTATTATTTCTTCTTCGCGTTCACTTCTCCCTTTTCGCATTCTCATAGCAAATTCTTTGCAGCTGATCATTTTCTTCTTCACAATCTCATACAAATTTCCGCATTCGCGATGCATGTTACCTGGGCAGAAATATAAAGAACTCTATTTCGAAGGTTTGGCCATTTTTATCATATCTTGAGTTGTAGACCTCGGATTTGAGCGATTTGTGAGGGGTTCTTCACGTGTTGGATTGGGGTAAGTGTTCTTTACCCAGATTTGATTTTATTTCATGCTTTTATCTTTATTTATTTATCATTAAATTAGTGGTTTGAGTTGGGAAAAAGTAGGAATCTTGTGAAAACTTTCAAAAAATGCAAAATGAGGATTTGAAGGACGAATTAATGTTGAAATTGGATAAATTTTGTTTGGTTGAACTCGTATTGGGATGAGTGTTCGGATTTTCTAAATTTCATCGGGTTCCGGGGTGCAAGCTCAGGGTTGACTTTTTAGTTTTCATTAAAGATCGAAGCTTTATTATCCAGAATTGTTTCCTATGGTTTTTGCTTATGATATTAAGTTAATTTGGTTATATTTGGGCCGTCGCGAGGTTTTTCACTCGAGAAGGTCATTTTAGAGTATCGGTCTAGCTTCTTTGAGGTAAGTACCTTGCCTAACTTTATGGGGGAGGGGGGACTATCCCTTAGGATCTGAGTCATTTGTGCTATTTGTGTCAGTGAAAGCCGTGTATGCGAGTTGACGAGTACGTACTCGGGCTTATATGTGGAAAATTAACCGGCTTAGACTCTTAGGCCTCTTTCATGTACTTATTTGAAATTGTTAGCACATATTATATCTTCTATTCGTCATGTCTACTATCACATGCTTTATTTGAAGTTGTCGTTACATGTCACCTTCTTTACTTGTCGAGTTTTCTCTTATATGCTTTATTGTGAGTTGTTATCACTTTGTGTCATTATGTGATTTCTTTTATTGTGGAGCTACTTTTAGTTGAAATTGTTGTCACATGATATCCTTGTTGCCGGGTTGCTCATGCATTTAGACGTAGTACTAGTTGGTGTCATCTTTTTCATTGTTAGCCTAATTCATACACTAGACTTCGATGTTTTGCCATTCCTTGAAAGTACTATAATTAACGAGGTTATCCTTAAACAATTAATTGGAATTGAAGTTATCGAGAGTCATTAATCTATAATCGAAGTTGTGTTTAAAAAGGTGTGTTGTCCCTTGTTGAGTTACTCTTCCGTCATTTTGTTGTTATTAAGATTCTATATATGTTGTGTTGAGCCATGGGCTATTTGTTGTGAAAATATTGATATTGTTGAATATTTGGAAAGGTTGTGGCCTACGGGCACTTGTAATACGAGCTGATATGTTGTGTCATTGTGATGATAATATATGTAATTTGTTGTGTGGTTTGGTTGTTGTTATTCAGTGCATAAAGGTGGCATCTCGCTATTGTTGACTGCACGGAGTGATACGGGTGGCTATTACATTATTGTCCGGGCAGAGCGATAAGGGTGGCTATTATACGGAGTGATACGTGTAGCTATAGGACAAATAAGGGTAGCTAATGATAATGTTAGGACGGAGTGATATGGGTGGCTATATGAGAGATAAGGGTGGCTAATGATAATGTAAGAGTAGAGTGATACGGATGGCTATCAGAGAGACAGGGGTGGAAATGTCAGGGATGATGTGTGATGGTCCAAGACATTATGTTGGTGATTTTTGTGTGATGGTATGTTTTTCCTGGTGTTTGTCATACACCTTGCATGACTTCTTTTTTTGTCTCGATGAGCTATTCGATGTCTTTAATATACTTGTTGACTTGGGTTGCAGTAGTACACTCGCATAAGCATACGCCGTAGCATGCTACTTATACTAACTAGCTCAGGAGTATGAAACTTGACATTTATTGATCATTCACATGTGTCCTTGTATTATTTGTTTCCATATTGATATTGAGCGTGTGACCATGCCGGGCGGATTATGATTTGGAGCCTGTGATCATACCGGGTGTGTGACCATGCCGGACGGATTGTGAATGTGAGCATATGATCATGTTGTGCGGATTGAGATTGTGGCACGTGATTTGTCCGTGCGGTTGTGATGCGAGAAGTGGGCATGAGGTCTCGTGAGTATTTGATGGTGGGTTGAGACCCGTTACTTGTGACCATGAGATGAGGTACCGCGGAGTGATTTCGTTGTGAAACTAGTGTTAGACCGGCTTGATTAATTGATGGTCCTTTGTGCTTCCTTATTCTATTTTAATGATACTTCACGATGTGTTAATGTTTATATCACTTGTTGGTTCTTGTTGCCATTTCATGATTTTCACATTCTGTTATTAGTATTATACTTCTATACTGCACATGCTATTTTGTCTAGTGAGTGTCTTGACCTGTACCTCGTCACTACTCCACCAAGGTTAGTCTTGATACTTACTGGGTACCGATCGTGGTATACTAATACTACACGTCTGCATATTTTTTGTGAAGATCCAGGTACTTCGGAGTCTGTTGGTTGTTTGATAGCATATTAGATATTGTTGTGGAGACTTCAAGGTATATCATGAAATTGCAGCTATTGTGGTTGGAGAATGTTATTATGGGCATACGACTTATGTGGTGCATCGTGTGATTTCATCATGTGTGCATGATCATGTGTTGGTACAACGTGTAGAGATTAATGCATCTTTCGTATGTTAGAATCAGACTTGATAGAGTATTTCGGATGTAAGAATTTTGTTCTAAGGCTTGAGGGCTAAGGTAGCTGGAAATATCTTCAGCATGGCTCGTGCTAATATTCCCACATGGGTTGTGGTGGCACGGGTGGGTGCACGAGGTGTTAAACAACAATTTTGAGCAACTTTCGAACAATCCTTGGCACGTTCGAGGATAAACGTATATTTTAGTGGGGGAGAATGTAACGACCCGATTGGCCGTTTTGAGATCTAGCACGTCGTTCGGTAGTTTGAGGCCTTGAGTAGCTTCACTTCATGTTTTAGGACTTGTACGTGCGGTCGGAATTGAATTTCGGGAAGTTCAGGGTTGATTCGGATGGAACATTTTCATTTCGGAAGCTTTAAGTTGGAAGAGTTATCCAAGGTTTGACTTTTTAGTAAATGACCTCAAAATCGGGATTTGAAGGTTCCAATAAGTTTGTATGATGATTTCGGAATTGGGCATATGTTCGGGTTGAGTATCGAGTAGCCAGGGAGCATTTTAGCGCTTATTGTGGAAAGGTGGCATTTTGAAGGTTTTAGAATTTTCTAAGTTTGGCTTGAAGTAGACTTTGGTGTTATCTATGTCTGTTTTGGGTTCCGAGCCTTGGAATATGTTCGTATCATGATTTTTGACTTGTATGTAAAGTTTGGCGTCATTCCGGAATGTTTAGATTTGATTCGAACGCGTTCGTCGGAATTTCAATGTTTGAAAGTTGAAAGACAAGTTTTCACTATCGATTCAAAGTTTTAGTATTGTTTGACATAATTTGAGGCTTCGACCAAGTTTGTATCATGTTTTAGGATGCGTTGGTATGGTTGGATGGGGTCCTGGGTGCCTCAGGTACGAATCAGAGTGGAATCAGATCGAGTTTTGGGCTTCAAGAATTGCTGAAGCTTAAGGCGTCTAGTGTGATCACACCTGCGAGGTTTTAGCCAAAGGTGTGAGACCGCAGGATAGGCCTAGGGGTAACAGAAGCGGGCGGGCCTGAGGATGGAAGTAATCGCAGGTGGAAAGAATTTACTGCACCTGTGAGCCCGTTGATGCATGGCTCTATCGCGCGGAAGAGGGATAGGTTTGGGGCTGGAGAACCGCAGGTGCGGTTGTTGTAGAGAATATGCGGAGCCGCTGATGCGGTCATGGGCGCGCAGGTGTGGAGTTTTTCTTGAACTAGGAAGTCCGCATATGCGGATGGCTTCTGCAGAAACATTTGCGCTTATGCTTTTGGATATATGCAGAAGCTGAAAGATGGCACCTTAGTTGAAGCCACATCTGTGAGGTTGTTTCCGCATAAGCGCAAGGAGTTCCGCAGGTGCGGAAATTGCTTGTGCAGAATATATGCTAGCGAAATTAGGAGTTTGGCTCATTTTCACCTCATTCTTCCATGTGAGTCGACTTTGGGGCGATTTTGGAGTGCTTTGTTCATCATCAATCTTGAGGTAAGTGATTCTTGCACCTTGTGAGCTAAACACATGGGTTATATGTGGATTTAAACATGAAAATTTATGCAAATTGTGGGATTTTAGGAGAAAACCTATAATTTGGTGTTTTTGGACTTTGACCACGAAATTGGGCATGAAATTGGGAATAAATCATATATTTGAGTTCGTTGTGTTATGGATAATGTTTATCTTCAAAAACTTTTGGAATCCGGGAACATGGGTTTGAGGGTTGACTTTGTTGACTTCTCGAGCGGAGTTGAGGATTGTTATGAATTGTTAAATTATAAGCATTGGAGTATATTTTGATTGATTTGCACGTTTTTGACTAGTTTTAGATCGCTTGGCTTTGAATTGAGCAGTTAGAGAGGCATTGGAGCCGGTTATTGGAACTTCAGAGCGAGGTAAGTCTCATGTCTAACTTTGTGAGGGGGAAACTATCTCATAGGTATTAAAACTTTTTATGTGCTACTAGTCGTTGGTGCTATGTGCGCACAAGGTGATGAGAGTCCATACGCAACTAAAAGCATGTTTATGTCCGGGTAGACTCGGGACTTTATCTTGTAATATTTGAATTATTTGAACTCAATTTGCTAGCTTAATTAATTGAATTTATAATTGAAATTGATATGGGAATATATTAGTCTGAGCTTTATCACCTTGAGTTGTTTGGCAAGATATTTGATAACCGGTAAAAGTTACATTCACTTTTTGCTCCTGTATTTGCGTTGTAAGCATGTGACTCGTAATTCGATAAGTTTCTTCCTTTCTTGTGGATCGGGCCGCCTCAGTAATATATTGAGATGTATCTCTTGTTCACGCTGGTTGACCCTCGACAGTGTACACATCACTCTAGATCGGACTGTACGACCTCGGCATAATCGTGTGTGATACCGCTAGCAGTCCGAACATTCGTGAGATGCCCCTTTCATTAAGACTTGTCATTTATATGGTATCCCTTATCCGTTTGGGATTGCATTTGATATTTTGGATATGTTGAGATAGCATACGGCATTCGAGAGATTTATATTGTCAAAAGAAATATTGGAGAATTATGTGAGTTATAGTTTTTTCCTCATTGTTGTTGTCTTATTTCATATTTGTTCATAATTTATTATATTATTTTATTGGACCACTAGTAGGTGTCAATGTCGACTCCTCGTCACTACTTCTCTGGGGTTAGGCTAGATACTTACTGGGTATGCGTCGATTTACATGCTCATGCTACACTTCTGCACTAAATGTGCATGATCTGAGAGGTTCATTTGGTGGTCACCTCGGCGCATGAGCATAGTTGATGAAGAGACTTTATGGTGAGCTGCATTCCAGGCTACATATCACAGCCGTCTCCATCATATATTTTACTTTATCCTATCTAATTTATATTCCATACAGATGTTGTATTATTATTTTACTCCTTAGTAAATTCTTATGCACTTATGACACCGGATTTTGGGGGTGTTCTAGAATTTGCTTATGGTTTGTTTAACATTGACCAACTTTTACTTTATATTTCTTCTCCAAACAGTCCCATATGACCTTACCAGATTTGAAACATATAAATAAATGAAACAGAAGGTTGGACATATTTTTAAGCATATGCCTCGAACTATTTTATTATCTTTTTCGAATTGTTTTAGAAGAATTATCAACAACAATAGTTGTGAAGACACGATAGGTCGTTTTGAGTACTAGCCTTAATTTTCATTATTTGAGACCTTTCTTAGCTTCATCTGATATTTCTTGGTTTGCGTTCATATTCCGTGATGCTTTTCGAAAAGCTTTTATGTTGAATTTTGAAGAAAATAAAAATTTTGACTAAAATGAGGCTAGAGTTAATCACAGTGAACATTTTGGGTAAACAATCCCGTATCAGTGTTTTGACAATTCTGGGAGGTTCGTACTGAGATATTGGAATTGGGCGTATGCCCGAAATTAAATTTGGGGGTCCCTAAGTTGATTTGAATTGTTTTGCCGAAAGTTGGCAATTTGAATGTTTAGAAATATTTTATGTTTGACCTAGGTTGACTTTATGGTTATCGATTTCGAATTTTTATTTAGGGACTTGGAATAGGTCTGTTTTGTTATTTGAAATTATTCTGCAAAATGTGGTGCCATTTGGAGTTGGTTTGATAGGATTCAGACACTTGGTCGTATTTCTAGAGGTTCTTGAGTTATTTTTTAAATTTCAAGTGTTTTGATGTCTGATTCATGGTTCTAAATGTTAATTTGGTATTTTGATAGCGCGAGCGAGTTCGTATAATATTTTTAAACTTGTGTGTATGTTTGGTTTGGAGCCCCGAGGGCTCAGGTGAGTTTCGAATGTTTTTCGGATGGGATTGAGTTGGTTATATGTTGCTGGTGTGTTGGTGCTGCAGTTGTCGCAATTTCGAGAACCAACATCACAATTGTGAAGAGGACAAAGGAGGTCCAGATATTGCAAATGCGACTCCCTCTTTGAATTTGCTAAGACAGTATAGGATTGGTTTGGGTCGCATATGCGACCATTGTGTCGCTTTTGCGAAGAAGGCTACCATCGCCATTGCGAAGCCTTTGTTGCAATTACGATATTTGTGTGGGTTGTCAAGGTTCACTTCTGCGATCCCTATTCAGCAATTGTGAGGGTTTGCAAGGTCGCATTTGTGACATCTGCAGCTGAACAAAAGGGATGGAAGATGGGATTTTAGTCTCATTTTCATATCTTTAAACCCTAGACTCTATAGGAGGATATCTGGAGAGAGGATTTTCACATACAATCATTGGGTGAGTAATTTTGATCTATTTGTAAATATATTACATGATTATGCATGAGATTTAACATCAAATTCATAAGAATCTAAGAGAATATTTTGAGATTTTTGTCTATGTTCTGAATAATAAATATTTAGGATTTGAGAGTCAAATTGGAATAGCATTCAAAAATAAAATATGTATATGGACTCATGGGGTTATGGGTAGTCGATATCTACCCTTGGAATCAAATTTGTACCGGCGGAATTCATTAAAGATTGAATTTGTTTTCACTTGTAGGTAGTTTCTAAAGCTTATTTTGAACTATTTGAACTATATTTGGCTAAATTTGATTGGTTTGGAGGCTAACTCTACGTAAAAAGTCGTGGTTGAGCATTGATTTGGTTGCAGATTGAGATAAGTGTCGTGATTAACCTTTATTTGAGGAAATTAGGACTTGTTTTGTTTAATTGCTACTTGGTTAATGTGTGGGGGCGACATATATATAAGGTGACGAGTGTATATGCATAGTCATGGGTTAGGCATGCGGGTTGGGAGATTTATTATTGTTTCCAATTATTTCCTGTCTTTACCTATCCATGTTATTAATTGTTAAATTCTTTTACTGTTAGTTGCAATTACTTGTTGAATTCACCCTTTTATTTGTTACATGCCTAAACTGTTAATTGATTCTTTGTATCCGTGTCTTTATTGGTATTATTGTTTGGAATCGGGTTTCAAGTAAGAAAATAGTATATATATATATATATATATATATATATATATATATATATATATATATATATATATAGAGCCTAATTTGATGAGGTTTCTACGAAGAGTTCTACTTACTACCCAACAGAAGGTCGAGTGTGTGATCGTGGCCGATAATTTGGAATATTTCATGAAAAGCTTAACAAAAGACTTCAAGAAATTTAGCGGGATAACGGTGCAAGATCATGGTGGTTGAGAAGTACGAATCGTTGTGGGCTCTACATTATGTGATGGTAGCTTAATGCTAAGTGAGGGAGCCAATAGTCTACGATTGGATTGCGTGGTTGTCTGCTTATGCACCTTCTGGTTATCAGTGCATTGGTGGATTATGTATGACTAAAAAAAGAAAGCATCAGGGGTAATTCGAGCAAAGGATCTGATGAATGTGTGTTATATTTCGCCTTATAATTCATCCGGTTGTTTCTTTGGGAGTGTTCAGAGTAAACTGGTATTTTTCTTAGTGTTATTTGAGAATGGTGTCCTATGTAAGGGGCTTTGTGTATTGATTAGCGGACTCTTGGTTGGCTTTACAGAATTAGTATTGTTGGTGGTATGGAGGTGCATATCTTGCTACCTGGTGCGGAAGGTCGTGGGAGCGTATCCCACGAGAAAATTGTATAAGGGTGACCTATTAGTCACTTGATTGTCAGAGATTGAAACCAAGTATGGAGATTCTGGTACTGTCTCTAATGTGAGAGTTTATGCCTGGAAGGAGCTCTAGTCCTTTGGTTGTGAACTGTGGGAGTTTGTTCCGAATTGAGACAGCTTGATTATTCGCACATGTGTTGTGGACCCGTGTAGCTTGTGGTACTATATGAGCATGATGGCTCTCGAGATGTAGGTCATTTATTGCACCTTAGTCGTGCTTGGGTTTTGTAGCGTATGGCGCTATCCGTCTCCCTGTGGTGGTATTTTCGCACTTGCCGTGCTTATGGTTGATATTCGGTATTTTGTAGGTATGAGCATTATGGCCTGATGGGTATTTCCTTATTTATTGTTATGTGCGGATCGTTTGGCAAGCCGCCTCGGGTACGTTGTTTGGATTGGGTTGCATGCTACAACGGTATCATGTTTGGATCTGGTTGCATGCTGCAACGTTATAATATGTGGATCGGGTTTCACGCCGCAACAGTGAGATGTTAAGTACGGTTTCCTATACTAATTTTTGTATATTTGTTTCTCATTCTTTGAGAAAGGTTCATAGCAACTCTTCGGCCGCTGTGTTTGTTACGCGGTCCGGGTAGTTCTTTTTTCAGAGTTCGTTCTCCTTTAAGTGTCATATTCAAGTTGTAGCTTGTTGGCGCATTGATGGTGTAATATGAGATCTAGGTCAGTGTTTGAGGTGGCTTATTGCCCAAGCAGCGTGTACTGGGTGTGACGAGATTATTGGACCTGAAATTAGTGCAATCAGATTTATATGAAGTATATTAAAGAGCAAATATCGCTATTCTATTCAGAGTGAGGTAATGGTTCCTGTCAGGAGGAGAGACTCCGTGTTTTGTTGATTCTTTATGTGGTTATGAGTTTTTACACATCCCTTATGTCGTGGAAGAATTGTGAGGATTGAAACCGGACTTATAGGTGTTATGAGGGGCGTTACGGGCACCAGATTCGTGAAATGACAGCTATTATGGTCAGAAGATGTTATTATGGCCAAGTGAATTATGTGGTACATGGTGTGATTTTAGCGGAGGAGCATGGTCCTGTTGGGAATAGTGTCTGGTGATTGATGCGGTGTTCATATGTTAGAATCGGGCCTCGTGGAAAATTTCGAAGGTTGGAATTTGGTTCTGAAGCTTGTTAGCTAAGGTTATAGGAAGGATCTTCGCTCTGGCTCGAGCTATCGTGCTCACATGGGATTTGGTGGAATGTGTAGGTGTGCGAGGTGGTAAACAGTGATTTTGGACAACTCCGGAGCAGTTCTTAGCACGTTCGAGGATGAATGTATGTTTAAGTGGTGGAGAATGTAACGACCCGACCGGTCGTTTTGAGCTTTAGTGTGTTGTTCAGTAGTTTGAAGCCTTGAGTAGCTTCACTTCAGGTATTATGACTTGTACGTGTGGTCGGAATTGAATTTCGAGAATGTCGGAGTTGATTTGGAAAGAAAATTCTAATTTAGGAAGCTTTAAGTTGGAAGAAACTGCGAAGGTTTGACTTTTGATTAAATGACCTCAGAATCGGGATTTGAAGTTTTCGATAGGTTCATATGATGATTTCGGACTTGGGCGTATGTTCAGGTTAAGTATCGGATCACCTGGGAGCATTTCGACACTTATTATGAAAGGTTGGCAATTTGATTGTATAAGAATTTCCTAAGTTTTGTTTGAAGTGGGCTTTGGTGTTATAGATGTCCGCTTGGGATTCTGAGCATTAGAATGGGTTCGTATTGTGATTTATGACTTGTACGCAAAATTTGGCATCATTGTTTGGTATGGTTCGGGCGCGTTGGTCGAAGGTTGAAAATTTAAAAGCTTAAAGAATGTTTTCGATCGTCGATTCATAATTTCGATGTTGTTTGGCATGATTTGAGGCCTCGACTAAGTTTGTAATGTGTTTTGGGACGTGTTGGTATATTTGGTCAAGGTTCCGGGGGCCTCGGGTGTATTCCGGATCGTTAACGGATCGAATTTTGGACATAAGGAAAAGCTGTAGAATTCTGGTTGCTGGTGCATCCGCTTCTGCGGAAGCTTCATCGCAGAAGCATCCTCACAGAAGCAAGGCAGAGAACCGCAAAAGTGGCTGGAAGTGAACTGGCAGAGGTCGCAGGTGCGAAGAAATTCCCGCACCTGTGTGATTGCAGATGCAACCACTTGAGCGCAAAAGCGGAGGTTGGCCAAGAAGGCCTCGGGCGCAGAAGCGGACATGGTCGCGCAGGTGTGCGAGCACGGAAGTGTTTGAGGCCCACATAAGCGGGAGCGCATGTCCGCTACTAGGGGCGCATCAACGAAGGCTGTTGGTTTGAGCTGGAGCCACACCTGCGATGGATTTTCTGCAGGTGCGGGGCTTCAGAAACAACTACTATTTCTCAGGTGCGAGGAAGCGCTGGGCAGAATTGGATTTTTATACGGGATTTGGCCAATTTTTATTCATTCTCTCTTGGTTTGGGCGATTTTTGGAGAGCTTCAAGTGGAGGTTTTCATCATCTATGTCAAGGTAAGTAATTGTCACATATTTTGAATTAAATACATGTTTTATATGTGGATTTGAACATGGAAATTTGTAGAATTTTGAAATTTTAGTAGAAAACCTAGAAATTGGTATTTTTTGAATTTGGCCATGAAACTGGACATGGAAATTGAAATAAATTATATATTTGAGTTCGTGGTGTTATGGGTAAAGTTTATCTTCGAAAATATTTGGAATTCGGGCGCGTGGGCCTGAGGGTTGACTTTGTTGGATTTTGAGTGAAGTTGAGAATCATTATAAATTGTTAAATTATACGTATTGGGGTGTATTTTGACTGGTTTGCACATTGTTTGACTAGTTTTGGAGAGACGGGAATCGGTTTGAGGTGTTTGAGTGGCGTTGGAGCCGGTTATGGAACTTCGAAGCGAGGTAAGTTTCTTGTCTAACCCTGTGAGGGGGAAATTTCCCCATAGGTGTTACATTCTTATGTGCTACATGTTGTGGGAGCTACGCACGTATGAGGTGACGAGTGTCCGTGCATATGCTTGAATTCGTAATATGTCCGGGTAGACTTTGGCTCACGCCATGCTATAATTGTACTATTTGAGTTATCTTTGCTCGTTTAAATTCCTTTATTTTACGTTACAACTTGAGACTAGACTTGCGTAGAGTGATAGACTTGCTATTGTAGAGATTTTACGGGCTTCATGATTAGCCACGGAATAATTGTACTCATCTTACCAATTTCTCCCGTGCTATGCATTTTTCTCGAAATGTTTTCAATAAAATCTATAACTCACACGTTTATTCTTGAGTGGGGTCAAGGACCCACTAAAGCTTCTTATTCTAATGAGATCGGGCCGTTCTCCACGACAATATAATAGATACATCTATGGTTTGTGTCGTTTGACCCTCGGCAGTGTGCACATTATGATGGGATCAGGTCGTTCGCCTCGGTGGGATTATGTATCACACAATCATGGGAGACGGTCGTTCGCCTCATCAATATAATAGATGTATCCATGGTTTGTGTCGTTCCACCCTCGGCATTGCACATATTATGATGGGATCGAGTCGTACGCCTCAGCGTTTCTATAAAATACTCTTATGAAATCGTGCGTAATATTTGACAAGAAGCCAGTGTATTTGTGAGTTTTCCTGATTTGAGCTGTGACGACCTATCTGGTGAGGTTCATTATATATATACTCCAATTGAGGAGGTAACTACATAGGGAGAACTTGAGTTTACCGTTCTAAGGAGGATTGTACCTCGTATTTATAATTTCTCATACCGTTTATCTGCTCTACCCCATATTTATTTACTGTTTACTATACCTTTCTTATTGGACCACTAGTAAGTGTCGATGTCGACCCCTCATCACTATTTCTCTTGGGTTAGGCTAGATACTTACTGGGTACACGTTGATTTACGTACTCATGCTACACTTGCTGCACTATTTATGCAGGTATATATATGTTTCTGGTGGTCCTTAGGGCGCAGAGGCGTGTCGTTAGCAGGGACTTTACGGTGAGCTACATCTTCTTGTTACGATCCGCAACAGATAGAGTCTCCATAAGAATTGTTTTATATTCTACTGTTTAACTTGTATTCCAGACAGATGTTGTATTTCATTATATTTTCTAGTTGATGCTCATGCACTTTTGACACCGGGTTTTGGGGGCTTCTACACGATGTTTGGTATGGTAGTTCACGTAATTATTTTCATTTTAACCTGTAAATTCTATTCATACTATTTAATTAATGGAAATTATGATTTTAAGGTCAATCACCGTTGGCTTGCCTTACGGCGGCATTAGGCGCCATCACGATCTATAGAGGATTTTAGACCGTGACATCTTGGTATCAAAGCGTTAGGTTCACTTAGGTCTCATGAGTCATGAGCAAGTCTAGTAAAGTCTTGTGGATCGGTACAGAGATATTTGTATTTTTCTTCGAGAGGCTACAGGGTGGTTAGGAGCACTTCCTTTCTTGATTCCTCATTGTGCGGTTTGATTCTATTGGAGCTTATGTCTTCATTTCCTTCCTATTGAATCTTATGCGACATGGAGCACTTGTCATTAATTGGACATCGAGGAGTTGTAGTGGTACTACAGACGTGGTGCACGATGTTTCTCCCTGCGTGTTCGGGCAGGCTATTATCGTTGCCTTGCGAATGGGTGTTCTATCTTTTCATCCCATTATCTGTATTACCTATAGTTTCGACGCTATGCACATATTATTATGAACTTCATGCGTTGTTATCGCACAGTGCTGGTGTAAATGTAGGGTGCTTGTTTATATGTCGAGGCAGTGAATGACTTGAAAAGGAGATTTCGCAGTGCATGATTTAGAGGTTCAATATTTAATTACAACGGAGGAAAGGCAATCAGACTATGGATGTTTAGGCTTTGGTTGATGGAGTAACGAGACTTGAGATTTTCGAGCGTGGTGGAATTTTCATTGTGATGTGGTGTCGTCGTCCTTGTTTGAATGCATTAAGGGTCGTCGGTGTTATGGTTTTCTTTGATTTGCCTTTGGGGCGGGGTGTGCTGAAATAATGTCTAAGAAACGATTGTCAGAGATAGCGGTGTGTAGCAGTTTCTGAATTGAATCGGTGTTTCGAATGCCGATGGCTCGAGAGAGACGATATTCGAGGAGCCTTAAAGTTGGTAGCAATTTATTAATCCAGGTGCTACAAAGATGAATTTTGATTTGATGCAACCTTTGGGTAGCGAAGGATGAGGAAGGACATGGCAGGAGGTGTCTCTCGGTTGTTGAATTACTACCAGGCCATGTATGAAAAGCGAAGGTCGAGAAGTTGCTTAAAGGAGATGGTTTGACCAAAGTGAGAGTGGCAGAGTAGCATATGGATTATGTGGTAGGATAGCCACGTACCTTGAGCAAGATTAGAGCGATTTGGGAGGCATGGTGGAAAGTGACTAAAACCATGGATTATATTTGGAATGGTGGTTACTGTTCGGAGAAAGATTGAATATGGCAGAAAGGAGTTTCCTTAAAATTAAGAGGGGTTGAATATTTGAGTATCGTTTTGGACGCAACGTGACTTCGAGTTTGGAATGTATTGTCGGACTTTTAGTTTATGTCTATGGGGAATGAACCGACTTTTATAGCTGGCGGACTAGTATGGGCTTCGGAGGGTTTACTGCATTCGTGGTAGTTGTACCCAATGCAGTGTCATTGGAAGATGTCGGCATTGAATACCATAGGTGGGTTATCTCTTGTGAGCAGGTTAGCTGTTGCGTGATTTTGATGAGGTTTCTATGAAGGGTTCTACTTATTACCCAACAGAAGGTCGAGTATGCGATCGTGGCCGATAATTTGGAATGTTTCATGAAAAGCTTAATAAAAGACTTCGAGAAATTTAGCGGGTTAACGGTGCAAGATCATGGTAGTTGAGAAGGAGGAATGGTTGTGGGCTCTACATTATGTGATGGTAGCTTAAAGCTAAGAAAGGGAGCCCACAGTCTATGATTGGATCATGTGGTTATCGGTGCATTGGTGTATTATGTATGACTAAGAAAAGAAAGCATCAGGGGTAATTCAAGCAAAGGATCTGATGAATGTGTGCTATATTTCACCTTATAATTCTTCCGGTTGTTTCTTTGGGTGTGTTCATGTGCTGACAACACACTAGAGTTTGGCTTATATCTGGGACCAAGGCAGAGTGGGTGACTCTCAACAGTGGTTCTAATGGGTTCATTATGTGGATAGAGATTGGGATTTTGCAGCAGAGTATGAAGAATGCTTGGAGAATTTTCTATGTTACCATTGGGTCTGCGGGGCAAAATTCGAAAACAATGGGAGAAACAGTTTCGGATTCGAGGAAGGCCTTTTAGAATAGGTTTACCATTTGGAGATGTTATTGTGCGCATGAGGAAGATATGAGATGGTTCATGGGTGTTGAGACAAAAGGGTCTCGTGAAGTGGATCATTCGAGAGGAGTGTTGTTGAGTTTCGTTATGATTCTTGAATGGAGATACTATTATTTCTAAGGCAAGTCAAGAGTGAATTGGAAGATGTTGGTTCGGTTAGTAATGGTTGAATCAGCATGATCGTGGCAATGATCAGTTCTTTCGGCGTGTGAAGTTATACATATGGTTGGTGGTTGTACGTGCAGGGCCTTGACAACCACCATAATTTGATTGATTTGGGAGGTATTTGGTTCAAATGGCCTTGTTGTGTAAATGGATTTCTGGAAGAGTTATGGAGGTTTAGATCACGACTTGAGGATTGTATTTACTGCGGTTTGGGAATTCAGTTGGGTGTTGCAATGGTCCTTCCGAAGTAAGTTAAGTGAAAGGAATCTAACCAATAAAGTTTTTATTCTACTAGTAGTTTAGGGGTTATGATGAATTCTTTCAATCTCGTGTAGTGGCATGATAGGTGCAGTGAGCGACATGGGAATTTGAACTTGAGGATCAAGGTTGCGGCGGTGTTGGCAAAGATGTCATGAGCTCGGATTAGTAGGGAAGATTAAACTAGCATTTTCTTTAGTGTCATTTGAGAATGGTGCCCTGTGTAAGGGGCTTTGGGTATTGATTAGCAGACTCTTGGTTGGCTTTACAGAATTAGTATTGTTGGTGTTATGGAGGTGCAAACCTTGCTACCTGGTGCGGAAGGTCGTGGGAGAGTACCCCACGAGAAAATTGTATAAGGATGACCTATTAGTCACTTGATTGTCAGAGATTGAAATCAAGTATGGAGATTCTGGTATTGTCTCTAATGTTAGAGTTTATGCCTGGAAGGAGCTCTAGTCCCTTGGTTGTGAACTGAGGGAGTTTGTTCCGAATTGAGACGGTTTGATTATTCGCACATGTGTTTTGGACCCGTGTATCTTGTGAAATTATATGAGCAGGATGGCTCTCGAGATTCAGATCATTTATTGCACCTTAGCCGTGCCTGGGTTTTGTAGCGTATGGCGCTATCCGTCTCCCCGTGGTGGTATTTTCGCACTTGCCGTGCTTATGATCGATATTCAGTTTTTTGTAGGTATGAGCATTATGGCCTGATGGGTATTTCCTTATTTATTGTAATTGTTGGATCATTTGGCATGCCGCCACGGGTACGTTGTTTGGATCGGGTTGCACGCCACAACGGGATCATGTTTGGATCGGGTTATACGCCACAACGGTATCATGTATGGATTGGGTTGCATGCCGCAATAGTGAGATTTGAAGTAAGATTCCCTATATTTATTTTCTTATATTTGTTTCTCATTCTATGAGAAAGGTTCATAGCAACTCTTCGGTCATTTTCTTCGTTACGCGGGCCGGGTAGTTCTTTTTCCAGAGTTCTTTCTCCTTTAAGTGTCATATTCATGTTGTAGCTTCTCGGCGCATTAATGGCGTCATATGAGATCTGGGTCAGTGTTTGAGGTAGCTTATTGCCCAAGTAGCGTGTACTGGGTGAAATGAGATTATTGGACCTGAAATTAGTGCAATCAGGTTTATATGAGGTATATTAAAGAGCAAAGATTGTTATTCTATTCAGAGTGAGGTAATGGTTCCTTTCATGAGAAGAGACTCCATGTTTTATTGATCTTTTCAGGTGGTTATGCGTTTCTACACATCTCTTCTGTCGTAGCAGTATTGTGACGATGAAACCGGCCTTATATGTGTTATGAGGGGCATTACGGGCACCAGATTCGTGAAATAACAAATATTATGGTCGGAGGATGTTATTATGGCCAAGTGAATTATGTGGTACATGGTGTGATTTTAGCGGATGAGCATAGTCCTGTTGGGAACAGTGTCTGGTGATTGATGCGGTGTTCATATGTTAGAATCAGGCCTCATGGAAAATTTTGAATGTTGGAATTTGGTTCTGAAGCTTGTTAGATAAGGTTATAAAAAGGATCTTCGCTCTGGGTCGAGCTGACGTGCTCACATGTGTAATAGTGGCATGGGTAGGTGTGCGAGGCGTTAAACAATGATTTTGGATAAGTCTGGAGCAGTTCTTAGCACGTTCGAGGACGAATGTATGTTTAAGTGGTGGAAAATATAACGACCCGACAGGTCATTCTGAGCTTTAGTGCGTCATTCAGCAGTTTGAAGCCTTGAGTAGCTTCACTTCAGGTATTATGACTTGTACGTATGGTTAGAATTGAATTTCGAGAAGTTCAGAGTTGATTTGGAAAGAAAATTCTAATTTAGGAAGCTTTAAGTTGGATGAATTTACTAAGGTTTGACTTTTGACTAAACGACCTCGGAATAGGGATTTGAAGGTTCCGATAGTACAATATGATGATTTAGGACTTGGGCGTATGTTCGGGTTGAGTATTGGATCCCCCGGGTGCATTTCGACGCTTATTATGGAAGGTTCACAATTTGAAGGTTAAAGAATTTCCTAAGTTTGGTTTGAAGTGGGCTTTGGTGTTATCGATATCCGCTTGGGTTTCCGAGCCTTGGAGTTATTGTAATTTATAACTTGTACACAACGTTTGGCATCTTTCTGAAATGTTTTGGTATGGTTCGGGCGCGTTCATTGAAATTTGAATATTTAAAGTTTCGATTCGTAATCGTCGATTCGTACTGTCTATGTTGTTTGGTGTGATTTGAGGCCTTGACTAAGTTCGTAATGTGTTTTGGGATGCATTGGTATATTTGGTCAAGGTCCCGGGGGCTCGAGTGGATTCCAAATGGTTAACGTATCAGATTTTGGACTTAAGGAAAAGCTGGAGAATTCTTGCTGCTGGTGCAACCGCTTCTGCGCAAGCTTCATCGTAGAAGCGACCTCGCAAAAAGGAGGCAGAGAACCATAGAAGCGGCTGGAAGTGAACTGGACAGAGGTCGAAGGTGTGAAGAAATTCTAGCACCTGCCTGATCGCAGATGCGACTACTGGAGCACAGAAGCGGAGGTTTTCCAAGAAGGCCTGGGCAGCAGAAGTGGATATGGTCCCGCAGAAGCGTTTGAGGCCTGCAGAAGCGGGAGTGCAGGTGCACGAACACAGAAGCGAAGGCTGTTGGTTTGAGCTGGAGCCGCACCTGCGATGTATTTTCTGCAGGTGCGAGGCCGCAAAAGCTTCTACTGTTCTGCAGATGCGAGGAAGCGCTGGGCAGAATTTGATTTTTATACGGAATTTGGCCCATTGTCTTTCATTCTCTCTTGGTTTGGGCGATTTTTGGAGAGCTTCAAGTAGAGGTTTTCATCATCTATGTCAAAGTAAGTAATTCCCATATATTATGAGTTAAATACATGGTTTATATGTGGATTTAAAGATGGAAATTTGTAGAAATGTAGAATTTTCGTAGAAAATCTAGAAATTGGTATTTTTGAAATTTGACCATGAAATTTGACGTGGAAATTAGAATAATTTATATATTTGAGTTCGTGGTGTTATGGATAAAGTTTATCTTTGAACATTTTCGGAATCAGGGCACGTGGGAGCATTATCAACAGACGCAGAAGAAATGGAATAAATTGGATTTGTGGACTCGCCTTGCTCGAAGGTTGATTTTGTTGGCTTTTGAGCGAAGTTAGGAATCATTATAAATTGTTAAATTATACGTATTTGGGGTATATTTTGATTGGTTTGCACGTTGTTTGACAAGTTTTCGAGAGACGGACATCGGTTTGAGTTGTTTGAGTGGCGTTGGAGCCGGTTATGGAACTTCGAAGCGAGGTAAGTCTCATGTCTAACCGTGTGAGGGGGAAATATCCCCGTAGGTGTTACATTCTTATGTGCAACATGCTGTGGGAGCTATGCACGTACGAGGTGACTAGTGTCCATGCGTATGCTAGAATTCATGATTATGTCCGAGTAGACCTGGGCTCACGCCATGCTATAATTGTACTATTTGAGTTATCTTTGCTCATTTAAATTCCTTTATTTAACTTTATAACTTGAGACTAAACTTTTGTAGAGTGATAGACTTGCTATTGTAGAGATTTTATGGGCTTCATGATTAGCCGTGGAATAAGTGTACTCCTCTTACGAATTTATCCCGTGCTATGCATTTTCCTCGAAAGGTTTTCCTTAAAATCTATAACTCACACGCTTAATCGTGAGTGGGGTCAAGGACCCATTAAATCTTCTTATTCTAATGGGATCGGGCCATTGGCCTCAGCAGTATAATAGATACATGTATAATTCGTGTCGTTCGACCCTCGGCAGTGCGCATATTTTGATGGGATTAGGGTCGTTCGCCTCGGCAAGATAATGTATCACACTCTCATGGGAACGGGTTGTTCGCCTCGGAAATATAATAGATCTATCTATGGTTCGTGCCGTTCGACCCTCGACAGCGAACATATTATGATAGTATCGGCTCGTACATCTCGGCATTTCTATAAAATACTCTTATGAAATTATGCGTAATATTTGACAAGAAGCAAGTGTATCTGTTAGTTTTTCTGCTTTGAGATGTGACGACCTATCTGGTGAGGTCCATTATATATATACTCCGATTAAGGAGGTAACTGCTTAGGGAAAGCTTGAGTTTACCGTTTTCAGGAGGATTGTACCTCGTATTTATATTTGTTCATACCATTTATCTGCTCTGTCCCTTATTTATTTACTTCTTATTGTACATGTCTTATTGGACCACTAGTAAGTGTCGATGTCGACCCCTTATGCAAGTATATATATGTTTCTGGTGGGCCTCTGGGCACAGAGGCACGTCATTTGAGGGGACTTTACGATGAGCTGCATCCCCTTGTTACGATCTACAGCAGACAAAGTCTCCATTAGAGTTGTTTTATATTCTCCTGTGTAACTTGTATTTCAGACCGATGTTATATTTCATTATCTTTCCTAGTTGATGCTCATGCACTTGTGACACCGGGTTTTGGGAGCTTCTACTGGATGTTTGGTATGGTTGTTCACGTAATTATTTTTATTTTACCCTGTAAATTCTATTTCATACTATTTAATTAATAAAAATTATGATTTCAAAGTAATAAGAATGATTAATTAAGTTGATTAATCATCGTTAGCTTGTTTGACCGCGACGTTAGGCGTCATCACGACCTATAGCGGATTTTGGGTCGTGACATGCCTTCTATGTATTGATGTTATTTGATTATATTCGTACAGGTTCTTAATGAGTGCATTGTTATAGCCTCGTCAACACCTCGTCGAGGTTTGACTCGGTACTTATAGAGTACATAGGGTCGGTTGTACTCATGCTACAGTTCTGCGCTTCTTGTGTAGATTTTGGAGTTGGTCCCAGCAGTGGTTAGTGGAGGCTTGCTCGAATTATATGATTATGAAAACTTGAGGTAATAGTTGTACGGCGTCCGCAACCCTGAAGTCCCCTTCCTTATCCAGATCTACTGTTTATTTTTGTTTCAAACATTTGCATTAAATTTCAGACTTTGGTTGTAGCACTGTTAGAATGATCATGTACTTGTCACGCGAGATTCCGGGGTTTGATTAGTCAGCGTTCCGATTTAATATATCTATTTTTAAAACTCTACAGCTTTATATCTTATTAAATTGCTTTCAAATGGCTTTTAAAATGATTAATTGTGTACTAATGTTAGCTTCCCTAGCAAGTGCACATTAGGTGCCATCACGGTCCCGATATTGAAATTCCGGGTCCTGACAACAGTAGTACTAGAACCATCAATAGTATTAAAAACAACATTAACATCAGGTTTGTTAAATAAAACATAATAAATTTCTAATTGTTTAAACAAAATCAAAAGCTTCTTGGACCAATGCTTATAATTATTTTCATCCAAAGGCTAAAGCTTTGACAGGCGATGAAGTATTTTGTTCGGAGAAATGTCCATGGGTCAGTACTGTATTAAATCGCTTTTAAATTTTTAGAAAATAATTGAAAATATTGATCAAGAACAAAAGAAACAGAAATAACTTATGGAAAAAATATTATGACGTGGCAAACCACTGCCTTAAAAACGATTTTGGCCCAACTCGGTGCAAATCGTTTAGATCGATCGCTTTTCAAGGTTTCGCAGTACTCCGAAACATGTGCACTCATGGTTGAAAGTTTGGAGTTTGCCCAAGCAATTGCCCAGAGATCACTAAAGAAGAAGGGAGGAAGAAGGTCTTTTTATAGGTAACTTGCTGGAGCTGTTACAAGAAGGAAAATTAAGTAGCTGTCACAAAATAAAAGACATTATTACAAAATTCAAGTAGTAGTTACAAGGAATTAAAGTATAGTTGTTACAAAGAAATAAATCATCTATTATATAATTCAATTCGAAGATAATGAATTTATGAACGTATTCAGGTAAGTATGAATTTAGACACATTTCTGGTAAGCCAAAAAAAGTAAAAATTATTTTCGCAAAACCATATTTGAAATAGGCCTCACGAATATTTCGCACGCAGGGGAGAAGGACAAATCGGCCCGTTTTGTCTTCTGGCCAAACTTCTCTTGTGCACGAGGCCACTCCTTTTTGATATCTCTTTACTAACCCAATAATGAATAGCTCAATATAAAAAGAAGAAAATATTCCTTCATAATTGATGATGGACACTTTATCTTTCATAAAAGACAAAGAAGTGATAAACAAAAGTGACCACAAAAGAATCGTTGACTTTGCATTACCATTTATTAGTAATACCCACGCTATGTTTCGACCAAGCGGCATGCTAGAGAATGCATGGTACATAATACTAGAGACAAATTTATGCACCTGTGCTCACATGAAAAATAATATTGCTTCATGCATCGTGTAACAATTGATACCTATCCTTGCCAGAATTTTTAGATAGTTATTGGAGAGTTCACCCAACCTTCACGTGATTCACTCATGATGGAGGGTGTGCTGTTGATTGCGAGTCAAAAAATAAAAATACTGATATGCTTATAAATTAGCAAGTTTTTAAAAAATGAGTGCACATAACACCTTATGCAGATCCCGCATTAGAAAGAGGATGGGGGATAAAGCGTTACATGAGATAAAACGCAATTTCACATAGTACAAGTATTTTTAGACTATATGGCATTGTCCAGTAAATTAATTTATGAGATCTTTTGGACCATAGCTGCCAATATATACCAATTATCCATTTTGTGGTAAAAAAGAATGCAATGATCAATAGGACACTGCTAGAAAACTGTCAAAAATCGTACAAGAAAACTGACCAAAATCGGTCAAAAATATAGAAAAACCGGCCGATTTTCGATTGATTTTAATTCGTCAAAAAAATAGTGGACTCTAAGATATGGCGACCGAAGTTGGTCGGTTAAATCAACCAAAGTTTGACCATTGTATCTGACAATATTGTTGGAAAAATAAATATACCGACCAAAATCGGTCGGTAATGTATAAATTGTTTTTTATTACTTTTCAAAATAGCGATCGATTTCAGGTGGAAATATAATTATTTGAAAATTTTGCATTTCTTTTTAAATTTTAACAGACCGACAAAATCGATCGGAATCGTTAAAAATAATTAAATAAAATAGGTTATTTTCGACCGACTTCGGTCGATAATTTCAAATTTCTGCAGATTGCACATTGAAATTACCGACCGAAGTCGGTCGAAAATTATGAATTTCTGGGTTTTAATATGAGAATTCCGACCGAAATCGGTCGAAAGTCGGCCGATTTTCTGGGTAAAAACACGGCAGAATGTGGTTGCTTTTAAGCTATACCACTTGCCAATTACAACCAATAACCATCCTATAATGGCAGCATTACATTGCTACATTCGACCACAATTAACCAACAACAACAATAATTAACCAACGCCTACCACAACAACAACGCCAACCACAACAACAAGAATACAATTGTTCAATAACAAAATAATACCAACAATACAATCATCATTCAAAACTATTCCAACTAAATATTCACAAGTTCAAGACTTTGTTTAGAAATACACACCATTCAATGAGTGTTTTGTACTACATTATCTCCATCTCCACTACAAGAACCTTCATCGTCGGCATGGTTCGAAGGATCACGACGAGAAGGAGACGCATCTGGGGAAGGCTCACGAGACCGGGGAATGGGGAAAGCACCACAAGCGAGAAGATTGGCCAGCTGACTTTGAAGGACATTAAATTGTTGGTCCTTATTTTCTAGCTGAACTTGAAGGGTATCAAATTACTTATCTATCTTTTGTTCTCTATCCTTTGTCTCTTCAAGCTCTACTTTCAGCTTTGCGATCTTCTTCTCCATAGACGAGAGAGTCGACCTATCAATTGCCTCGCCCTGGATGGAAGTCCCTATACCTTGCAATCTAGCCATGTAGCACCGAAATGATCTCTCTAGAAGGCAGTATGCTATCCCCCTTTTTTGGACCACCGACAACATCCAACCATATCTTCTACGCTTCTTTGTCTGAAAGGGGTGGTGGCTCGCATTGCTCATTCGGTGGCAAGCTATGAGTGTATTCCTCCACATTAGTATTGTAGTGACCCTTTATTTAGAAGATAAAAATTTCAAGTTATAGTAGTTATAAGACTTACATATGTAGCCTCCTCTCGGTCCTCGACCCATCTAGTTGGATTTGTCGGTGCCTTCTTCTTCCGGATGTGAGTCTCTATGAAGAACTCATCATGAGTTATCTTCCTCCCATATTTGTTTCCTACGAATATAATAAAACACGCTAACTAAATTAAAATATATAAATATAGTTCGATAAAAATAGAATTAAATATTTTAAGGAATTACCAATACTCTCCTTGCAATCTTCATGCTCCTTGCACCCACACATTGCAAGGAGCTACCCTTCTCAGATGCTCTGTCCTTCTTTCCTTGTTCACTCCTCTTCTCGAATTTCTCGGTAGTTCACTAACTCAGCAGATCCTCCCATATGTGCGGTAGAACCCATGAAGGCTTCTTGCCCTTCTTCCGAGTAGAACAGAAGGAATCAGATAGTCTCTTATGGTATTTGAACTCAAAATTTGCAAGAATGCCACTATTATGCTGGTCCTCCCAAGCACATTTAGTTTGCAAATGAAGTGTGTAATGTTAGATGAAACTATTGTCGTAACCGTAGGTGCAGGTCCCCAAGCTATATCTTTCAAAAATTGATTAACATCGTTGTTTGGATTATTGACCTACATGTAGTGTTAAATAAATTACAAGTGAGAAAGTATATTCACAAGTGACCAAGTACGTATATTTACATGTGAGAAAGTATGTAAGATGTAGAATATACAGCATCATGGCCAAATTGACTCACGAAGTCACTAAGCGACACATTAAAAATTTTGTTAGTTGCATCAACCGAATTAAATAGTAGTCCATGTAAATTAATCTTACGTCAACACTTACTTAAGAAAGGGTTGAACTTGACAATTTAGCAACACATGATTTGAAGCTGATTTGTACTCCATACTACTCAGTCCCCTTTTCGATTGATCTTCAGAACCTCATCCTGGTTGATTGAATATGTACATTGGTGGATATAACGAATCATTCTCAATCATGACATTGTACTGATTAGGCCTATTTCTAGCACATGGCACATGACTGTCGCAGTAGTAAGAACAAAAATGGGCAGTTTCATTTGGATCCTTCAATCCTATTCCTCTGTTTAACAAATCGTTTACACTTGCCGATAGTCCTGCACATTATCATATTAGATGATAATGTTAAAGAAAATTAGAAGAATGAATCAAGGTTTGATCATTACCTCTCGAATGGATACATCCACCTGCATTGAACCGGTCGTCCAAGCCGCATCTCGTGTACAACGTGAATTAGAAGGTGTTCCATCACATCAAAGAAACCACATGAAAAATCCTTTCCAGCTTATTACTGATTTTAGGAATGTTCCGGTTCATTTGAAATAGTTTTTCTTCCCTAAATGTGGTAGAACATAAGTCTTTGAAAAACAAACTTATCTCTGTGATGGGTTTCCAGATATTTTCAGGAAAACCACAAAATGCAATAGGGATCAAGGTTTCTATGAACATATGACAATTATGACTTTTCATATAAGTCAACTTTCCTTCAACTATATCGGCATGATTTCCCAGGTTTGAAGCATAGCCCTCGGGCATCTTTAGGTTTGTAACTGTCACGCCCAACCTCGGGAAGCACGACCGATGCTCAATCGAGTGAACCCCGCCGAGCAAACCTGCTAGATACTTTCTACCCAACTCACCCATGATTAAAAAAATATGATTCGATTAATTAGACAGTTGGGAGTTCATACATACAATACTAAATCGTTTCATTATTTACTTCACTTTAATATCTCAAAATACATACCTTTTTATAGGCTAAAGTGGAACAAGTGATTCATTCAAACCTAAACATGAATTGTTTGACTTCCCACAACACCGACATACAACCCATACATTGTCTATGGAGCCTCTAAATAATACAAAGTAGTATAATGATAGTGCCGGCAACAAGGCTCCGGCTATACCTCCAAACATGATAACAAAATGTACAAAAGATACATGACTCCGGAATGAGGTGGGCTTACCAAGGCTGCTAGGAGGAAGGTGTACTGCTAACGCTGGTCAATGCTACCTGTTGTGGAACCACCTGCATCCATTAAAGATGCAGCGCCCCCGACAAAATGGACGTTAGTAATGTCGAATAGTACTAGTATGTAAAACTAAACACCATCACAATAGAATGAATATTAATACAAGGAGAACAGTTAAGAATTCAATAAGAGCTTTAAATAATTCTAAAACATCAAGTTAAGGATCACATAAGTTTTCAAGTCAATTTCCATGTTATTAGGTTGGGTGATCTTTAGTGCAGATATACCATAATTCATAATACCACCGTATTCTTACACAGTGTGCGATCACGACCCAATCGTCTAGGTCGTCTCATTTGAGACATCAACCATACCACAGTTTCAATTATCATTTTCAGCACAATCACCACCATGTGTGCGGTATGGCGTCCAATCACTGCCCGATCCGCTAGGCCGTCTTTCCCAAGACATTATCTTTTTCAGTCAATCATCTCACATCATACTCCTTTCATATCCTTTCGATTTATTGGCATTAATGGCCATAATTATAAAGTCATTCTTGGCACTTGGCTGTATTTCATAATTCCAGTTCCCCTTTTCATTTTCAAACATCATTATCATTATCAACAACAATAAGGCTTTCCACTCAAGACATTAAATTCATATAAGAGCAATTTGGGAATCTTAGGCATAGAGAGGCTTTTCATAAAATTTGGCATAACAACCTTTATTTCGATCTTGACTTGAAGTCTTAACATTCCTAACACATATTCCAAATGGCAAGATAACATGATGAAGCAATTAGAATAAATATTGAACATACATCCTTCAACACAAACATATTAGGAATAGCCAATTCAATAATGGGCAAGGACTTACACCAATTACATGAACGCCGTGGGATTCGATTCTAAGAAGAAGGGTGTTTAACCAACATACCTCAATTGAGCTTCCTTAAACTCTAGAATCTTTCGGAATTCTTAGCACATCGATTTATTTTAGAAATATAACAAGTTGAACCAAATTTAGGAAGATGATTATGCTTCTAGCTCATTTGAGCATATTATAAAACACTAGGTGTGCATCAATGTTTAAAGGCCCTTTTGTGGAAGATTCCATCATTCCCCAACCCATTATCTACCATTTTTAGCTCACAACCACTCCACATACTTCAAGAATACATGCATGCAAGACAACAACCCCCATACCTAATAATTGTCTCCCTAATTACCATATTTTTTGTAAATTTTCAAAATTAAGAGCTAGGGCATAGATTTTGACCTTAGGATGAAGACTTTCTTTGTTAATCCTCAATGATTAAGCAAGAATCGATGGATAATAGGTTGAAGGTTACTCCCCCACACTAAGTACTTTTTCTCCACTAAAAGTATCAGATTTTGCTCAAAATATGATCATTTGCGTAGATATATTGAAGTAGGGTCGGGTTATAAAAACCCAAAATAAAGCCCCGACACAGGATCTGCGGTCGCATATGTGATCGCATAATGGATATGCGGTCCACATATCGGCCGCACAAATTGGGTGCCAAAACTGGAAAGAAACTGACTAGGTCTGTGGTCACTATGCGTCTCGAAGACCTGTTCTGCGGTCGCATAATGCACCGCAGAACCTCCCTCCGCAAAACTCCAAGGCTTATTGTGCGACAAGATTGCGGCCCGCGAAATGATTATGCGGTCGCATAATGGGCCGCGAAAATGACATCAAAATGACCCAGAAAAACTGTCTCACTCTGCAACCATTATGCAGTACACAGAGTGATTATGCAGCCGCAGAATGGGACGGAGAAACGCCTATTTCTGCCAAATATTTTCCTTCAACTCCCCAATGCACTGTTCAATCCACAAAGTCCGAACCGCGGCGAGCAAGCTCGCCTCGAAGAATATCTACTATTATTAACCTCTACGCCTACCCCAACATCACAGAACCCCGGTTTTTAGGAAATATTTTACGGGGCCTTACATCATCCCCCACTTAAAGTAATTTGTCCTCGAATGAGGGTCAAGGTTCACTATTAGCATCTTATGCAACTCAGTTTTTATACCACACACCAGCAGCCCAAAATTTGACTAACTCCCTATATTTCCAAAACTTTCGCTAGAGTTTTCCCTTTAACTAGGCCCATCCACATGTCAGAGAGCCCCATAAACATATCCTCAAAACATATATATAATCCAATGATGCAATATAACACATCAACAATACCTACTGTGGCCTCATGAGCACTATATTACCAGAAACAGAGCACCCTTAATATCAACTATACAAAAGATACATAATTCGTAGAAGATAACCCTTAGAAGTTTTATAAATTATAACTTTATAAATGCATGGCTATTCAAACAAATAAGGATACTTTTTCTTCATTTCTTCCTCGGCTTCCCAAGTAGCTTCTTCAACCTGTTGGTTTCTCCATAGCACTTTCACGAATGCAATTTCTTTATTTCTCAACTTTCGGACATGTCGATCAATAATAAAAACTGGAATTTATTCATATGACAGTTCCTCATTAACTTCAATGGTCTCAACCGGCACACTAGCTCATAGATCTCCAACCACCTTCTTCAACATAGACATATGGAATACCGGTTGCACTAATGACTTCTCGGGTGGTAGCTCAAGCTTGTATGCCATCTGACCAATCTTATGAATGATTTTGTACGGCCCGACATACCTCGGACTCAATTTCCATTTCCTTCCAAACAACATTATACCCTTCATGGGGGAAACCTTCAAGAATACCCAATCATCTTCTTTGAACTCTAAGTCTATGTGACGAACATCTGAATAGGATTTTTGATGACTCTTGCCAGTCTTCAACCACTCCTTAATGATGTTAACATTTTCTATAGCCTGATGCACGAGGTCTGGTCCTATCAACTCAGCTTCCCCAATTTTGAACCACCCAATGGGAGATCTATATCTCCTACCATATAGTGTCTCAAATGGTTCCATCTGAATGCTAGCATGAAATCTGTTGTTATAAGCAAACTCTATGAGTGGCAAATGATCGTCCCAGCTACCCTTGAAGTCGAGAACACAAGCACGCAACATGTCCTCAAGTGTCTGAATAGTCCGCTCTGCCTGCCCGTTGGTCTGTGGATGGAAGCTTGTACTAAGATTCACCTGAGTACCCAAACCTTCTTGAAATTTCTTCCAAACATTTGCCGTGAACTGAGCCCCTCGATCGGAAATTATAGAAACTGGAGTGCCATGCAACCTGACTATTTCCTTGATATACAACTGAGCATACTATTCCGCTGTGTCGGTAGATTTAATTGGCAAGAAGTGTGTTGATTTCGTGAGTCGATCCACAATCACCCAAATTGAGTCAAACTTGCACGGAGTGCGTGGTAATCATACCACAATATCCATATTAAGCATTTCCCACTTCCACATTGGAATGTCTATGTTCTGTGCCAACCCACCAGGCCGTTGGTGTTCGGCCTTCACTTGCTGACAATTTGGACATCTTGCCACAAAGTCCACTACATTTATCTTCATATCATTCCACCAATAGACTTCCTTAAGATCATGATACATTTTTGTAGAACCTGGGTGCACGGAATACCAAGAAATGTGAGCCTCAGTCATGATTCATTCCCGAAGACCATCTACATTTGGAAGACATAGACGCCCTTGGTACCTTAGTGTACAATCATCCATGCCAAGAGTAAAAGCCATAGTTTTATGTTTATGAATCCCCTCCTTCAGTTGCACCAACATGGGATCGTTGTATTGCTTCTCTTTGACTTTCACAACGAGCAATGATTCATCCCTATTCTGCACAATTACCCCTCATTCACTAGAGTCAAGACGAACTCCCAAACTAGCTAACTGGTGAACCTCCCTAGCCAACGGCCTCTGACATACCTCCAAGTGAGCCAAACTACCCATAGATTTCCGGCTAAGAGCATCTGCCACAACATTGGCTTTCCCCGGGTGATATAGGATATCATTATCATAATCCTTGAGTAACTCAAACCATCTTCTCTGCCTCAAATTCAGCTCCTTTTGTTTGAAAAAATATTTAATGCTCTTGTGGTCCGTGAATACATCCACATGGACCCCATACAAATAATGACGCAAATCTTCAATGCAAAAACCACCACCTCAATTTCTAAGTCATGTGTTGGATAGTTCTTTTCATGATTCATGAGTTGCCTAGAAGCATATGCTATAACCTTGCCATGTTGAATTAACACACACCCAAGCCCAATTCTTGAAGCATCATAATATACCACAAATCTATCTGTACCCTCTGGCAGGGTCAATACCAGTGTCGTAGTCAATCTCAATTTCAACACCTGGAAGCTCCTTTAACAAGCATCGGACCATTGGAACTTAATCGCTTTCTGAGTCAATTTAGTCAACGGATAGGCAAGAGTAGAGAACCCCTCCACAAACTTCATGTAGTACCCTGCTAAGCCCAAGAAACTGTGAATCTCGGTTGGTGTTGTAGGTCTAGGCCAATTTTTCACCACTGCAATCTTTTGAGGATCGACCTTAATTACTTTTCTGTAGAAAAAATGACCCAAGAATGTGACCGATTCGAACCAAAATTCACATTTTGAAAATTTTGCATACATTTGGTGATGATGAAGAGTCTGTAAAACTACTCTAAGATGATCGTGATGGTCCTCTCGACCTCGTAAATACACAAGAATATCGTCAATGAACACTATCACAAAGGAATCAAGAAACGGCTTGAAAACCCAATTCATAAGATCCATGAAAGCCGCCGGGGCATTTGTTAGCCCAAAAGACATTACCAGAAATTCAAAGTGCCCATACCGGGTCCTGAAAGCTGTTTTCGGAATATCCTGCTCCCTGATCTTCAATTGGTGGTACCCGGACAATAAATCAATTTTGGAAAAGTACCTAGCGCCCTGTAACTGATCAAACAAATCATCTATTCTTGGTAATGGGTATTTGTTTATTATTTTGACTTTGTTGTGATACCGGTAGTCAATACACATCCTTAGTGATCCATCTTTCTTACTCACAAAGAGAACCAGTGTGCCCCATGGTGACACACTCGGTCGAATGAAACCCTTCTCTAGCAAATCCTTCAATTGTTCCTTTAGCTCCTTCAATTCTGCTGGTGCCATCCTATAGGGCGGAATAGATAGACTACGTGCCTGACATCACATTAAATCCCAAAATCAATCTCCCTGTCTGGAGAAATCCCAGGGAGCTCATCAAGAAAGACCTCCGGAAATTCATTGACCACTGGCACAGACTCGAGTATAGGTACCTCAGCATCGGTGTCCATAACCCGGACCACATGATAGTTACACCCCTTGTTAATCATCTTCGTGTCCTTAAGGTAAGAAATAAACCTACCTTTTGGCATCACATTATCCCCTTTCCATTCAACAACTGGCTCATTTGGCAATTCCAACCTCACAGTCCTAGTTCGGCAATTGATCTTGGTGAAACATAAATAAAGCCAATCTATTCCCATAATTACATCCAAATCGACCATCCCCAATTCAATGAGATCAGCCACGGTGTCCCAACCATGCACCGTGACAACATAACCCTTATAAACCCGTGCGGCCATAATAGACTCGCCAACCGGAATAGATACAGAGAATGGCTCACGAACCTGTTCAGGTTCTATCCCAAATTCCATAGCAACATAAGGGGTAACATAGGACAAAGTGGAACCGGGATCAATAAGAGCATATACATTATTAGATTGGACAGCCAATATACCTATGACAACATTTGGAGAAGCCTTTGCACTCTGGCAACCACTCATAGCATAGAAACGGCTGAGTCCTCCTGAACTCTGTGCACCACCCCTAGTTGCACCATGCCCTGTAGGTGCTTGAGTACCTCGAGCTCGAGGGGGTGCTGAAGATGTAGCAACTGTAGAACTAGATGGTTGTGTTGTGCCCCTTCCCATACCTTAGCGGGATGAACGACACTCCCTCTAAATATGACCCATTAATCTGCACCCGTAACATATAGGTAGGTCTAAGTAACAGATCCCCAAGTGCGTCTTCCCACACCTAGGGCATGGGGGCCTCCACTGCTGGTGGAATCTCCCTCCTGATCGGCCCTGCTGGTGGGGTCCCTTGCTGCCATGATTGGGCCTGAAAAGGCTCCCCTGCTGCTGACTGGGATGGCCTTGATGACCCTCCACTAAAAGCTGATCTTCCCCCACCAAATGACTTCCCAATGTTGCCCGCGGACCGGGCCTTGCTGTTACCCTTTTGCTCTATTCTGTTCTTCAACTTACGGTTCTCTGTAGCTTGGGAAAAGGCTACCATCTTCCCATAGTTCATATCTAAATTCAAGACAGCTGTAGCGGCCTCATTAATAACCAAGGGGCTAATGCCCTGCACAAACCGGCGCACTCTAGCCCCCATAGTAGGCAACATGAGAATGGCATATATAGACAAACGCGCGAACTCCATGTGATGCTCCCACACACTCTTACTTCCTTACTTAAGGTTCTCAAACTCCGCGGCACGAGCTGCCCTAGTCTCGGTCGGTAAGAAATGGTCCATGAAAGCGTCATCAAACTCACTCCACCTCGCTGGAGGGCTCCCCTCATCCTGAGAGTCCTCCTACAGCTCAGACCAAGAATAGGCCTTCTCCCAAGGGTCCTCCTCGGGCTTAGCACCCGTGAACACCGGAGGATCCAACTGAAGAAACCTCTTCACCCTAGAACCAATAGAATCCCCTTGTTGTCTAGAAGAAGTGGGTGCAACATTTGATCTCTAGGCTTGAGAAGCCACTATCTGTGTCAGCATCAGGATAGCTCCCCTAAGATCCCTATCGAAAATACCAGAATCGTAGGCTGGGGCTAGAGGTGGAACTGGAATATCAGTTGGAGGAACCGCTGCACCCTTAGTAGGTGCAGGAACTGGTGTGTCCTGGTCAAGAGTAGTGGAATCATGCAGTGTAGTAGTTGGGGGATTATCCTCGCCCCTCGGGTATTCACCCGCATCATCAAGTAAAGGGTCAACTGCCACTCCTGAGGCGGCATTAGCTCCTTGGATAGTTCTTGCTCTCTTCTTAGCTGCCATGTACTAAAAGTTAAAGGAATGCACGAATTAGAGGAGGAACAGTTTCACAATCCATTTCATCGCACGATTCAGAAAATCAAAGAAGGGTATTATTCCTAAATGTCCAAGTAGTCTCCAATTTATAGATGTGGTTGACAACACACTGATAAATGGGACTCTACTAGACATGTCTCGGAGGCATCCTAGGACACTTTAAAACATTAGGCTCTGATACAAAGTTTTCCACGCCCCAACCCCAGGAAGCGCGACCGGTGCTCAACCGAGTGAACCCGGCCGAGCAAGCCTGCTAGATACTTTCTACCCAACTCACCCATGATAAAAAAAAACATGATTTCATTAACTAGAAAGTTGGGAGTTCATACATACAATACTAAATCGTTTCATTAGTTACTTCTCTTTAATATCTCAAAATACACACCTTTTTATTGGCTAACGTTTAACAAGTGATTCATTCAAACATAAACATGAATTGTTTGACTTCCCCCAACACCGACATACAACCCACACAATGTCTACGGAGCCTCTAAACGATACAAAGGAGTACAATGATAGTGTCAGCAACAAGCCTCCAGCTATACCTCCAAATATGATAACAAAATGTACAAAAGATATATGACCCTGGAATGAGGTGGGCTCACCAAGTCTACTAGGAGGAAGGTGTACTGCTATCGCTGATAAATGCCACCTGTTGTGGAATCACATGCATCCATTAAAGATGCAGCGCCCCCCACAATGGGACGTTAGTACTGTCGAATAGTACTAGTATATAAAACTAAACACCATCTCAATAGAATGAATAATAATACAAGGGGGAACAGTCAAGAATTCAATTAGATCTTCAAATAATACTAAAACATCAAGTTAAGGATCGCATAAGTTTTCAAGTCAATTTCCATATTATTAGGTTGGGTGATCTTTAGTGCCGATATACCATAATTCACAACACCATCGTATTCTTACACAGAGTCCAATCACGACCCGATCGGCTAGGTCGTCTCATTTGAGACATTAACCATACCAAAATTTCAATTATCATTTTCAGCACAATCACCACTATGTGTGCGGCATGGCGTCCGGTCACGGCCCGATCGGCTAGGCCATCTTACCCAAGACATTACCTTTTTCAGCCAATCATCTCACATCATACTTCTTTCATATCCTTTTGATTCATTGGCATTAACGGCCACAATTATAAAGTCATTCTTCGCACTTGGCCGTATTTTGATAATTCTAGTTCCCTTTTTCCTATTCAAACATCATTATCATTATCAAGAACAATAAGGCTTTCCACTCAATACATTAAATTCACATAAGAGCAATTTGGGAATCTTAGGCACATAGAGGCTTTTCATACAATTTGGCATAACAACCTTTATTTCGATCTTGAGTTGAAGTCTTAACATTCCTAACACATATTCCACATTTTTGAACATATCCTCAAATGTCAAGATGATACGATGAAGCAATTATAATAAATATTGAACATACATCCCTCAACACAAACATATTAGGAATAGACAATTCAATAATGGTCAAGGACTTACACCAATTACATGAACACCGTGGGATTTGATTCTAAGAAGAAGGGTGTTTAGCCGACATATCTCAATTGAGCTTCCTTAAACTCTAGAACGTTCCGTAATTCTTAGCACTTCGATCTATTTTAGAAATATAACAAGTTGAACCAAATTTAGGAAGATGATCATGATTCTAGCTCATTTGAGCATATTATCAAACACTAGGTGTGCATCAATGTTTAAAGGCCCTTTTGTGCTCACAACCTTTCCACATACTTCAAGAATACGTGCATGCAAGCCAACAACCACCACACCTTTCCACATACTTCAAGTATTGTGCATTAAGAGTGCGACCCGCAAAATGATTATGCGGTCACATAATGGGCTAAAAAAATGACATCAAAATGACCCAGAAAAACGGTCTCTCTACGACCATTATGCAGTCCGCAGAGTGATTATGCGGCCGCAGAATGGGCCGCAGAAACGCCTATTTCTGCCAAATATTTTCCTTCAACTACCCAGTGCACTGTTCAACCCAAAAAGTCCGAACCGTGGCAAGCAATCGCCACGAAGAAGTTTTACTATTATTAACCTCTACGCCTACCCTAGCATCACAGAACCCCAGTTTTTAGGAAAACTTTTACGGGGCCTTACATCCTCTCCCACTGACAAATATGTCGTCTTTGTTCCAAAGTGAATGTGTAGATGGCCTTGGACTTGAACACCTTACCATTGTTCACAGACTGCAAATGTAATTCAGGTCGCCCGCAATATTCTTGTAAGTCCAAACTAGCCTTCGGGCTATCTTTTGTCTTATTCATATCATCTATCACTGTCTTGAACAAATTATCAAAATAGTTCTTCTCAATATGCATGACATCAAGATTGTGTCGGAGAAGATTATCTTTCCAATATGGCAACTCCCAAAATATGTTCTGTTTTGTCCAGTTATGAGTAACACCATATCCAGGAAATCTAGAAGGTGGGGCCTCAGTAACCTTAGTAACGTTCTGAACCCTCTCCCAGATTTCCTCACTAAACAAAACTGGAGGTGGCAAATCATGTTCAACTGTATTCTTTTTGAATGCATTCTTCATCCTTCTGAACTCATGATCAACTGGCAAGAACTGACGATGACAATCAAACCATGACTGCTTTCGGCCATGTCTTAAAGTGAACGCTTTACCATTTTCCAGACAACATTCCATACGTAAGAAAATCATCAATGGTCCATATTAAGTTAGCACGCAAGTTAAAATTTTGCTTAGTTGATATGTCATATGTCTCAACTCCATCATACCACAACCGTTTTAGCTCATCAATTAGCGGTTGCAAATATACATCAATCAAACTCTTTGGATTGCGGGGACCGGAAATAACACAATTTAAGAAAATATATGGACTAGTCATACACATTTCAGGCAAAAGATTATACGGCGGCCAACATGAATATGGTGTTGCAGAAACAGAAAATGGCATGAATTCATCAGCACACAAACTCAATAGAACATTCCTCGGTTCACTTGCATAATCCGGATATGTCCTATGAAAATACTTCCAAGCTTTCCCATCCTAAGGATGACACATAACATCGGGTGGCCTTCTATTATCATAGTGCCATCTCATATGAGGAGTGAAACTCATTGATGCATACAATCTCTTTAATCTAGGAATAAGAGGTAAATAATGCATCGACTTCATAGCAATCTTCTTCCCGCTGGAAACTTACTTAAAATGATGTTTTTCACAAAATTTACAACTTTCTAAATCTGCATCACCATTATAATACAACAAGCAACCATCTTCATAATAATCAATTCTCATAGACGAATGTCCTAACTTAAAACCCAATCTTTTAACCTTATAGAAATCTTCAGGTATGTTGAAAGTTGGGTCAACTTGTTCATTCATAAGGCCAATGAAAGAATCCATCCCCATTTGAGAAATATTGGTATCAGATTTGATACCTAATAATCTAACCGCAACAGACAACTAAGAGTGCATACTCTCATGACCCAAACTCCCTTTGTATAACGTCGTGACGGCACCTAGTCTCTATGACTAGGTAAGCCTAATACATTGTGTAAAATAACAAAACAAAAGTAAAACTTGGCAACTAACAACAGTGGATAACTGAATAACTAGTAACAATGCCGCTCGGTATGTACAATAACCAATAATCTATAAATACACAGTCTTCCCAAAACCCAGAACATCGTAAGTCACAAGCCGTAGAAGGGAAACTAGTATCTCTATACACTAGAGTCTAATAAAGGGAGTACGGAAGATAAATGACATAGGAGAGAATAGGGGAGGACTCCTAGGTTTGCGTACGGGAGCAGATGTATCTTGAAGTCTCCGGAACAGTAGCAAAATGCACATCTAATAGCGAGGCTGGTATGATGAACCTGGATTTACACACGAAAATATTTGCAGAAGAGTAGCATGAGTACATCATAATGGTACCCAGTAAGTGCCAAGCCTAACCTCGGTCAAGTAGTGACGAGGTCAGGTCAGGCCCATTGGTAAATAATAAATAAGGGAGGAGAATATACAGTATAATGAGAGACTAGAATTTAACAAAAGGAAACACAACAAGGCAACAGTACAACACACAGGGTAAACAGTAGTGGATCTCCTGAGATACCGTCTCGAAGTCCCAAAATAAATATACAGGGAGAACTCCCGAGATACCACCTTGTAGTCTCAAAAGTAAATATACAGGAAGAACTCCCGAGGTACTGCCTCGTCATCTCAAAATTAAATATGTAGGGAGAACTCCCGAGGTACCGCCTCGTAGTCTCAAAAGTAAATGTGGAGGGAGAACTCCCGAGGTACCGCCTCATAGTCTCAAAAGTAAATGTGGAGGGAGAACTCCCGAGGTACTGCCTCGTAGTCTCAAAAGTAAACGTACAGGGAGAACTCCCAAGGAACTGCCTCGTAGTCTCAAAAGTAAATGTGCAGGGAGAACTCCCGAGGAACCGCATCATAGTCTCAAAAGTAAATATGCATGGAGAACTCCCGAGGAACCGCCTCATAGTCTCAAAAGTAAATGTGCAGGGAGAACTCCAAAGGAACCGCCTCGTAGTATCAAAAGAAAACACACAACTCAAACCGATAAATACAACAGTTAACAAAACGATTTCTACCGTTATACTGATAATGAACAAAGAAAAGCAGGAAATCAATTAGGCATGCTTCACATAGTTCAAATAAGTAGTTAAAGCAAGTAGACATGTGATATTAGACTAAACAGGATAACTACACATATTGGAATATCTCAACTAAGAATAAAAACAGACTAATACTTATTTAAACGGTATAACTCAAATTAACCAAAAAAACAGGTTGCTACTCAGTAAAATAAATCCGGTTTTACAACAAATATCCCGTGTACGTACTCGTCACCTCACGTACACGGCGCTCACATATCACAACAGTACCAAATCCTAAGGGAATTTCTCCCACACAAGGTTAGGAAAGCCACTTACCTCGAGCCAAGCTCAATCATTCGGTAACAATGCCTTTCCACGAATATCCGACTCTGAATGGCCCAAATCTAGCCAGAATCAATTACATACCATAAATACAACTATAAGAAATTAATCTAATTAATTAAATCAAAGCTAAAGCAAGAAATTAGAAAATCGCCCCAAAAAGCCTCCTCGGGCCCACGTCTCGGAATCGGGTAAAAGTCACAAAATATTAATACACATTTACTCACGAGCCCGGTTATGTATTTTGTTTTGGTCTCCGGCCTCAATTTGAGGTCTAAATCCTCATTTTACAAAAATCCCTAATTCTACCCAAAACCCCCAATTTTCACCATGAAAACACAAGATTTTTGGTTGAAATCTTAGGAAATGTAGTGAAATATTTAAAGAAACAAGCTTAGAATCACTTACCAATGATTTGGGGAAGAAGGGTTCTTTGAAAAATCGCCTATAGGGTTTCTTGTTTTGAAAATTTGAGAGATTGAACCAAAATCACGTCTAAGTCCCATTTTGATCAGTTGCAGATGTCGCATTTGCGACCTGGGGTTCGCAAATGCGAACCCTGTAAATGTGAAAAAACCATCGCAAATGCGAAGTCCTTTCTATCCCTGCTTTCATTACAAATGCGATGACTTGTTCGCAATTGCGAACATTGATCTTCCGCATTGGCGACCAAGTATGTCCCAACCCCACTTCGCAAATGCGAAGTATTGTTCGCAGAAACGAACTCTGTCCTCCCCGCAATTGAGACCTCTTGATCGTAAATGCGAACTTATGTTGACCCAGGTACTCTTTGCAAATGCGAAGAATTTTCTCGCAAATGCGAACCTGTCAGGATTGGGGAATGTTCGCAAATGTGAACACTAATCTCGCAATTGCGAGATCAACACCAGTCAGCAGAAATTGCTGAACCAACTGAGTTTTATTAGTTCAAACCACTCCACAGCCTATCCAAAACTCACCCGAGCCCCTCGTGGCTCTAAACCAAATATGCACACAAGTCTAAACACATAATACAAACTTGTTCACACGATCAAATCGCCAAAATAACACCTAGAACTATGAATCGGACACTAAAATCAAATGAAATTTTCAAGAAACTTTAGAATTGCTATATTAACAACCGGACATCCGAATTTGACATATAAGTCATAAATGTAGTATTGGACCTATACCGGATTGTGGAACCAAAATATTGACCCGATAACAATAAAGTCAAACATTGGTCAAACTTTCAAAGTCATTAAGCTTTCAAACTTTCAAATTTCAACAAAGTCCGATAACCCGAGCTAGGGATTTCCTAAATCGATTTCGGGCATACGCCCAAGTCCCAAATTACGATACGGACCCACTGGGACTGTCAAAATACGAATCCGAGACTGTTTGTTCAAAATGTTGTTCGAAGTCAATTCAAATGGATCTTAAGGCAAAAATTTCATATTTTCTCAGTTTTTATTTTTTTAACATAAACGCTTACCGGAAAAATACCCGGACTGCACACGCAAATTGAGGAAAGCTAAAATGAGGTATTTAAGGCTTCAAAGCGCAGAATTAGGCTCTAAAACATAATATGACTTATTGGGTCATCACATTCTCCACCACTAAAACAACCGTTCATCCTCGAACGGACATAGAAAAGTGCTCGTGCTGGTTAAAAGGTAGGGATATCTACTCTAAATGTCCGACTCGGACTCCTAAGTAGCTGCCTCGATGGGCTGACCTCTCCACTGCACTCGGACTAAAGGATAACTCTTCGACCTCAACTGACAAACCTGCCGAGCTAGAATAGCCACCGGCTCCTCCTCGTAAGTCAAATCCTTGTCCAACTGGATAGAGCTAAAATGTAACACGTGATACAGATCGCCGTGATACTTCCGGAGCATGGACACATGGAATACCGGATGAACTACTGATAAACCCTGTGTCAACGTAAGCCTATAAGACACCTCTCCTACTCTCTAAAGAATCTCAAAAGGCCCGATATACCTAGCACTCAACTTGCCCTTCTTTTCGAATCTCATCACTCCCTTCATGGGTGACACCCGGAGCAAGACCCGTTCCCCAACTATGAATGCACCATCGTGATCCTTCCGATCTATATAACTCTTATATCTGGACTGGGCTATGCGAACTCGATCCTGAATAGACCTTAACCTTTTCCAAAGCATCCTGAACCAAGTCTGTACCCAATAATCTAGCCTCGCCCTACTCGAACCAACCTACTGGAGACCGATACCGCCTACCATACAGAGCCTCATACGATGCCATCTAGATGCTTGACTCATAACTGTTGTTGTAGGAAAACTCCGTAAGTGGCAAGAACTGATCCCAAGAACCTCCAAAGTCTATCACACACACACGGAGCATATCCTCTAATATCTAAATAGTGCGCTCGGACTGTCCGTTCGTCTGAGGGAGAAATGTTGTGCTCAGCTCCACTTGAGTACACAACTCATGCTGTATGGCCCTCCAGAACCGTGATGTAAACTGCGTACCCCGGTCAGAGATGATAGATGTTGGTACGCCATGAAGCCTGACGATCTCGCAGATATAAATGCGAGCCAGCTGCTCGGAATAATAGGTAGTCATCACAGGATGGGAATGAGCTGACTTGGTCAGCCTATCCACAATCACCCAAACTGCATCAAACTTCTGTTGGGTCCATGGAAGTCCAACCACGAAATCCATAGTGATCCGCTCCCATTTTCACTCCGGAATCTCTAACTTCTGAAGCAATCCGCCTTGCCGCTGATGCTCATACTTTACCTGCTGGCAATTCAAATACCGAGCTACATATTCTATTATGTCTTTCTTTATTCTTCTCTATCAAATTTCCAACTTTTCGCCGAATTGTCCTATGGACTTCCAAATCCAAATCCGGACATACGCCTAAGTACGAAATCACCATCTCAGTTGTGATTATCTCTTTTACCAACATTTATAAACTTTAAAACTAATTTCTTACACTTCAAACATTTTCAAAAGGCCTGCTATCACATCAACACACGGTATTAGTCTCAACCGGTTGTAGCAACTCGTGCCTACGCAAACATCATACGTATGCCCATAACCACATCTCTGGTCATAATAGTTGTTCATAATTAATTCCAGCATCGCTAATTAACCTCACATTATCCAAAACCTTATTTCAAAATTTTCACAACACTGACAGTAACACGCGAGGCATGAAGACCTCATAATTATTTACCCGAATTAATGAATCACATTTAACGCCACCCCGGCAATCATCTCGTGGGCTAAAACTCAATAATTACACACGAATATGGCACAGCAACACATAAAAGAATTATCAAATAAGCCTAACAGGCATGCCTCCCTATTAGTACTATAGTACAAATTAAATTTCACAAAGGGAGAATTTAAAACACATAAGTTTTCATCACAAGGATCTCGTCCTTATATAACATCCACCGCGTCTTATAGCCCTGTTTAAACATTTCATATCATATTAAAATGCAAGGATCTCGTCCTCAGCTCTGTATCACATGTACTTTGCACATTGTGCCAAACTGAAATTGTTTTTCAAATCTTTTCTTTCTTTCTTTTTTTAAATAATTTTCATGAAACAATTTCACAACACATAATGAACCCTCCATACCGGTAGGGAATATAATTCATAAAATTATAATCAATCATTCCAAAATCACTACAAAACTCAGTGTAATGAGTAACAGAAAGTCACTTTTGGACTCATAGCCCTCAAAAAGGTAAAAAAAATAAAATGATAGGCACGGATATTGCAATAAAATCTCCCAACAGGGATAAACACATAAGTAGGTTACAGAATTACAAAGCTCACCCATAAGTGAAGCATAATAGGAGGACTCGCCTCATACTTGTAATGCCACCATCTGGTGTTGCGGCCTCGGCCATACCATAGAAATTATATCAACAGGATAGGCCTCCCCCTATAGGGCGCCCTCTACCCGTCTGTCCTTCACCTCCAAACTGGCAGTGTATGTGGGGTAGTGACTGGAATAGAGCCTGTAGCCTGAATGTTTTGATATAATTCGCCTCTCCCAATTATGGGACAATCTCTCATGATGTGCCTAGTATCACCACACTCATAACAACTCCTCTGAGGTCGCGATTGCTCGTGCTGAGTCTATGTCGGATAACTGAAATAACCTCGTGCTGATGATGCACTAAAAGTATTAAATGGAGCACTACAAATATTCTGAATTGCGGACTGGGCTGACCGACTGCCCGAGCCTCCGCCATGATGAGTCATAGCTACAGAGTAGAATTCACTGAATCCTCGAGAGTTCCGAGACCTTTTGGCCCCCTTAGACTCCATTTTCTTACTTCGAACACGTTCTAACATTCTAGAAATCTCTACTAGCTAAAATGGAATGTCAGTCTGTAACTTTCGAGCCATACATATTAAAAAATCCTAATCGAGCCCTTCGATGAATCTACAGACTCGCTCTCTAACTGTAGGCACCAAGATAGGTTCATAACGGGCTAACTCACTGAACCTGATAGCGTATTCTGACGTCGTCATGGTGCCCTAGCGCAACCATTCAATGTTTGTGTTTCACGCATCCCGAAGACTCTGGAGAACATATTTCATCAAGAACATATCCGAGAACTGAGTCTGTGTAAGTGAAGATGCCTCAGCAGGACTACTCAACTCATAAGCACGCCACCACCGATAGGCTGCTCCTCTAAGCTAGAATGTAGTAAAAGAAACCTCACTCGACTCCGCTACACCCATAGTATGGAGAATACGGTTAAGGTAAGAGGGTGGTACTTCTTGTACCTCTCAAGTCTGAGCTGCTCCGCCTCAGAAATTGCTTCCCTATCCTCGGGTTGAACTGGAGCTACAGGCTGCACTGGTATGATCTCTGAATCACAGTCTACCTGAACTCGCTGCTTTGGGGTACCGGCGATGGGAGTCTGTGTTCCTCCCCCGGTCTGAGATGTGGCAGGAGCAAGTGGAATCAATCCAGCATGTGCTAAGGTACTGAACATGCTCAGAAACTAGGCTAGAGTCTCCTAGAGGGTTGGTGCAACAACAGGTACCTCAGGTGTCTGCCCTCCGACTTGAGCTACTGGGGGCTTCTCTGTAGCAGCTCATGCGAGTGCTCTAGTTGCACCGCATGGACGTCCTCGGCCTCTACCCCGGCTCTGGCCTCTCGCAGATCTAGCATGGGGTGCGGGTGCCTGGTCATCAGATCCTCTTATACGTGTCCTCACTATCCGTGAGAGAATAGAATACAGAAGTTTAGAATTTTGAAGTCAACAATTTTCGCACGATAAGGAATCAAGAAGTGTAATTTTTCCTAACAGTTCCATAGCCTCCCGAATATAAATACAGACGCATCCATACCGATCCGTGAGACTCTAATAAACTGGCTTGTGACTCACAACAGCTATGAACCTAGAGCTTTGATACCAACTTGTCACAACCCAAACTCCCTCTATATAACATCGTAACGCCACCTAGTCTCTACGATTAGGTAAGCCTAACAAATTGCGGAAAATAACAAAACGAAAGTAAAACTTGGCAACTAACAGCAGTGGATAACTGAATAACTAGTAAAAATGCCGCTCGACATGCACAATAACCAATACTCTATAAATACACAGTCTACCTAAACCCCGAAACATCGTAAGTCACAAGCTATAGAAGGAAAAATAGTATCTCTATACACCAGAGTCTAATAAAAGGAGTGCAGAAGGTAAATGACATAGGAGATAATTGAGGGGGACTCCTAGGTCTGCAGACGCGAGCAGATATACCTTGAAGTCTCCGGAACAGCAGCAAATGCACAATTAATAGCGAGGCTGGTATGGTGAACCTGGATCTGCACATGAAAATATGTGCAGAAGAGTAGCATGAGTACACCACAATGGTACCTAGTAAGTGCCAAGCCTAACCTCGGTCGAGTAATGATGAGGACAGGTTTGGCCCACTGGTAAAAAAAACAAGGTAGGAGAATATACAATATAATGAGAGACTAGAATTTAACAAAAGGAAACACAACAAGGCAACAGTACAACACACATGGGTAAACATCAGAGGATCTCCTGAGATACCGTCTTGTAGTCCCAAAATAAATATACAGGGAGAACTCCCGAGGTACCACCTCGTAATCTCAAAAGTAAATTTGCAGGGAGAACTTCCGAGGTACTGCCTCGTAGTCTCAAAAGTAAATATGCAGGGAGAACTCCCGAGATACCGCCTCATAATTTCAAAAGTAAATGTGTAGGGAGAACTCCTGAGGTACCGCCTCGTAGTCTCAAAAGTAAATATGTAGGGAAAACTCCCGAGGAACCGCCTCGTAGTCTCAAAAGTAAATGTGCAGGGAGAACTCTTGAGGAACCGCATCGTAGTCTCAAAAGTAAATGTGCAGGGAGAACTCCCGAGGAATCGCCTCGTAGTCTCAAAAGTAAATGTGCAGGGAGAACTCCCGAGGAGCCGCCTTGTAGTCTCAAATGTAAAGGTGCAGGGAGAACTCCCGAGAAACCGCCTCGTAGTCTCAAAGGTAAACACACAGCTCAAACCGATAAATACAACAGTTAACAGCAAGATTTCTACAGTTATACTGATAATGAACAAGGAAAAGCAGGAAATCAACTAGGCATGCTTCACATAGTTCAAATAAGCAGTTAAAGCATGTAAAAATGCGATATCAAACTAAACAGGATAACTACACATATTCGAATAGCTCAAATAAGAATAAAAATAGACTAATACTCATTTAAATAGTATAACTCAAATTAAAAAAAAAAACATGTTACTACTCAGTAAACTAAATCTGGTTTTACAACAAATAGCCCATGTACGTACTCATTACCTCACGTACACGACGCTCACGTATCACAACAGTACCAAATCCTAAGGGAATTTCCCCCACACACCCCCCCACACACACACAAGGTTAGGCAAGCCACTTACCTCGTACCAAGCTCAAACAATGTGTAACAATGCCTTTCCACGAATATCCGACTCCGAATGGCCCACATTTGACCAGAATCAATTACATACCATAAATACAACTATAAGAAATTAATCTAATTAATGAAATCAAAGCTAAAGCAAGAAATTAGAAAATCGCACCAAAAAATCTTCTCGGACCCACGTCTCGGAATCGGGTAAAAGTCACAAAATACGAACACTCATTCACTCACGAGCTCGGTTATGTAATTTGTTTTGGAATCCGACCTCAATTTGAAGCCTAAATTCTCATTTTACAAGAATCCTTAATTCTACCCAAAACCCACAATTTCCACCATGAAAATACAAGATTTTTGGTTGAAAGCTTAGGGAATGTAGTGAAATATTGGAAGAAACTAGTTTAGAATCACTTGCCAATGATTTGGGGATGAAAGGTTCTTCGAAAAATCATCTCTAGGGTTTCTTGTTTTCAAAATTTGAGAGAATGAACCAAAATCCCGTCTAAGAGCCATTTTGATCAGTTGCAGATGTCTCATTTGCGACCTGGGGCTCGCAAATGCGAAGAAACCATCGCAAATGTGAAGTCCTTCCCATCTCTGCTTTCATCGCAAATGTGATGACTTGTTCGCAATTGCGAACATTAATCTTCCGCATTTGCGACAATATTGATTGCAAATGCGACCAAGCTTGTCCCAGCCCAACTTTGCAAATACGAACTCTGGCCTCCCTGCAATTGCGACCTCTTGTTCGCAAATGCGAACTTATGCTAACCCAGGTACTGTTTGCAAATGCAACAATTTTCTCGCAAATGCGAGCCTTTCAGGATTGGGGAATGTTCGCAAATGCAAACACTGATCTCGCAATTGCGAGATCAGACACCAGTCACCAGAAATTGCAAAACCAACTGAGTTTTCTAAGTTCAAACCACTATGTAGCCCATCTGAAACTCACCCGAGCCCTCGGGGCTCTAAACCAAATATGCACAGAAGTCTAAAAATAGCATACAAACTTGCTCACACGATCAAATCGCCAAAATAACACCTAGAACTATGAATCAGACACAAAAATCAAATGAAATTTTCAAAACTTTAGAATTTCTATATTAACAACCGGACATCCGAATCACGTCAAACCGACTCCGTTTCACACCAAATTTTATTGATAAGTCATAAATGTAGTATTGGATCTATACCGGATTCCAGAACCAAAATACGGACCCGATATCAATAAAGTTAAACATTGGTAAAACTTTCAAAGTCACTAAGCTTTCAAACTTTCTATTTTCAATAAAGTCCGATAACTCGGGTTAGGGACTTCCGAATTCGATTGCGGGTATACGCCCAAATCCCAAATCACGATACGAACCTACCGGGACCATCAAATGGATCTTAAGGCTTCATATTTTCTCAGTTTCATTTTTTTAACATAAAAGCTTTTCCGGAGAAACACTCGGACTGCGCACATAAATCGAGAAAAGCTAAAATAAGGTATTTAAGGCTTCAAAGCACAAAATTAGGTTCTAAAATATAAGATGACCTATCGGGTCATCACACATTCTCCCTTCACTTAGTGGACTACTAGCGGTCTCTAACTGTTCATAAAAATATTTTGCCTCTTCGTTAGGAGCTTGTTCAACACTTTCATGGGTTCAAACTCTAAGTGCATCCCAAAAGCATCCGCAACTATTTCATGGTATCTAGGATGTTGAACGTTATTCCCCACCGACCTACTACTTTCACCAACAACTATGTTATTAAATACACCATCACTATCATCAACCTCTCCATGACTAGTCCACACAAAATAATTATCCATAAACCTTTTATTATAAAGATGAGTCTTAACATCCTCCGATCCAAAAACAAATGCAAACACTTGCACTTCACACAAGGACACCTAATCATCCCTCCGATTTGAAATGGTTCAAGTGACATTGCATGCCTAATAGATTCATTAGCCCCTTCTATAAATTCCTCCCTAAAAAATCGACGATTAGGATAATTCCTATTATACATCCAACTACGATATTCTATCTACACCGAGAACAAATAAATTGCATGTTATATTAATTTGAAAGTTCAGATATATCCCTAAAGAACAAATAAATTGCATGTTATATTAAGTTGAAAGTTCACATATATCCCTAAATAAGTTCTTTTAAAATTCAATTAAAAGAAGTAATTTGAAAGTTCATATATATCCCTAAATAAATTCTTTTAAAGTTCAAATTAAAAGAATTAATTTAAAAGTTCACATATATCCTAAATAAATTCTTTTAAAATTCAATTAAAAGAATTAATTTGAAAGTTCACATATATCCCTAAATAAATTCTTTTAAAATTCAATTAAAAGAAGTAATTTGAAAGTTCACATATATCCCTAAATAAATTATTTTAAAATTCAATTAAAAGAAGTAATTTGAAAGTTCACATATATCCCTAAATATATTATACTTTTAAATAATTTACAATCTAATTGTCTTTGTCTTAAGTCATGCATATAACTGTTCTTAAAATAAAAATCACAAATTTAAATATTTAACGAAATCTATCGTAAGTTGTAACCCTAGCATAATCTTAATCTTCTAACATTGAAATTCTAACATAAACATAATCAATAGGAGTAAATCATAAATTTAATAAAACATTAACTAAACCCTAATTTATATAATTAAAGAAATTAAAATTACCTAAATTCAAAAATGTAGATAATTAACCTTGAAATTCTAAGAGAGGGGGTTTGATTTTGGGTGGAGGAGGATGACCAGTGTGCTATGGTTGCCGGCGGAGCAGTGGTGGTGGAGGAGGCAGTGGGTGCCGGCGGAACAGTGGCGGGGTGGGGAGGGAGACTTCTAGGTGCTTTGTTTTTGGGTGAGGAGCGATATAAGAGCTGATTTTGGGTGGGGATTTGGAGGAATCACGGCTGTAGGGGGAGAAGAAGAGAGATGAAAGAGAGGTAAAGAAAACATGAAAATGGGGAAGAACTCGTCTGTGGCAGATCTAAATTGAACATTTCCGACCGAAATCGATTGGAAAATTCGGTCGGTAATTTTATGGGGCCTTTGACCATTTGATAACGACCACTCCGACCGAAATCAGTTGGTAATTGAATTTAAAATTTTAAAAATAAATTATTTAATTTAAACCCGACTGACTTTGGTCGATTTTAGCCAAGATACAAATTAATTATAGGCATTATATAATATATAATCAATTGTGTATTTATATATATGTATATATTCATACACACACACACACACTTACATCCCACAGGTTTTGTCATGACCCAAAATCCAACCAGTCGTGATGGCACCTAGCCTAACCCGCTAGCTAAGCCAATTAACAGCTATCCAATTCCAATAAAATTTAATAAGACAATTAAGTAAAAGAAAATATCTACATCTTATACATTCCCCAAGGACTGGTAGTACAAATCATGAGCGTCTAAGATTTCGAATTTACAAAGCTGGTATGAAACAAAGTACATCATCTGCTTGAAATATACATGAACAGATTTTTCATAAGTCTAGAGCTACCATGAACAAGAGGCAGCTATAACCGGAATGCAGGTACATCTTCAAATCAGCTCCCGTCGAACACAGCAACATCAGCATCTAACATCTGCACACAAGGTGCAGAAGTGTAGTATGAGTACAACCGACCCCATGTACTCAATAAGTAACAAACCTAACCTGAGGTTGAAAGTAGTGACGAGCTGGAACAGAGGTCGGAGTCCAACACCAATAGCCGACAACAGTTCATAACAACATAATAATAATAATAATGGTACAAGAAACATTCTCATATATAAGATGCTCAACTCATTCGTAGTTCCGAAAAAATAAGCATGCCTTTCAAGTATATCAGTGAAAACCTATATTCTTTTACCGAAATCACCAAAATATGAGTAGGTTTGTAAAACCATGGTTTTTCCAAAAACTTTTCAAAAATAATTAAGATGTTTCTTTTTTTTCTTCCAGATAGCACGAGGAAAGTACATCTCTATACCTATATGTCACTATGCAGGTGAAATCATGAATGTCACCAAAACCAGGTAGCAGAAAGAAATGCATGCCTATGCATATATCTCAAGTACGCATGTCAAATGCAATGCATCTCAGTGACGAACTCATGTACTCACACTCTTAGAGTACTCAATCTTACTGCCTCAGACTTTCCACTCATCATGCTCAATCACTCGATGTGCTCAGTCACTCAATCTCTCTCTCTCTCTCTCTCTCTCTCTCTCTCTCTCTCTCTATATATATATATATATATATATATATATATATATATATATATATATATATATATATATATATATATATCAACTGACAGTCAGTCACTCAGTATCGTATAAGGTCAATCCAGCCCAGGGGAAGATCCATACCCAAATATAAATGATTCAGTCAAGATCCATGCCCAGGGAAGATCCATCCCTCAATATAAATCAACTGCGCTCACTTGGGGGTGTGTACAGGCACCGGAGGGGCTCCTTCAACCCAAGTGCTATAATAAGGCAGATCCAGGCATAAATCAATAAAACATGTTGCGGCGTACAGCCCGATCCCATAAATTTCACTCACAAACAAGCCCTCGGCCTCACTATGTCATCAAACTCTCCAGTCTCTCTGGCTCACAATGTCATGAAACTGTCCCAAAAATAATGATATGATGTATCAATAAATAGCAATAGAGACTGACATATGATATGCAATGAATAAATATGACTGAGTATGAAACTTCAGTTTAAACATATAATTCAACAGCATAAATGACCTCAGTGGGTCCCAATAATACTAACATATGCCTAAGCATGATTTCTAGCATGAATTGCAGCTCAGGTATTCTAACACATACAGTACAGTGAAACGATCCAGATAAGATAGCTACACATCTCTATGGAATCGACTAAATCACAATTCACACGGTGCACGCCCACACGGCCGTCACCTAGCATGCACTCCACCTTAACATCAATCACAAAACATGCAACTCGAGGTTTCATACCCTCAGCACCAAGTTTAGAAGTGTTACTTACCTCGAACAAGCTAAATCTAATACCGAGCAAGCCAAACGATGCTCCAAAAATGCCATCTCGCACATACCAACCTCCGAACGGCTCGAAACTATCCAAAAGAAACTCAAATACATCAAATAATACCAAAGGAAACAAACCCAATCGATAAAGGTCGAATCTTTAATCAAAGCCCAAAAATCATCCCAAAAGTCCATCCCTGGGCCCATACCTCGGAACCCGAAAAAAACTCACAAAATCTGACAACCCATTCAATTACGAGTTCAACCATACTAGTTTCACTCAAATCCAACTTCGAATTGATGTTCAAAACCCAAGAATTTGCTCTATGAATTTTTAGTCAAAAACCCCCAATTTCTCTTTAAAATTCATCAACCAATTGCCAAAAATGAAGATAGATTCATGAAATAAAATGAAAACCAAGTGTAGAGAACTTACCCCAATCCTTGTGATGAAACTTGCTTCACAAATTGCCTCAATCCGAGCCCCAAATCCCAAAATATGATAAAAGAACTAAAAACCTCGATTTAATATTGTTCTGCCCAGACCTTTACGCATATGCGATGAAAGAGCCGCTTCTGCAGCGTCTCTTCTGCGACAAGACATCCGCTTTTGCAGAAATACACTAAGCACAGACCCCTCGCACCTACGGAACCATATTACGCTTTTGCGACATTACAGGTGCGAGCCATCATCCGCACCTGTGCAAGACCTCGCTCCTGCGCTCCATCCCTTCACACCTGCGCATCCGCACATGCGCCCAAATCTCTGCTTCTACGATCTTCCTCACCCAGCTCTCACCTCGCTTCTACAACTCCTTTGTCTCTTCTGCGACCATTGCACCTGTGCAAAACCAGCCGCAGGTGCGATCACACCCGATCCTACCACCAGCAGCCTTAGCCAAAATTGATCCAAACAATCTGAACCTCGTCCAAAATTCTTTCGAACCACTCGGGACCCCGTACGAATATGCCAACTAGTCCAATAACATAACACAAACCTACTCGAGGCCTAAAATCACGCATAACAACATTGAAACGACGAATCGCACCTCAAATAAAAAATTAATGAACTTTGAACTTTCAACTTCCAAAACCCGCGCCGAAATATATCGAATCAACTCGGAATGAACTCAAATTTTGCACACAAGTCCCAAATGACATAACGAAGCTATTCCAATTTCCGAAACGACAATCCAAATCTGATATCCAGAAAGTCAACTTCCGGTCAAACTTATGAACTTTCCAAACCTTCAAATTTCCAACTTTCGTCAATTAGCGATGAAACCTTCTAGAAATATCCTAATGCTAATCCGGGAATGCGCCCGAGTCCAAAATCGCCATTCGGACCTAACAGAACCATCAAAACTCTGTTCCGGGGTCAAATTCACCAAAAGTTTAACTTGGTCAACTCTTCCAACATAAAGCTTCAACTATTAAATTCATTCTTCCAAATCGATTCTGAATAACCCGAAGACCAAAAACTGATGATTCACATAATTTATAATACATCATACGGAGCTACTCATGCCCTCAAACCACCGAGCGAAATGCAAATGCTCAAAACGACCGGCTAGGTCGTTACATCCTCCCCCACTCCAACATACATTCATCCACAAACGTGCCAAGAGTCATTCCAAAGCCATCAAACCACCGTGTAACTTTACCATGCACATACCCGGGGGTGATCCCACGTCATCGTATTCCATATAGGCCCGAAAACACAACATACTGAAGATCATTACTTCAACCTTAGCCCGTAAACCACAGAATCCAATTTTCAACATCCAGAATTTCCTATAAGACCTGAATCTCACATCGACACACTGTATAAGTTTGATCAAGTTGTATCAAGCTATAACCATAACCCAAGATATAATCACATGATATACCGGATAACTCGCGTACTTGTAGCAATAACTTCAGACCATAATAACTGCTCAAAACGAACCCGGTACCGGTAATAAACCTCATATCAAACTACACCTCATTCTAAAACCTTCGTACACTTCCTATGATGAAATAAACACGCAGAAACTCATAACCACTCATCAGATCAACAAGCCATGGAGCCCCTCTCCTTCGACAAGAACTATAGCCAATTTCTAAGCTGATCAACGATATTGTCCTTTCAAATATACCGTAATTAAATCCAATAGCACCCATTCTAGGTCCAACGACCTCCTTTTATCAAATACAAGCAACTCTACTGACACGCGATACCAATACTACACAGAGCCACAAACCATGTAATCCGTGCACCAATACGCAACAATTCAAATGTACTTAATCATGGAAAATGACTCAAATAAGAGAATTGTCCTGCAAGTTAAACAAATACCACCACAACCGCAATGCCATGAGTCCATCATACATAGTAGAACCACAACACACGAATCTGACATAAAGGATCGTATCTCAGCATAACTATTTTGCAATGCATGACCCCGTGTAGACACTGTCCATAAGGAATACCTCAAGTCACTATGCCTAAAATCAACAGCCACGCGCAATTCGACCTTAGGTACCCAAGGTGCATGACAATAACCATGGAGGAACCAATAATACAATACCGCAGTCCGGAAAGAACATAACCAGGGCGCAATCAACAATTCGACACCCCAATAATCATCTCGCTCAAATCCCGCTACAAGACCTAAACAGAACCGCACCATGTGTGCTTATAACCAACAAATCGCAATTCCCTCGGAGCATAGAGGAGTAACACATAGATCATATCATATACGAATAAAAGCAATCCTAACCGAATGGCACATCCCTCAACAATAGCAGTACGGAGTCAACCCATCCGACCCAGTGTAGAATGCACATCCTCGTTAGACCAACCAATCAGCCCCCAAATCAACCCTGTTCATCTATAAATAGATAAATAACCCTTCTAAAATCGACAGTGACCTAACCATAATGCATACTATCATCTAGCTAGCTTTAGCTGCATCTTCACAGCCTATAACTACGAAACAATCTGCTTCTGAGAACTCCCGGTCCTCCACCGCCTAAATGTCTATCACATCTCTCATACACGATTATCCTATGAGGAATACTTCTATAATTATTCCGTGCCACATAGCAAAATCTGAATATCAGCAATCGATCAACCAGGCGAGTACCAAGCTATCCCATTTCTCTGAATTCTTTCCGAATTTCCCTCAAGCAGACACTTCTCCTTGTTAGAATACCACGATCCTCACCCAAAGCTCACCACAAGATATTCTAGCATAAAACCACACCGCCCTAAGACCCATAAGCCAATGTATTCCCTCTTAAGCACCCCCAAACGTACCGCAACTGAGATACCCAAGTCACTGTGTGTGTGTAGTCACTTAAACTGCAAGATTTATTTTTCTTATTTAGTCTCCGATCAAGCATTCGTGTATGCACAGTTGAGAATAAATCATCAACACTAATCATATGTATGTAAGTGTAAATTATCATAAATGAAATAAAATCATACACTCTATTAGAATCTATTACACGTATACGGATATGAAGTGTAATTTATACGAAAGCACACAGATGATAAACATTATATATATAATTGATCAAGTGTAATTGATATAGTCGTTGTGTGTGTGTGTGTGTGTGTGTGTGTGTGTGTATTATATATATAATTTATATTGTTAAATATATATATATATATATATATATATATATATATATATAAAACAATATAAATTATATATATAATACACACACACACATTGTTGATTGTTGATATAGATTGTAAACAACAATAATTTATAAGTGGTTGACTATTTTTGACCACTAATACCGACCGAAATCGATCGGTATATTCATAATAATTTTACAAACTTATTTTTGTTATGGGAAAAAAATAATTGAGCCTGGGCGGGAAAAATTAAATCAAAATTTCCGACCGATTCGGTCGGTATACTTGAAACTTTTTAAATAAATGTTTTTGGTAGATAATATGCAAGTCTGACCAGGTCTTTTGGTAGTAAAACTTTTTATTTGATTTTTGCGACCAATCTAGATATTTTTCGACCGATTTCGGTCGGTTTCACTATTGGATGATTTTAGAAAAATAGCTGCACTATTGGATAATTACACCAGTTACATCAGTCCTGAATATAATTTGGGTGTTTTCTTCCACAATATTCTTGGCGTTTGATTATATTGTTGTGTATGCTGAGCTTATGCTATCTGGATATGTCCTTGCATTAAGCTGATGTTCCACTTATAGAATTCCAAATCTGAGGTCCCCAAAAAGATGAAAGATTCATTCATATTTCATACATAGAACTAAGACATTCCCTACTAACAATTCACTGCGAGAACAAGACATTCTCTATCCAAATCTGTTTAAATACGCAAACTTAAAGCATGCAGATCTTTAAGATCAAGTATAGTAGAAATAAACAACCAAATATACATAATGGAATCTTCATATATCTACATTATTAGATGCTTCTTAATTTGATTGGTTGATATTGAGATGAATTTTGCCCCTTTATTTTCCGGCCTCATAATTTAGCGACGTGGCACCTTTTCTCCTCGTGATCCGTTATAGCTTTACCAGTTTGTGGTACAAAGAGGCATGAGGTTGCCACGTGAGCAGTTTGCCATCAAAGTTAACTCTTTTATGGTACTATTGCGTTGTTATTTATATTATAGACAGTTAACCTTTTTGATGCTGCTCTAGTTGTTATAAGAAAATCTAGATGAATTCAGTGTGAACTTTTTCTTCCCTGTTGTGCATAAGATTTAGATCTTGAGTGGCGAATGGACTCAGATTCCAGACAAAAGATCTTGAGTCGCAATAATGCAGCCAGTGGAATTCAAAATAATTCAAACTCTAAGGAGTATTATGTCGTATTAGAGGACATCTACGAGTTGTCCTATGTGGGAAATACGAAAGTTTAACTCTTCAATGTCATTGGTGGGATGTGGCTCACTTAGAAAATGTTTGCCCAAGTGAAGCTTGTTTTGATGATTGACAAAAAAACTCGAGCATGAACCAAGTCCATACACATTGTACACAAACACGGCCAGATTCGAGCATAAGGGATGCACGAGAAGGATATAAGCTTATGTTGTTATATCTCCTAATCGAAAAGGCTGCATAAATGATAAGGAGAAGGAATCCTTACTCGAAGAGAACTTTATCCACGATAAGGGTGGAGTTAGAAGTTAAAGATAACTAGAACTCTTCCACCAAGGAAGAGTAGTATTAGAACTCTAGTTATTTCTTATTCTACTAACTCTATATATTGCAGGATGTTCTTATTTTATAGTTACGCAAAAACGCTGAAGTTAAACTTGAGTTGAGAGCAAAATAGCAAGTCATTTTGCAAATAATTCTTGTGTCATTCAAGTGTGCAAACCTAAAGCTACATGAAGCAGATAGAAGAACCAGTTCCGAGGGTCTGTCTGTTATTCTAGTTCAATTGTAGTAGATATTTTCAAGATGTACCTTTCAGCTTTATCTAGAGGCAATTGTATTAGGTACTCTGAGTATTCAAGTTAGAGTTAACTTGAAGTTGTCGCATCAGTTAGAGGCAGGTTTCCACAACGAGATTAGAGGTAATCCTTAGGTTTACAAAGAGTTTTGTAAATGCTTTTTTGGCTTAGTGATTTAGTGAAGTGTTGTGAAAAATAGTACTGAGTAGTAGGTCGTGGTTTTTTCACCTTTTGAGCCGGGTGTTTTCCATATAAAAGTACTTGTGTTCTTTACTTTCTGCATTATTTATTCCACAAGAGTAGTGTAAGGAATATATAGAAGAATTACGTCATTCGATAATCTAGTGCACACGAAAATCATACGCCACACAAATCACCCCCCCCCCCCTCATGTGGCATTGAAGTATAAAACATCAATTAGTATCATAGAAGGTTCTCCTTAAAGAGGCTTACACCTTAGAAAAAGATCAATATGAGTGCACCACCGAGAAACTGGTAAGAATAATCCACTGCTAGGCCACCACTCTTTAAGGGGGATTATTACTCCTGGTTGAAAAACAGGATGAGAGATCACATTATAGGAGAGGACTATGAGCTATGGGACATTGTCACCGATGGTCCACTGGCTACCTTGAAGATAAATGCTGAAGGAGTAGAGGTGCCAAAGACAAGAGCGGATTGCACTACTGAGGACTTGAAGAACTAGGAAAAGAATGCTAAAGCCAAGAAATGTCTTATTTGTGGACTTGGTCCAGATGAGTACAGTAGAATCCAAAGTTGTACTACTGCTAAACAAATTTGGGATACATTGCAAGTGGCTCATGAAGGAACACCTCAGGTGAAGAGATATAGAAGAACTCTACTGTACTCTCAATATGAGAACTTTGTTATGAAGGAAGGAGAAACCATTCAATAGATGTACTCAAGGTTCACTACACTGACAAATGAACTAAAGTCTCTTGGAAGGATTATTCCTGAAGAAGATAGAGTAGAGAAGATACTGACTAGGGTTTTGCCTATATCTTGGGAGAACAAAATCACAGCCATTCAGGAATCAAAGAATATTGCCACTCTCCCACTCGATGAATTAATTGGAAATCTCATCGCCTATGAACTTAGGAGACAAACCATGAAAATGGATGTACCTAAGAAGGAAAGGAGCTTGGCACTCAGAATCACTCAAGGTTCTGATCTAGAAGATGATGAAATGGCTATGATCACCAAGGACTTCAAGAAGTACCTGAGGAGAGGAAAAGATTCTTCAAGAAGTGGAAGTTATAGCAAGTCAAAAGCTCCTGAGAAGAAAACAAATAATGGTTCCTACAAGTGTGGAAAGACTGATCACCACATCAAGAACTGTCATTTATGGAAAATTGAATGGAAGAAGTAAAGAGCTGAACAAAGGAACAGGAAAAAGGAACAGGTTCAACCCAAGAAAAGCAAATACAAAGGATCAACCAAGGCTATGGTCGCTGCTTGGGGAGAAAGCTCAGAAGATGATGATGAGGATGAACAAGCACTTATGGCCATTGGAGAATCTGATGAAGAAACTGAGGTAAGTGTAATTCATCTCAAAGACAAGATTAAATTATTGTGTAAAGAAAGGTTATCCGATTTACTTCTAGAACTAATTGATGAATGTGAGGATGTAAACAATGAAAAGGAGCAGTTGTCTAAAGATTGTGTGATTTTGAAGGCTAGGTGCAAAAACCTGGAACTTAGGGTTAGTAAAACTGTAAGTAAAAATACTATGTTGAAAAACCAGGTTCGTGCACTTGTCTCAACTGTCCTAGAGCTTAGATCTGAAAATCTAAACTGGAAATTAGGAATCGGGTAAAAAGACAGTTGATCACACACGACTCACTCTAGAAGCAAATATAGAAAAAATGAAATATGAGTTGTATAAAAGGGATGAGCAGGTAAGAATTCTAAAGGAGGATCTAAGAAAGGTCAACCATGAGCTAGACAGAACGTGTATATGGAACAGGTCCTCCGATGCACTTTCATGGCTACACGAACACCATAGTAGCAACAGAAGAGGACTTGGCTTTAGGAACCCGGCACCTAAGTGGAATCACAAAATCAAGTACCTCATACTTCCTGAGAACAAGATTTGCACACATTGTGGTAAAATATGTCACTACAAAAGTGAATGCACTGCAAAAGAAAAGGCAAGTCAAAAGAACAAAGAATTTGTTCAAGGGAAGAATAGGCTACCGAGTTGGGCTAAAATAATTTGATTCATCCTTTTGCCTATTGAAAGGGACCCAAACTAGTTTGGGTTCCTAAGATTAACCCCTGATTTCGTTTCGCAGGCCCATGTGAAGGGGAGCAGCCAAATATGGTACATGGATAGTGGTTGCTCAAAGCACATGACATGAAACAAGAACCAGTTTCTTTCACTTAGGACCTTAAAGGATGTAATGTATCCTTTGGAAATGGGAAGAAAATTGAGATAATTGGGGTTGGAAAAGTAAGTAAAATTGATTCCCACTCTATTGAGAACGTCTACTTGATAGATAGATTGAAATACAGTCTAATAAGTGTATCACAATTGTGTGATAGAGGTAACATGGTAGCATTCACCTCTACGAAATGCTTTATGATTAATCTTACCACTGACAAGATAGGTTTGCCGGGAAAATGAGTGAACAACATATATGTCGTAGATCTGTCCACACTTTCAGATAATGAACTCACTTGCTTAAGTGTGTTGGATAATGATCCCCTCCTTTGGCATAAGAGACTTGGACATGCCAGTCTAAGTCAACTCAACAAACTAGTCTCCAAGGACTTGGTGATAGGGCTGCCTACCATTAAGTTCAAGGGAGATAAAGTCTGTGAGGCCTGTGCAAGGGGAAAGCAAGTAAGATCTTCTTTCAAAATCAAGAAAGTGGTAAGCACCACCCAGACGATGGAACTGGTCCATATGGATCTTTGTAGACCAATGAGAACATTGAGCAGAGGTGGTAAGAGATATGTGATGGTGCTTGTTGATGATTACTCTGGGTTTACTTGGACACTATTTTTAATATCTAAAGATGAAGCATTTGACATGTTCATTTCATTTGTTAGAAAAATACAAAAACAACTAGGTAATAAACTTGCATCAATTAGGTCTAATCATGGTACTGAATTTGAGAATGCTAAATTTGCTGAGTTTTGTGATGAGCATGGCATATATCATAATTTTTCTGCTCCTAGGACTCCACAACAAAATGGAGTAGTTGAAAGAAAGAATAGGACACTTGAAGATATGGCTAGGACTATGCTTCTTTCTAGTAAACTGCCCCATAGCTTCTGGGCAGAAGCTTGTAAATACTGCATGCTACATCATAAATAGGTGCATGACTAGACCTCTTGTAGAGAAGACTCCCTATGAGTTACTTAAAGGGATAAAACCAAACATATCCCATCTTAGGGCATTTGGATGCAAGTGCTTTGTGCACAATAATGGTAAAGACTCCCTAGGTAAGTTTGATCCCAGAAGTGATGAGGGAGTATTCTTGGGATATTCTTCACATAGCAAAGCTTATAAGGTCTATAACAAAAGAACTATGTGTGTAGAAGAAAGTGTTCATGTGGTTTTTGATGAAACTAACATACTTTGTGAGAGGCAGGAGTATGATGATGAAGCAATTGGGCTGGTAAGAAACTCAAATGAAACGATAACCCAGACTGAAGCTGCACCAGAGGAAGGAAAAGGTGATGGAACAGGTCCTTCCACCCAGGGCAACTTGACAGGGGGAACTGAACAAAGAGGAAGTGATCCTCAAATCTTGAGAGAACCTGTTCATGAACTTGTTCCTCAGCAACAAAACATTGAAGGAACATCCAGGGGAAACCAGCTAGTTTTAAAACCTTACAAGTATCAAAGTTCTCATCCCATTGAGAATATAATTACTGATCCAACCTCTAGAATCAAAACCAGATCTTCGTTGAAGAATCTTTGTGCTTTTGATGATTTCTTATCCCTTATTGAACCTAATAGTATTGTTGAAGCTTTGTAGGATGCAAACTGGGTGAATGCAATGCATGATGAACTCAACCAACTTGAGAGAAGTCAAGTTTGGCATCTGATACTAAGACCCAATGACGGATCAGTAATTGGTATAAAATGGGTCTTCAGAATCAAACTTGATAAAGATGGAACAGTTACCAGGAATAAGGTAAGATTGTTGGTTCATAGTATAGAGGAGGGCATAGACTATAATGAGACTTTTGCTCAAGTTGCAAGTTTGGAGTCAATTAGACTCCTTATAGCATTTGCTGCTTATATGAAATTTACTCTCCATCAGATGGATGTCAAGAGTACCTTCCTCAATGGCTATCTAAAGGATGAAGTGTTTGTCAAACAACCTCCGGGCTTTGAAAGCAAGGATTGGCCCAATCATGTGTACAAGCTTGACAAGGCACTTTATGGGCTCAAGCAGGCTCTGAGAGCATGATATGAAACATTATCAAAATTCATAATTGATAATACTTTATTCTTGAAAGAAAAAGGTAAAAATATCTTGGTAGTTTAGATATATGTCAATGATAGAATGTTTGGAGCAACTACTAATAAGTTAAGTAAGGAATTTGCTATACTATAGGCGGTGAATTTGAAATGAGTATGATGGGTGAGCTTAATTTCTTTTTAGGCTTTCAAATTAAACAAAATTCAAATGTATCTATGATCCATCAACAGAAGTATGTGAAAGAATTGCTTAAAGGTTTAAAATGGAAGATTGCAAAGAAATTGATACTCATATAGCAACTGCCACAAAATTGGATGTTGATGAACCGGGTTCATCTGTTGATCAGAAGTTGTATAGGGGAATGATTGGCTCTTTGTTGTATCTCACTGCTAGCATACATGCCATTGTTTTCAATATAGGCCTTTGTGCTAGATTTGAGGCAAGTCCAAAGGAGTCTCACTTGACTGTTGTCAAGAGGATCTTGAGATACCTAAAAGGTACCACTGACTTTTGTCTATGGTATACAAAAGGTAGTGATTTCAACTTAGTGGGATATGTTAATACTGAATATGCAGGTTTTCTTGTGGATAGAAAGAGCACCTCAGATATGGCACGCCTTCTTGGCTTATGTCTTGTGTCTTGGACAACCGAAAGGCAAAATTTTGTGGCCTTATCTACTGCTGAAGCTGAGTATGTTGTTGTTGCCTCATGTTGTGCTCAGTTATTATGGATCAAACATCAATTAATGGACTTTGGAATTGATGTAAGTTGCATCTTTTGTGATAATACTAGTGCAATTAGTATGACCAAGAACCCGGTTCACTACAAAAGAACTAAGCACATAGATGTTAGGCATCATGTTTTTAGGGACAACTATGAAAAGTGTTTAATCACTGTGGAATTATGTGCTACTCACAAACAAATAGCTGACATCTTCACAAAAGCTCTAAGTAGAGATCACTTTGAAAGGAATAAGTTAGAATTAGAGATGATTAAGATCACCTAAAAGGAACCAGTTCTAACTCAAAGATTGGTTAGAAAATTTGTGAATTTTTGTAACTAATTAGATTAGATTTTGCTCAGTCTCATACTTTTATCAGTATACTCTTGTGTCATTTGCTAAAATGAATCATTAATATCTAATGATATTATCTTTATTTTCTTGGAAAATTCAGACTTACACAAGTGACTTCTCAGTGAAGAACCTGGTTCATCAAGATTACTTGGTACGTACTCTCCACTCTGTATATTTTTAAATAATTATATTTGGATTATGATCAAGCGGAGAGTCCCATTCAATCCTAAACTCCTTGACCTTATCAGTTACTAAATGAACCAATTTCATTCAAATAGAGTGCAAAACGCAATAAGTGCCTAGATTCTAGGGACAAGCTTCAACGTCTTTTCAAACTGATTTCCACTTTGATTAGACTTCTGAAAAGGAGTTCAGCAGTTAAGACCCCTGGTACTGCTAGGTCAACCAAGAAAAAAAGGCTACTTCGTCTATCCCTGTAGAGACTCATCTTACAAGAGGAAGAGCTACAAGGAGTCAGAAGAAGTAGGGTGAGGCTGAACTGGAAAAGGCCTTAGAAGAAAGTAAGAGAAAAGCTACTGCTAGGGGAAAGAAGAAGGTGGTTTAGACTGTTTAGGCAGTTGAAATTGATGAGATGGATCGCTTCTTCGTGATGAAGAGGAGGCAAAAGAAATGGAGGTTGTGACTCCAAAGGAAAAGAAGATCAAGACTTCTATAAAGAATTTTATTTCAAAGACAAAGTCTGTAGGGCCATCTACCTTGGCCAAAAGAACCAGGTCTGCATTGAAGTCCAGAAAAGTGAAAATAGTGGAAAAAGAAGAATGGAGTGGACAAGAAGAAAAAGAATCTGATGTAGAGAAGGACAAGATGGTTAAGTTTGGGAAAAGATCCATATTGAAGGGTATACTCCTCAGGATCTTGGAGGAGGAAGGCATGGTGATGTGTCACGACCCAAAGTTCCCACCTTCGGACCGTGATGGCGCCTAATATTTCACTTGCTAGGCAAGCCAACGTTAGAATAATATTAACCAATTTTGAAATAATTTTTAAATTATTAATAATCCAAGAACAAATGCAGAAGAAAGTTTGAAATATAGTGAATAATCCATAAAAACAACGGTGTCTAAATACCATCCTAGAATTTGGTGTCACAAGTGCACGAGCTTCTAGAATAAATACAAATAAGGTCTGAATAAAATAAAGCTGTCTGGAAATAAACACACAGCTAAAGTAAAATAGACGGGGACTCCAGAACTGCGGACGCCATGCAGTTATACCTCAAGTCTCCTCTGGTAGCTGAAATTCGAGCAAGTCTACAGCACGCCGCTGGGACCAACTCCGAAATCTGCACAAGAACTGTAGAGTGTAGTATCAGTACAACCGACCCCATGTACTGGTAAGTGCTGAGCCTAACCTCGACGAAGTAGTGACGAGGCTAAGGCGGGTCACTTACATTACCTGTACGCAATATTAGTAACATCAACAATAATAGAAATAAATCAGGTAACTCATTTATAATAATTGAAGCCAACTCAGCAGTCATAACCAATTATCATTTCCATCAATTCAGTTGCAGCGTGCAACCCGCTCTCACAATATATACATTTTTAATCAAGTTTGTTGCGGCGTGCAACCCGATCCTCCAATATGGACTCTTAATAAGTCTGTTGCGGCGTGCAACCCGATCCTCCAACTTAGACTTTTAATAAGTCTGTTGCGGCGTGCAACCGGATCCTCCAATATATATTCATTATAATCAATTTTGTTGCAGCGTACAACCCGCTCCTCCAGTATATTCACATTCACCAATTCTTATAGAAGGAATTTTCCCAATAAATGCAACACTTAATATGAAATTATAAGATAGCAAGCATACAATAATTATGATTTATTCATGAAAGAGACAATGCCAAATAGCAAATTATTATGGAAATCAGGAAGAAAATAGGCAGTTTAATATTTAATATGCTAAATGTCAAATAACAATTAAGACACATAATTCAAGTAGCATGTAACAATTAAGGCAGGAATTCAAGAATTAATATTTGGCAAAGAATATGAGAGAAAAATATTATTATAATAATAAATTCATGATTTAAAACAATTATGATTTTTCAAGTAATTATGCAAACAATTAATTTGATGACGTATAGACACTCGTCACCTCGCCAATACATCGTTCACATGCATTTCACATAACAAATAATATAAGGTTCTATTCCCTCAAGTCAAGGTTAACCACGACACTTACCTCGCTTTGCAAATTACAATCAATTATTCAACTACAGCTTTTCCTTTTAAATTTACCTCTAAAAGCTTCAAATCTATTCACAAACAATTCGATTTACTCAATACGAATCATAGGAATTAATTCCATATGAATTTACACATTTTCCGGATAAAATCTGAAATTCATTAAAATATTCAGCAGGGAGACCCATGTCTCAAATCTCGGAAAAACGCACGAAATCTGAACACCCGTTCCGATACGAGTACAACCATACCAAATTTGTCCAATTCTGATATCAAATGGATCTTCAAATCTTAATTTTTTGTTTTTGGAAGATTTTATAAAAATTTGATTTTACTTCCATAAATACACGGATTCATGATTTGAATGAGTATGAAATCATGAAATATAATCAATATAGGATAAGGAACTCTTACCCCCAATGTTTTCCCGTGAAAATCGCCCAAAAATCGCCTTACCCGAACTCAAAAATGGGAAAGAATTGAAAATGGGTCGAAACCCCATTTCGAGAACTTAAGTTCTGTTTCTGGGATTTTTACCCTTCGCAAACGCGGTCAGTGCCTCGCGTTCGCGAAGCACATTTTTGTGCTGCCAAAACTTTGCTCTTCGCGAACGCGAAGCCTTGCCAAATTCGGCCAGGCCTCGCCTTCTGCGCGAACGCTTCCACGCGTTCACGAAGAACACTGCCCTTTTCCCTTCGCGAATGCGTCCCCCTCTTTGTGAACGCGAAGAGTAAATTTTACCTGCCTCCAGTTTCTTCTTCGCGAACACGAGCCACCTCTCGCGAATGCGAAGAAGGATACCAGAAGCAGATTTCTGCAGTTTTTCCCAAGTCCAAAAATGGTCTGTTAACAACCTGAAATCAACCCGAGCCCTCGGGGCTCCAAACAAAACATGCACCCGAGTCCTAAAACATCATACGAACTCGCTCGCGCGATAAAATTGCCAAAATAACACCTAGAACTACGAATCGGACACCAAATCAAAGGGAGTTTTTAAGAAAACTTTAAAACTTATATTTTTACAACCAGACGTCCGAATCACGTCAAATCAACTCCGATTCTAACCACATTCGGCTGACAAGTCATAAATATTATAGTGCACCTACACCAGGCTCCGAAACCAAAATACGGATCCGAGATCCATAAATCCAACATCAGTAATTTCTTAAAACTCATTAAGCTTTACAGCTTTTAAGTTTTCATCAAAATTTCATATCTCGAGCTAGGGACCTCGGAATTCAATTCCGGGCATACGCCCAAGTCCCAAATCACGATACGGACCTACTGGAATTGTCAAAACACTGATCCAGGTATGCTTGCTCAAAATGTTGACTTAAATCAACTTAGTTGAGTTTTAAAACTCTATTTCACATTTTAATCTATTTTTCACATAAAAACTTTCCGGAAAATTGTACGGACTGCGCACGCAAGTCAAGGAATGATAAATGGTGCTTTTCGAGGTTTTAGAATATATAATTACTTATTAAATTTAAAGATGATATTTTGGTAATCACATGATACTGCTGGAACAATTAAAATTGCAAGGTTGGAAGGACATGGTCCTTCATATGGATGGAAAGCTTGCGAGAACTAAGATTGTGGAGTTCATGGAAAACAGTGAGATCAAGAATGACAGAGTCACCAGTGTAGTGAAGGGGGTGATAGTGAGTTTTGATGATAAGGAACTAGGAGAGATCTTAGGTGTACCTGCTGCAGGGTACAATGACTACAAGAAACTCAAATGGCCAGGTCTAGAGAATCTCCCTACTGCCCTGCCATTACAAGAAAGTTTGGTGACAATGAAAAAGAGCTTGAGCCCAAAGCTATATACAAAAGTGAGATGAATCCTCCCCACAAAGTGTTGTTAGAATTTGTTAACAAAGTTATGCTGCCTAGGAAGGAAAGGAGACACATTGCAACATTCATGGACATGGTCCTTATGGAATGTCTGGATAGTGGGAGGCAAATCAATTGGCCTAGATTTATCATCCAGATTCTCGATAGGGTTCTGACTGGCGCCAAAACTCATGCCATACCCTATGGTTTTATTCTCACAGTTGTACTTGCACACTTTAAGGTACCCATCAAGAAATGGGAGGTTGGTACAAGCAAGGATCACTTTGGCGCAAACACTTTGACTACTTGTGACTATGAAGTCCACACCACTCCCAAAGAACATAGTTCATCCAAAAAGGTATCTGTGAACAGCAAAGTGTGAGCCTTGGTGCAAGACAGTGAGGCTAAGGATGCTGAAATTGAAGTTTGAAGAAGAGGTTGGAAGAAGTAGAAACTGAGAGAGATGCTCTCAGAACTGAGCTTGCAAAAGAGAAGGAGATGAATGATGGCATTCTTCAGGATATGCTGAAACTGCTTCAAGCCAAGAACCAAGAACTCGGTCCTTCCCAGCCTTAAAACATTCTTAGCCTAGTTAGATCAACCAGTGACCTGGATGGGATTTTTTTTTAGTTCTTGATCCAGTGTTTTTTTTTTCTTTTTATGATTTGTGGATAACTAGGTATCAATGATAATTAACTATTTTTGTGCTCTAACTGTTTGTTGATGCTTCTTAGATGGCTAATTTCATTAACTTGATAAATGATGCTTGACTCCATGATTGCATTTGAAATAGCCCCAGTGTCCATGAGTAATTTCTATTAAAATCTGGTTATCTAACATAATTTCTATGCAACGTTTTGATGATGCCAAAAGGGGAAAGATAGGTTGCGCTTTTAATTTGGACTGTGATGTTTATAACCTAATGAACCTGGTCCTTGATGATTAGTGACTTTAAAATATGAAAAATGTTTTAACCTTGTGTTGATGTTGAGCGGAAACAGGGATTATGCTTATGAAAATCACAGAGTTAGTCATCATCAAAAAAGGGGAATTAGTTGGCCCAAGTGAAGCTTGTTTTGATGATTAACAAAGAAACTCGAGCATGAACCAGGTCCATACACAGTGTACAGAGACACGGGCAGATTTGAGCATAAGGGATGCACGTGAAGGAGATAAACTTAAGTTGTTATATTTGATATCTTCCGATCGAAAAGGTTGCATAAATGATAATGAGAAGGACTCCTTACTCGAATAGAACTTTATCCAAGATAAGGGTAGAGTTAGAAGTTGAAGATAACTAGAACTTTTCTACCAAGGAAGAGTAGCATTAGAACTCTAGTTATTTCTTATTCTATTAACTCTATATATTACAAGATATTCTCATTTTACAAAAACGCACAAACGCTGAAGTTAAACGTGAGTTGAGTGCAAAATAGTAAGGCATTTTGTAAACAATTCTTGTGTGATTCAAGTGTGTGAACCTGAAGCTACATGAACCAGATAGAAGAACCATTTCCAAGCGTTTGTCTTTTTTCAATTGTAGTAGGTGTTTTCAAGTTGTACATTTCAGCTTTATCTAGAAGCAATTGTATTAGATACTCTGAGTATTTAAGTTAGAGTTAACTTGAAGTTGTCGCAACAGTTAGAGGCTGGTTGCCACAACAGGATTAGGGGTAATCCTTAGGTTTATAAATAGTTTTGTAAATGCTGTTTTGGCTCAGTGATTTAGTGAAGTATTGGGAAAAATCCTACTGAGTAGTAGGTCGTGGATTTTTCACCTTTTGAGCCGGGTGTTTTCCACTGAAAAATACTTGTGTTCTTTACTTTCTGCATTATTTTTTCCGCAACAGTAGTATAAGGAATATATAGAAGAACTAGGTCCTTCGATAATCCAGTGCACGTGAAAATCATGCACCACACAAATCATCCCCTCTTGTGTGGTATTGAAGTATAAAATATCAGGAAAAGATATCGATTCACAAATATTATTTCAAAAGAGTGGATACTCGTTGTGCGTTAAATATAAATGAACCATTTGTGTTCAGCAGTCTCATTCTAATAGAAAACAAGCTACTTAATTTCTTGTATTTGTGACTAACTTCTTCACCGGTCAAATCACACCAGACAAATATTAAGATGAAAAGTTACCAAGATGTTTTGCATTGAGGCAAAGCCTACAAGTTTAGATAAATATCGCTTAGTTGCTTCTTCATTCTAATTAATTTTTAGAGACTGAAAAATCATGTTCTTCGCAGTTTCCACATGCTTTGTTATGATTCTCAGTAGATGTTACGGCCAAAATATTGTCTCGCTAATCTTATCGTGTGCGAGGTGGCATACTATCTATAATTTTTATTAATCTTTAATTCTTTCGACAGATCTTGCGACGATGCGTAGGTTATTTTAAAATATGAATCTATATTTATATTTTTATGTAATGTTACAGCATTAATTTGGGATCCAAATTCGAGATTCTCCTTGGCTGGTATCGGAAAGGATTTGGAATTGAGCACTCAAATTATATTCTCGGTAAAATTTGAAATATCAGGAATTGGATGAGTTAAAGGTGGGAGAGGTGGGAAGGGCCATGGACGTGGCAATATCGGAGGCCGGATTTCAGCTAAGGGGTTCAAAAAAGAAAAAGGTTAAAAAATTAAAAGGGACTATTGCTAGTGGGAGTTGAACCAACAACCATTTTGAACGAAGTGCACAAAATGAATTTTGCCTTATATATGTAAATGAAATTTTTCATCCCTGTCGGACGAATAGGTGATAATTCTGCAGTGACGTCATCCTTTATGCCTAATCCACCACTGACGCCTAGCGCTTGAGCACACATCTCAGCCACATTCACAAGCATCTCTAAAGACATGACTGTTTACCCGAAAAATCGGATAACGTTGAATTTATGTATGCTTCTAAGGGTAAGTAGATTCCCTTGACTTGAAGATAACAATACACGTATTTATGATGCAAAATAAAAAATGATGAACAAAGATACTTAGTGAGCTTACAAAGATAAACACAATGAATTCTTAATCCCAGGGAAGATGCCTTCTATTACAATCTATCTTCGACTTTTATAGCCTTACTAGTGGAGGACCCATGATGGTGTGTCTCCTCCTTAATTCCCGTCAAGATTCTCTCCTTTGGTGCGGTTGTAACAACTTTTTGTCTGTGAGTTCGATACTAACTCGAGCTCGGTGTCGGATCGGAACCTCGGCCTTGGTTTAGAGCTTGGTGATCACTTTCGGGAATCGATGTTCGGGAATCGATGTTCGGGACCTCGGTCGAATCGGACGCCCTGACGCTCGACGCCTCCATCTCGAAATTCGTTTGGGCTCTCCATGAAGATACCCCTTGACTGAGATGCCATCCTCAATCGATCTTCATGATCGAGGATCGATTTTAACCGTATACAGATAGCCCCCTCGTTTCTTGGAAAGAGGATGATGAGAAACGATGTGATGTCCCTAAGATTCGACCGAATCAATGATGACGTTTCTATCGACTTTGACTCTGATGTGCGTGATAGCTGTCCCATCAATTTGGTTTTATAGAGGCATTTAATGTGTGTCAGTCGGTGATCGGCCACCGCTAGAAACGAATCGCCATGCCTTATAAATAGTTATCCCATATAATGTTTTCCATTTTTGCGCTTCCTCTTTTCCCAAATTCCCTTTGATTATTTTCTCTATTTCGTTGCTTTAGTGCCGCTTATACCAGAGTTTTGGTGTTGTCCCCTCTTTCACCTTCCTTTGCGACTTTTTCTTCTCATATCGAAGGCAAAAACATCAAAAATTGTACCTCACAAGGAGAAAGCTTCCTCCTCACGGCCGTGTGATAATAAGGCACCGACGGAGCCGTCCGTTCAAGATTATATTCCCGGCCCGTGTATTTTAAAAATTGATTTTAGGGTGGAGAACCCTTCGTCCGTTCCGGGTTGGTGTGAGCACATATCGATGTATACGTGCTTTATAACGGAGGTTCACCTCGAGGCCGTCAGAAAAGACTGTGGCTGGGGTTCTGAGGTTGTGTTACAAATCCCATCCTCCGATGAGAGTGTCACTACCTACGTGGAGGGATTTTTAAGTGTTTACACCTATCCCTTCACGTTGGGAGCTGTCGATCCTGTGATTTTTGATTTCTGCAAGAGATATCAGGTCACCCTCGGCCAAATTCATCCTTCCTTGTGGCGTATAGTCATCTTATTGCGATTCTTCTCTATCAAAGCCGGAGGGTTGGATTTTTCTCTAAACCACCTTATACGACTGTATCGGCCTCAGATTTATCATGGCCTGATTACGCTACATCGTCGAGCATCGAAGGCTTTGATTTCGAGCATCGATGAAGATAAGGATCGAGGTTGGATGGGTCGATATATTCGAGTGAGGACTCGTGATCTTATCCCGGAGGAAAAGATGTCGTTTCCTGAAAAATGGAATTTCGACCGTAAGTGATTCATGTTTGCTTTTCGTGTCTTTTTCCATTTTTGTTAATATTATTTTCTGATGTCCAGCTGCACCTTGGATGCCACAAGCGGTGCCTAATCTCGAGGATTGGGTTCGAAAGTTAGCCTTGACTTCATCCTATGCCGAGCGCGCTTGGCGTGATTTGGCAAAAGGTAGATGGGAGGCCAAGAATCATGGTGAGGTTTGGTTCCTGTTTCCCTCGAGGTATATTCTGCGTTCTTTTCGTTATCAATTTTTCCTTTGTATATAGGTGTAACTAGGGATGCCGTTTTGAGGCCTTCGAGCAGTGATGAAGGAAACAAGTCCATGGTCCTGGAACAGGGAAAAGAAAAGAAACGAAGGGCTTTCTCTCGGCCGGAGGACCCCAAGCCCAAAACTCGAAAGGTGAGGAGAAAATCATTGCCCTTTCAATCGACTCGGTCCAACGACTGAGGGAGGAAGAAGAAGAAGAAGATAGCTCCTCAGCTTTGGTAGTCTGACCTACGGAGGCAGTCGAGGTTGCTAGAGCTACTGAGGCGATGGCGGCCGTGCCCATCGAGGTTGGTTCCGAAGACCTAAGTCTCGATCGGAGTACTCCGAGTGATTTGCTCGGGGCAATGGCAATAGGTAATTTACCTTCTCTTCCATCTTTTTCTGAGGAGGCGTTGAAGGAGGCTCGAGAGCTGAAGACTCCCGATATTGGTGCTGGCTCAGGTGCAGCGGATCCTTTTAAGGATTGTTTTACTGGTGTTGATGACAGTTTCGATATCGGTGATGCTTCTCTTTTGTTAGAGGAGGCTCAGCGTATTATTACTCGGGTAATGATTCTGCCATACTTGGCTTCTTTGTTCTTTTCCATACTTCACAGTTCTGATATCGGTGATCCTTCTTTGTTTTACTGGTGTTGATGATAGTTTCTAACTGTGCAGGACATCGGTAGGTTTCGAGTTGATCTTAGCTAGTGTGAGGCCGAACTCCGAAAAGTTCTAGGTGAAAGAGATGACCTTCGGCTTCTTTGTAGCAAAAAGGACGAGGCTATAAAGGATCTTCAAGCGGATTTGGCTAAGGTTCGTGAAGAAAGGGTCGAGCTCGATCAGCAGGTAAGCCTCGTTCTGTTAAAGTACGGATTCGACTCGACTGTGGAAGTTAACCCTTTGTTGTCTCAGTTGCAGCAAAAGATCGAGAAGATCGGGCTACTTCGAGAGGAGGTCGATCAAATCCGAGCCGAATGCAACCAGTGGAAGGAGACCATTGACCGCCTGGCAGCGGAGAAAGAAACCATCTTAACAAAGTTATTATCAGCCGACGTTCAGCTTCGAAACGTCAAGCAAAAGGTGTCGGTTCAGGCTAAGAAAATCGATGAGCTTGAGACACGACTTGCTGAGGCTAAGGCGGAGGTTGAGTCGTCGAAGGTTTTGGCGGATAAGTCTATTGCTGTATGACGAGATGATGCTGAGGCCGCTCAGGTGGAGGCCCGGGAAGCGGCGAAGACTACCGATGCTCGAGCTCATTGGGTTGCCGAACTTGCTAAGTGTAGATCTCGGAGGGAGACCCTCGAGGAGATACACGCCAGAGGTTTCTACCTTACCGAAGAGGTAAGAAAGGCAAAAGAGCTTGAAGCGGAAGCTGAAGCCTTGGCTTCTGATGATGATAACGATGATGGTAGCAAAAGCGGGTCCGAGGATGTGGAAGACTCCGACCCAGAAGCTTAGAGTCTAATTCTCCATATCTGTAAATTAATTACGTAGGCAATTTTGTATATATATAACAAGGTCGATTTTGATCGATCAGATTTGGAGTGACGTTTTGCTTGTTGAGTTGATGATAATGTGGCGGTTAACGTAAACTCTGAGTAAACATAGCTTTTTCAATGTTTCAAACTCGATTGGGTCCTTGTTCGAACTCGGCAGCCCGTAGGCTTTAACATTTGAGTGTTTATTTCGAACTCGAGATAATGTGGTAGCCCGTAGGCTTAATATTTGAGTTTTTATTTCGAAATCGAGATAATGTGGTAGCCCGTAGGCTTAATATTCGAGTGATTATTTCGAACTCGATGTTGAAGTAGCCCGTAAGCTCAACGGTCGACTGAGTATTTCAAACTCGAGATAATGTGGCCCGTAGGCTCAATGGTCGAGTGAATGTTAATTCTGGTTGCATAATAAATCTCAAGTCATTGTACATATGTTTGGGGCAATCTATATGAGCATGGTTCATTTTGACCATTTTGGCTCTTACAATATTTCCTCTATTGTTGTGAGAAGACTTTGTTGCATCTGAACTCGATGTATTTGAGGGCCTAGTGCCCCCCTGGTATTCGAGGCCATTTGGGCTAAGGGTCAAAAGCCTCGGATACTGTTTTAAAAGTGCAGCACGATCGATGGTTGCCTCATTAAAAACCTTGCCGCAAAAACCCATTTGGGAAAAAACCGGTCTAAGGAAAAGAGAGTGCAACACGCCCTTTTGAGTAAACGAATACTTTTGTTCTTTGTTCGAACTTCTATTCAGGACAGTTGAATAAATATGGGAAGGTCGGACCTTAGCAGTAGTACCATTTTATATGTGATACATTCCAACTGCTAGATAGCTGTTTGCCGTTTATGATGCCGAGCCTATACGATCCTTTCCCAAAGTTCTCGAGCACCTGGTACGGTCCTTCCCAATTTGGTCCTAGTTTTCCTTCGTTTGGATTCCGAGTATTGATGGTGACTTTCCTTAACACCAAGTCCCCTGCCTTGAAGTGGTGAAGTTTAGTTCTTCGATTATAATACCTTTCGATTCGTTGCTTTTGTGCGGCCAACCGGATGAGGGCAGCTTCTCGTCTTTCATCCGATAATTCAAGGCTGGTGTTCATAGCCTCGTTATTTGATTCTTCCATCATGAATCGAAATCTGGGACTACGCTCTCCGACTTCGACTGGTATCAATGCCTCGGAGCCATATACTAAGGAGAATGGGGTCGCCCCTGTACTGGATTTCGATGTTGTTCGGTATGCCCAAAGGACTTCGGGTAGGATTTCTCTCAATTTTGCCTTAGCGTCATTCAATCTCTTCTTCATGTTTTGAAGAATAGTTTTGTTTTTTGATTCAGCTTGTCCGTTTCCGCTGGGGTGGTACGGGGTTGTTAGTATCCTTCTTATTTTGTGGTCTTCGAAGAATTTTGTGATTTTGTTGCCAATGAATTGCTTCCCATTATCACATACTATTTCGGATGGTATCCCGAATCGACATATGATATGATCCCACAAAAAGTCGATAACCTCTTTTTCTCTTACTTTTTCGAACGCCTGCGCTTCAACCCATTTAGAAAAATAGTCAGTCATAAACAAAATAAATTTGGCTTTACCTGGGGTCGATGGTAGGGGGCCGACGATGTCCATTCCCCATTTCATGAATGGCCATGGGGATAGGACCGAGTGAAGTTGTTCTCTGAGTTGATGGATCATTGGAGCAAACCTTTGACATTTATCGCATTTACGAACAAATTCTTTTGCGTCTTTGCCCATATCGATCCAATAATATCCTGCTCTGATCACTTTTCGAACTAACATGTCGGCACCGGAGTGATTGCCACAAGTGTCCTCGTGTACTTCCCGGAGGATGTAATTGGTATCTCCCGGACCTATGCATACCGCCATCGGTCCATCGAATGTTCTTCGATATAACGTTCCGTCCGCAGTCAAAGTAAATTGAGCAGCTTTAGTTCAAAGGGTCCTGGACTTTTTGTGGTCTGAAGGGAGCTTTCCGTTTTTTAAGTATTCAATATACTTGTTTCTGCAATCCCAGGTTAAGCTAGTAGAATTTATTTTGGCGTGCCCTTCTTCGATTACAGATCTTGAAAGTTGAAGGACAGTTTCGAGTTCAAATCATTCACCTCGACCGATGATCCCAAATTAGCAAACGCATCAGCCTCGTTATTCTGTTCTCGTGGAACATGTCGTAGACCCCATTGTTTGAAATGGTTCAAAGTGATAAGCAGTTTGTCCAAATACCTTTGCATTCTGCCTTCTCGGACTTCGAAGGTTTTGTTTACTTGACTCACCACCAGCAAAGAGTCGCAATTGGCCTCAATGACCTCTGCTCCCAAATTTCTAGCTAGCTCGAGACCTGTAATTATGGCTTCATACTCGGCCTCGTTGTTAGTTAACCTGATAGTTTTAATAGCTTGCCTAATAATGTTACCCGTGGGAGATTTTAAAACTATGCCTAGCCCGGACCCCTTTACGTTCGAAGCTCCGTCCGTAAAGAGGATCTATGCCCTCGTCGATAAATTTGATTTTAACAGTAGTTCTTTTTTGACTTCGGGTACGAGGGTCGGCGTGAAATCGGCCACGAAGTCCGCTAAAATTTGAGACTTGATGGTCATTCGAGGTCGATATTCGATATCATACCCGCTGAGTTCGATGGCCCATTTGGCCAATCGGCCCGATATTTCAGGCCTATGTAAATTATTATGAAGTGGGCAGGTGGTTAATACGCTTATGGGGTGGCATTGGCAGTACAGTCGTAATTTCCTAGAGGTGCTAATCAACGCAAGCACCAATTTTTCCAAGTGCGGATATCTAGTTTCCGCTTCCCCTAAGGTCTGACTTACGTAGTAAACAGGAAATTACGTACCTTCCTCTTCTCGAACCAGGACACTGCTTATGGTGACTTCTGATACTGCCAAGTACAGGTAAAGTTTTTCGTCGGTTTTTGGAGTGTGCAATAGTGTTGGGTTCGATAGATATCGTTTTCAGTTCTTGTAACGCTAGTTGGCATTCCGGTGTCCAAGCGAAGTTGTTCTTCTTTTTGAATAGAGAGAAAATTTTGTGGCTTCGATCTGATGATCTCGAAATGAATCGGCCTAAGGCTGCTATTCTTCCTGTTAACCTTTGTACAGCTTTCACGCTGTTCATGATGGTGATGTCTTCAATGGCCTTGATTTTGTCTGGGTTAATCTCGATTCCCCGATTTGACACCATGAAGCCGAGGAACTTACCCGAGCCGACTCCGAAAGCACATTTTTCGGGGTTGAGCCTCATGTTGTATTTTCTCAGAATATCGAATGTTTCCTGCAAATGGGTCAAATGGTCCTCTGCGTGCAGGGACTTGACTAGCATGTCATCAATATAGACTTCCATTGATTTACCTATTTGTTCTTCGAACATTCTATTTACTAGGCGTTGATAAGTAGCTCCTGTATTTTTTAGGCCGAAGGGCATTACATTATAACAATATGTTCCATATCTGGTCACAAACGAAGTCTTTTCCTCGTCTTCCAGGTTCATCTGGATTTGATTATACCCGGAATAGGCATCGAGAAAAGTAAGGATCTCGTGGCCGGTCGTGGCATCGATCAAGTGATCGATGTTGGGCAGTGGATAAGAATCTTTGGGGCATGCTTTGTTCAAGTCCTTGTAGTCTATACACATTCTAAGTTTGTTTCCTTTTTTAGGCACTACGACCACATTGGACAACCATTCGGGGTATTTTACCTCTCTAATGGATCCTATTTTGAGCAGTTTAGTTACCTCATCTTTTATGAATGTGTGCTTCACCTCCGATTGGGGCCTTCTTTTTTGCTTCGCCGGTCTGAATCTAGGGGACACACTTAGTCGATGTGTTGTTATGTCCGGCGGGATTCCTATTATATCTAAATGGGACAAAGCAAAGCAATCGATGTTATCGATAAGAAATTGAATGATTTTCTTCCTGAGTTCGGGGCTCAAACCCCTTCCCAGGTATACCTTTCGTTCGGGCCAGTGTTCGATCAAAATGATTTGCTCCAATTCTTCAATAGTTGATTTGGTGGCATCGGAGTCATCGGGGGTCACGAAGGATCGAGGGATCCACTGATCATTATCTTCTTCGATGCTCTGCATACCTGGCTGGGTCGAGACCGATGTCTTTGGTTGCTATTTGGCATTCCGGTCTTTGGCTGTGCCTCCTTTTGAACCCGATCCTTTCACCGGCGAAGACGAAGATGTTGGTTTTGCTTCCTCGACGGAGAACATTTCCTTTGCGGCTGGTTGTTCTCCGTACACTATTTTGACACCTGTCAGTGTTGAGAATTTGAGGACCTGGTGTAGGGTCGAAGGTACAGCTCTCATGTTGTGGATCCACGGCCTTCCGAAAAGGGTGTTATATCTCATATCGCCTTCGATCACGTGAAACTTTGTTTCCTGAATTGTTCCGGCGACGTTTATTGGTAGGGTTATCTCGCCTTTGGTGGTTTCGCATGCCATATTGAATCCGTTTAAAACCAAAGTTGCGGATACGACCCAGTTTTGTAGGACGAGCTATTTTACGACCTTCGATCTGATGATATTGGCCGAGCTACCTGTATCAATTAACACACGCTTAATTTTAATTTTATTCATGAGTACGGATATTACCAGTGCATCGTTATGGGGTTGGATGATTCCCTCTGCATCTTCATCATTGAACGATAAAGTCCCTGAGGGAGTGTAATCATGAATTCGAGATCGCTTTTCCTTCACAATCGACGTTTTAGTGCGTTTGAGCATAGGTCCCTGAGGGGTATCGACGCCGTCGATGATCATGTTAATGATTTGATGTGGTTCTTCTTCTTTGTTTTGCTTGCCGAAGTCCTTGTTTTTAAAATGGTTCTTCGCCCTATCACTCAAAAATTCCCTAAGGTGCCCTTTGTTGAACAAGCGGGCTACTTCCTCTCTTAATTGTCTGCATTCTTCCGTTTTGTGACCATGGGTGCCATGATACTCGCATATTTGATTGGGACTCCTTTGGGCCAGATCGGTCTACATGGGTCGAGGCCATCTGGTATCTTTGATGCGTCCGATAGCCGATACGATGGCGGATGCATCGATGTTGAAGTTATATTCCGATAATCGAGGAACTTCTATAGGATCGGCATATTTATCAAAGCCTCTCTTGCTCATAAGTCCCCAAGAATTTTGCCCCCGATTATACCTGCGGTTATTCCGAACTATCTCATGTGCCGAACCGTGGTTCACCCAATCTGTGACGTACGACTGGTATCGGTCTCTGTTTGACCTTTGTTCTCTGTTGGTTTCCTTCAGAATTTTAGTGCTTGCGCGGTTCTGACGCGTGGGTTCATACGAAAATCCCAATTGATCATCTTCGACCCTGATTTTTGATTGATACTGATAATGTATATCCGCCCAAGTTATTGCAGGGTATTCGATCAAGCTTTTTTTCAGCCGACGTGATGCTGTCGAACTCAGTCCGTTCAACCCTTGGGTGAAAGCTTGTACGGCCCAGTCGTCTGTGACTGGTGGCAAATCCATGCGTTCCATTTGAAACCGGGTTACGAATTCCCTCAGTATTTTGTCACCCCTTTGTTTTACTTTGAATAGATCTGATTTCCTCGTTGCGACCTTTATGGCACCAGCATGTGCTTTTACGAACGAATCTGCTAACATCGCAAAAGAATCGATAGAATTTGGTGGCAAGTGATGATACCAGATCATTGCTCCTTTTGCGAGGGTCTCTCCGAACGTTTTCAACAATACGGACTCGATCTCATCGTCTTCCAAATCGTTGCCTTTGATGGCACATGTATAGGAGGTGAGATGTTCGTTAGGATCGGTCGTACCGTTATATTTGGGAATTACGGGCATATGGAACTTTTTTGGGATCGATTTCGGGGCCGCGCTCGATGGAAAAGGCTTTTGTATGAATTTCTTTGAATCCAGCCCTTTCATCATGGGCGGAGCCCCCGGGATCTGATCGATCGTAGCATCATATGTTTCAATTTTTTTGTCGTTGGCTTCGACTCGTTTTGTGAGTTCCTCGAGCAGTTTAGCAATTTCAGAAGCGGTTCCTGATTCTCGCTCGTTCGATTTCACTATGTCGGGCTCCGTTCTGGGGGTTACTTCTCGAAGAAGTGGATTGGAGTTTGGCTTACTTTGCATATGAGTTTGGCTCTGCAACTGAGCTATCGCTACTTGTTGGGCTTGTAGCATTTCAAAAATCATACGCAAGCTGACCCCGATTTTCCCCGTGCTGTGGGTATCTCGGGCTATGGGTCGAGCGCCACCCTGAACGCTTCTTTCCTGCTCGGAACGCTGATTCGTTTCTAGAGCTATTCGTGAATTGATATCTACTGGTACTTCGGCTCAAATTTCGGGTTCCTCGATCCGAGCTTCGTTGCCGTTGTTGGGTAGCCTTTCGGCCCCGGGCACCAAGTTGTTGGTTTCATTCTGAAGGCCGGCTTCGAGGTCAATTGGCAGAGCCATTGCTGGTATGAAGTTGTAAGCTGGAGTGTACTGTATATTTGTATCAAATAATCACTTGTTATCCTTAGCCCCACGGTGGGCGCCAAACTGTTTACCCGAAAAATCGGATAACGTTGAATTTATGTATGGTTCTAAGGGTAAGTAGATTCCTTTGACCTGAAGATAACAATAAACGTATTTATGATGCAAAATAGAAAATGATGAACAAAGATACTTAGTGAGCTTAGAAAGATAAACACAATGAATTCTTAATCCCAGGGAAGATGCCTTCTATTACAATCTATCTTGCCTTTTATAGCCAAGGATCGCTACTTTATCTATAGCAACATAATAGAATAATATTACTAGTGGAGGACCCATGATGGTGTGTCTCCTCCTTAATTCCCGTCAAGATTCTCTCCTTTGGTGCGGTTGTAACATCTTTTTGTCTGTGAGCTTGATATTGACTCGAGCTCGGTGTCGGATCGGAACCTCGACCTTGGTTTCGAGCTTGGTGATCACTTTCGGGCATCGATATTCGGGACCTGTATCGGTCGATGTTACCTCGGTCGATTCGGACGCCCCGACGCTCGACGCCTCCATCTCGAAATTCGTTCGGGCTCTCCATGAAGATACCCCTTGACTGAGATGCCATCCTCGATCGATCTTCATGATCGAGGATCGGTTTTAACCGTATACAATGACAATCAAGAAACCCTCGTGAAGGACCTTAGTAAACACTCGGAAATTGAAAATAGTGGTGCAGGTTAGTTCTTTGTTTCTTGAAAATTTTCAGGTTTAGTTTCAGCTCTTATTTGAGCTAGTTTCATATGCATTTTTACTAAAGTATAGCTAACAACTAAATTGCACAAGACACAATTTGACTGGCTAGTAATCAATACTGCAGTAGGAACCGTTTATAAATCTTAGTCCCTATATAACTACAAGATAAACCCAAAAAAATGGCTGAAAAAGAATGAGAATAGCACACTAATAAATATATTGTCTCTGTTATAAGTAAATTTCACACTAGCAAAATCCATAATATCTTACATATGTTCACCATTGGAAATACATCCATAGAAGGAGAGTGCATATATAATATATTCTTCAAACACAATATTCTTTATTTCATACGCAGCTAGCTAGAACTAGCCAATATTGCCAAAGTGATTGATTTCTTCTGATGATCCACGGCTTCAATCACTTGCTTACAGATCTTATCTTTTCCATCTATAATCAATAAAGTTCAAAAATATCAGAGATGTTACTCCATGTCCAACTGTCCAATTCCACACATAAAGATATAAACATTCAGAATAACATATTTTATTCTCATTTCTTTTGGTTTTCCTTTGTTTTTCAATTTCATTTTCTCCAAATATTATTTGAAGCTCGCCAAGATTGGACATGCTATATTTTTTCCTGAATAGAATTATCGTTAAAAATCTTAAAAGAATATTTGGCATTGTGGAAAATATTGAATTAGTAGGGAAAAGGCTTAAATTTAATTATATTGTGTTTGGTACGATGAAAGGAATTTTCCATGAGAAATGTTTTTTTAAAATATTTGGTAAATATTTTTTCAGTACTTGGTAATTGGTGAGTGAAAAATATTTTACATATATATATTATAATGAATGCTAGTAATAATATTAGCAAATAGAGTGGTAATAAGTTGTTGAGTATTATCAATAATATGTCGTAAGTGTTAGTTGGAGCAAGTAATATGAAGTCGAACATTAAGATAGTTATTAGAAAAGTGACTTTCGCCAACAAGATTTTTCCCTTTAGATATAAAACATTTTATGGTAACCAAAAACATCATCAAATAATGTTTTCACCAAAAATATTTTTTTGAATAAAGACTTCTTGACTTGCTAAATACACCCAAATGCGAAAATTGATACAAGTAAATAATATATATGTATAGAGAGAAGAAATATGAATTATATACCGTCGTTATATTTCCAGCTAACAACCAAACCAACTTTTACGTCTATCATTTTATAGTCTAGAAACTTGGCAACCACGAACTTCTTCAAGCATGCATCTTCAGTTTTGTACTTCTTCTCAAGTGCGTCCCATAATTCTTTCGAAGTATTCATCGCACTGTACACGTTGTACAAGTCATCCTCTAAAGAGCTTAAGATATAGCCTTTGCAAAGAAAATCCGCCTGCTTCCACGCCTCAACAATCATGAATTTCTCGTTGTCTGGCATGTCCGCAGCAGGCACTGGAGGTTCTTCACTAGTGAATTTCTGCATACCAAGTGCGGTAAGCCAGAAGAACACCCTTTGCTGCCATCCTTTGAAGTTGGCTCTGGAAAATTTTCTCGGTTTCTCTGCCGGTGGAACAGCAGTCCGGCTTGACGAGGCTATCGTCGTTGCCGCAATAGGCGCAGAAGAATTTCCGTTATCAATTGCCATTTCTCACTGTAAACAACAGAAGAGTTCAATTAATGGCAAAATCAGAACAGTAAACAATACTGTTATTAACAAAAATAGTATGTATAATAAATAAAACCGAAGTTTTTACATACTGTTTCACAGAAAAACGATGAAGTTTTTATGTTCTTCAAATCGTTTTATGAATTTCTATACTCTGATGAAGTTTTTTATATCTTCAAATCAGAATAGTAAAATTCAGAAGGAGTAGAAAATCACACGGGTTTTAATCTCCACAAACAAAATACAGAATATAATAAATTAATTTCCTTAAGAATGTTATAATTCTGTATTGCTGTAATAAACAATTAAACTTTCTGAAAAAATAAAACAGAAAGTTAGTAATACTTGTTTAACGAAATAGATTCTGAAAAACAAAACAGTATAGGAATAAATCGAGCTCACTGAATACACAGTGTGGCCTTAAGAAAATTATTTCCCTCAAGTACCCGAGGTGCTGGAGTATATCCTCCCAAGATAGAATGATTTAACTCACCTGAGTGTTGGTACCAAAACGCCAGTAAACAGCGAGCCACTCGAAGGCTGTAAAACACACTGGAATTTTTTGTGCAGAAGAAGAAGAAGAAGAAGCTCAGAAAATTTCGTAAGGAAGGATTCTGGGATTCAAACTCTATTTATAGAGTTGCTGGCATTGTTTCTGAAAAGGTTTGCAACCTTTCAAAAACAGTCATGGCTGTTGGAACAGGGTTATTTGAAATATTGCGGGAAAATATATTTAAAATAATGCGGGAAAGAAAATGGGGCCTGACCGAACCGGGTCGCGGGTCATGAGTTATTCCGGATTGAATTTTTTGTTAATTATTTAAATAATTAATTAAATAATTGAAAGGAATTTTGTCCAAAAAGATCCAAATCCGAAGCCGAGCGACGACGGCGCGAGGCTTGCCTTCTTCTTAAATCTTTAAGAGCTAGAAGAATAGCAATTATATATATACCCATCAAAAGTCTTTTCTTCCTCCGATATGGGACAATGTCCCTTTGGCAACGGAAACTCAAATATTTCATTTTCCCTCCATTTCTCATTCATCCTCTTTAACCTACACAAGCTTAAAATCCCAACATAAACCTGCTCAAACAATGAACTACGCTTTTGGGTGTGTCAAGAGAATTCAAAATATAATATATAGAATTGCAAAAACGGATTTTTCCTTATATATGTAAATGAAAATTTTCAGCCCTGTCGGACGAATACGTGATAATTCTGCAGCGATGTCATCCTTTATGCCTAATCCACCACTGACGCCTAGTGCTTGAGCACACATCTCAGCCACATTCACAAGCATCTCTAAAGACAGGACAATCAAGAAACTCTCATCAAGGACCTTCGATTGAGTCACAGTTATCACGGATTCTTGTAGAAAATGCGCATCTAATTTCGGAGATTGAAAATACTGGTGCGGGTTAGTTCTCTGTTGATATTGGCTTATGATATCAGTTGGTGTTTATGTGAGCTAGTTTCATATGCATTTTCACTAATGTATAGCTAACAACAAAATTGTACAAGACATGAATTGACCGGCTATTAATCAGTACTCTACTACGAAGTGTTTGTAAATCTTAGTCCCCATATAACTACTAGATAAACCCATAAAAAAGATGGCTGAAAAAGAATGAGAATAGCACACTGATAAATATATCGTCTTTGTTATAGGTAAATTTCAAACTTACATATGTTCACCATTGGAAATACATCCATAGAAGGAGAATGCATATATAATATATTCTTCACACAACATTCTTTATTTCACACGTAGCTAGCTAGAACTAGCCAATATTGCCAAATACTCTATCACACACAGAGATATGTGTGTATTAACATACATATATATGGCTACGAGCCATTGAATAGCATAGAGATTAGATTACTTGAGAAGGTGACCCTCTATGTCTTTGGTCAAATGTAGGACAAAACCCAAGAGAACGAGAGGATCTGGTGTGTCTTCAGTTTTCTTCTCGTACACAAATGTCCATGTAGTCCATTGGTGGTCATGGGATGTGGTAATAGTGAAGGAATTGTACAACTCTAATAGATCTCCTCCAATTACTTTCCAAGTGATTGATTTCTTCTGATGATCCACGGCTTCAATGACTTGCTTACAGATCTTATCTTTTCCATCTATAATCAATAAAGTTCAAAAATACAATAGAGGTTACTCCATGTTCAACTGTTCAATTCCTCATATAAAAGATATAAACATTCAGAATAACATATTTTCTTCTCATTTCTTTTGTGTTTCCTTTGTTTTTCGTTTTCATTTTCTCCAAATATTATTTGAAGCTCGCGAAGATTGGACGTCTAGTATATTTTTTCCTGAATAGAATTATCATTAAAAATCTTAAGACCCTCTGTGTAAGAAGAATTGAAGAGTGAAGAGAGTAAGGGAAAAAGGGGTGGCTAATGAGTTAAAAAATGAGAGAGGAAGATAAAAATTAGTGTTGGATAGATAGGAGGGATTAACTAAATATATTAGGATTTTTTTAAACAAAAAAATAGAAAAATAAATTTTTATTTTGGCTATTTTACTTGCGTTAGCCATAAAGTGTAAATTTGACCCATTTGTGCAGCGGCAAGGTATGAATAGGGCACTTTTGGTGGAAGGATAAATATGCTCTAAATTGAATACTTTACGGGTAAACTTAGACATTTTTCCTTTTTAAAATGTGGAAAAGAAAGTTTACAGCTTGCCATAAGGGATTCATTTTATAGTCAAGTTTGAGACTTTCAACTAAGAGATTCTTTACTCAAGTCTCACAAAAGTATGACTTAGTTTTACTATTATTGTTACTTAAAAGTTGTTATTTCTCTCTATATTCTTTTGTTCTTTTAGCTTAACTTCATAACAATATTATATATATTCAAGGTAGAAAAAGAGATTGGAGATATGAATTATATGGATCGGAACACGCTTCATTATTCATGAGATAAGTCAAGCAGTCTATTAAGATTTGTTTTCATGCTATTAAGGACGAGGAGTTAAGTGTGAGCTACAACTTTAAAACCAATCTACCTAATACCTTACTCAAAGCAAAAAAACCGAGAAGAAAAGTCGTTTATAAAAAAATATTGATCCTTCATAAAGAGATAGATACGTGATTTATAAGGGTAAAGGATGCGTTGTCCACGAAACATTTTGTACATGTTATTAATAATATAGTATAGCGGCCATATTCTTTGAAAACTCTACGATAAAGCCAGTTAGAAGAGTACCAGCTTTAGAGATAACAAAAGATGGAGATGACAGGCTTAATATGTGCACCTACTGTTGCGGGACTACGAGATATTACTAGGGTGAGGGAACATTATTTTTACCGTTCGAGTAAAGAACATAGACGACAACAGCATTATAATCTGAATACTGCAAAAATAAGAAGACAAGATCTGAGACTAGCGACATCATGTAGTTGGTACTTCAAAGACGATTGTGGACTATAAAGTATAACATGGATTAATAACTCTCCAGATTAACTGTTCAGTTTAAAAGTGTCCGTTAGGACAAGCTTTATTAAAAATAGAAATGTGCTAGATTTTACAAAAGTACCACAATTTAAAAGATCAAGAATCTGAGTAAGCTAAGATGACAAGTCAAGTATAAATTTTTACGAGATGGGGATAAGTCAGGAGGCTAGAATACGAGGTTGAGAAGTTGAAGCCTATCCTAAACCACTCACTCCTCAAGCGGAGCAGAAATATATGAATATCTCTATACAAGGTGTGACAAAAGGTTGAATGGCAATGTTACAAGTACCAAGCTGATAACTAGGCTTAAAAAAAGTAAAACGAGAACTATGAGATCCAAGGTGAGGATTGTATTTGGTTCTAAAATAAAAAGCATACGATGGCCAAGGTCGTAGAACAAAATTTCCTAAAGTACGAATGTATGAAAAGTCTAGATGACTAGGGATTCCTAAAGATGTTGCTTATGAAAGGCATCATGAGATTTGGTAAGAAGGGTCGGCAAGCTTAGCCCAAGATATATGGGGTGTTACAGAGTCATTCGACGGATAGGCAAAGTAACTTATGAGCTTGAATTGCCTTCAGAGTTAGAGTCAGTCCATTATTCATGCTACAGAAATGCATGGGATACCCCTCTCGGGTTGTCGCAGTTGATGACGTTCAGATTATAAAGGATCTATCCTACGAGAAGATTCCAATGGCTATTTTAGATCGATAGATCCGTAAGTTGAGAACCAAAAAGGTAGCCTCCGCGAAGATATTATGGAGAAATAACAACATCGAAGAAATGACATAGGAAGTTGAAGAGGAGATGATATATTAATACCTACACCTTTTTCAAACTAAAGATATTGCTCGAGATGGGATATTACAACACAATCCGGTTCAAACGAGTAGTGCATGAGGTGAGCTCTTATTTTTGACTTGCAGTAGTTATGATTGACCGCCGTGCGAGACTAAGTATTGATATTTATAAATATTGGCCCTATGTAGCATGTATAATATATTTTTTTGGCTGCATGCAGGTTGGTTTTACTCCAGTATACAGAGAAGACTCTAGCGGAATTTTTGTAAGTCTATAAGAGTTAATATTCAAGGACGAATATTCCTAAGGTGGGAGAATGTTACAACCCATACTTCTATGTTGGAATGCATATTAAGTAAGTCAATATAGGCCGGAGAGTTTAAGGACCTTTACAAAAATAATGATGAGTCAAAATAGATGTTAAGGAAGTATTCTGAGAGTTGGAGGCTAAACGAATCAAAGATGCTATAACCCGTACTTTTGGAATAAAACTTGGAGTGCTTAATATGATAAGTAGGTCATGTTTTAAGGTACTTGAATCATATTAGTATTTGTGTGTTATGTTTTGAATTGAAACAAGATGTAAAACAAAAGTCGGCAAAAGTTATTGCAAGTTACGTTCATAATTTTATTGAAATTTAGGTCTAATGTCACTGAGCTTTTCTCCCAATAAACTTGGAGTTATGGGGTGATCGACCCAATAAATTTCAGATGTACAAGTCTAGTTTCCAAAGCATTAAAGAATTTATCAATGCAATATAGGAGTATAGAGATATTCGCATTTTCGCGAGACTGCGCAGATTGAGTAGATCACAAGTAGGTGCATCACCTACTTGCTTGAATGAAAGGGCCAAATAAACCCCCACAAAAGGGCTAGTTGGGGTCGGACAAAGGGCCACTTTAAGGGTTGATTTTCATAATTTATTCAACTCAATTTAGAACCTATAATCAGAGAATAAACCCCTGCAAACTTCTTCCATAAATTCCACACAAAATCCTAAGTAATTTTCTCTTCTTTTCAAGTTCTATTTGGAGGAAAACCTTACAGTTTAAGGACGAAAGTAAGAACTAAGATCTTCACCAAATAAGGTAATTATTCTGCCCTATTTTATTCCCTTTTTTCTTCTGAAAAGGTAGAGAGTTATTTCCATAATAGTAAGAACTCATGAGACGATAATCGGAAGCCGTGAGTTCGAGTTATTCAACTTGTAGTAGACTATTTTGGACTATTATGTGGGTTGTTTTGTGTTGCTATTGGGTTGTCTCTTTTGCTACTATTTTTATGGAGTTTGGGAGGAGAAATAATGTGTAGAAACACCACATAATAGCGGAGTTGTGGGCTGGTTGTTCGTCATTACATGTTTGAGTTGTTTGACACTAGTATGGTTGTCGTTTTGTGTATGAAGTGACTGGGGTGTGTTGGACTGTTTTATGCTATTTGTGGTAGATATGAGGTTGGAAAATGATTATATATGTATGGTGCTGTTATTATTGTATTCTTGTTGTTGTTGATGTTATCTCGAATTGAGATGAAGTTAAGGTTATAGGGGAGATGTTGTCCGTTTTAATATAAAATAAGTTTGTCATTCGTTGTAAGATAATTGTACCTTTTATAGCTTAACAATAGCATTATTATTATTGTAAATTAACGAGATGAGTTCAACATGGTTATTGGACAGATTGTGATAAGGTATGTTAAGGTTAACCTTTCCTTCAATTTGGCATGATTGCGTAACTAAACGTGTTTGCTAACGAGACATAAAGAGAAGTTCATACTCCTGAATTTATGTACATTATCCTAGTCTCAGTATTCTCCCTTATTATGGTTTTATATCCAGGTAAGTATTGTCTTCTTTCAGTCAAGAGAGAAGAGCGTATATATATGTATACAGTATTACATAATTTTTATTACCACGAAGCTATAATCGATGGGAAGGTCCCTATTGTGCAACCTCTGACAAATAGTAAGTTATATACCACCCTACTGTAGCCGAGCACCTCTGAGCGAGATCAGAATGGTCAAGTAGTAATTTAGATACCGAGTCTAGTATGGCTGAGCTCCTACGAGCCAGCCTACACAGCCGGGCAATTACACGTACTGAGTCTTATAGGGATAGATAGTTATTTTACTTACTATATTGAGAGAGTTGAGTCAGTATCAGCAGGTAAGCATACCTTCATATCATCTTTGACTCTCAGTTACTTTCAGTTATTATATTATCAGTTCAGTTTTAACTTTCAATTATTCTATTTCCTTACATACTCGGTACATTAATTCGCACGGACGTCCCTTTTGCCGGGGGACGCTATGTTAAATGCCTGCAGATTCTAATACACAGCCGGATAAACCTTTTCAGTAGACAGATCCATACATCAGCTTGATTGGTGAGATCCACTCATTCGGAGTTAACAGGTCTAGACTTTGGAGTCCATTTTATATATACAAACTTAATGGGTAGGTCGTGACCCTATCCTGGCCATGATACAACTTTGTAATCTCTAGAGGCTTGTAGACGAGTTCTGTATTTTTTGTATGTCAGTATTGTGGCCTTGGCAGCCCTTTATATATTTTCGATTTGGTATTACTGGTTGTAGACATTCATGGCAGCCTCGTTGGCCTGCACAGTTATGCATATGAGGTTTTGGGCATGTTTACATGTAACGACCTAATCGGTCGTTTTGAGATTTAGCATTCCATTCGATGGTTTGAGACTTTGAGTAGCTTCATATTATGTCTTATGACTTGCATGTAAGGTTGGTTTTTGTAACGACCCGACCGGTCGATTTGAGTGTTGTAGCTTCGTCCCCCTCCCCCCCATATTTACTGTTTACTCTATGCTCAATTATTGTTATTCGATTTGTCGGGGTGGCTAGTTTAGTTCCAGGGATGTTTCGGAATGAATTGGGACACATAGTCCCAAGGTTGGAAGCCTAAGTATAAAAAGTTGATCGGATATTGACTTGTGGGTAAATGGATCCATAATGGAGCTTTGACAGTTCTGATAGCTCCGTTGAGTAATTTTGGACTTAGGAGTATGTCCGGATAGTGATTTGAAGGTCCGTAGATGATGTTTGCTTGAAATGACGAAAGTTGGAAAATGGAAGTTTAGAGGGTTGAGAAGTTTGACAGTTCCGAAACCTATCAAATCAACTCCGATTGACTTTGTGGTTACCAGGCTCGGATTTTGATTCCGGAAGTGGGAATAGGTCTGTTGTGTCATTTATTACTAATGTGAAAAATTTGAGGCCAATCAGAGTTGATTTGATAGGTTTCGGCATCTAATGTAGAACTTAGAAGTTCATAAGTTCATTAGGCTTGAATTGGGTGTGATTCGTATTTTTGATGTTGTTTGATGTGATTTGAGACCTCGACTAAGTTCATATCTGTCACGACTCCAATTTTCCTCTGTAGGATGTCGTGATGGCACCTAGTCTCTAAGATTAGGTAAGCCTAACATCCATGCTAAATATAACTAAAATAACAGTTAAACTCTCAAATACTCAACATCTATATAGAATAAACTTCGCCGCCCAACATATAAAATTTCTCCAAAACCTAGTGATATCGAGTCACAAGCTCTATAACGGTATCATAATCATCCCTATAAAATTATATCTAATAAAAGGAGCAAAACATAGAAATAGATAGAAGGTGACAACGAGGCCTGCGGACACCGGCATGTGTACCTTGAAGTCTCCAAGTAAGAACTCAGCTCACTGATGCATGGACTAGTAGGAGGTACCTGGATCTGCAGAAAAGATGTGTAGAAGCATAGCATGAGTACATAATAACGGTACCCTCTAAGTACCAAGCCTAACCTCGGTGGAGTAGTGATGGGGTCAGGTCAAGGACCTACTGGAATAAATAAGAAAAGAAACTGTACAAGTGTATGGCAGTGTAGCAATGAAATTGAAACAACAATGACATATCAAGGTTAGCTACACGGAATTAAAGCAAATAATGCAACATGGAGAATAAGGCAATTGCTGGTGAAATACCTGGAGATCGTGGATATGTTGAAAGGTCAAATTTAGAGGTTGTTGCTACATTGAATCCGAAATCAAAAGGCACTGGAAGTGATGAATCAAGTGATCGACCTACTGCTGCAATTAAAGTAATTGAAAAACTAGCAGGTTTTAAAGCTTCTGATGTGCATGATGAGGGGCAAAGATTTTGAAGGTGTTAAGGCTTTGGATAATGCAACGGCTAAAGGTGTGAAGGCAGTGGGTAAACATGGCAACCATCACCAAAAACCTGTAGCTGAGCGTGCAATTGAAGGTGCAAAAATAGCTATGTTGCAGGCTGAAGATACTGCTGCTTTGCATAAAGGCTTAAAGAGAGATAACACTACTGTGAAGAAGGCTGAAGACTGGACAATGTTATCCAGCAAAAAAAGAACTCCAAACAATTTGAAAATGAAGCAGATTGAAAATATTTCAAGAGACAGTGATGCACCAGGTAGTTCAAATCCATTTAATGCTCTTGTCAATGTGAAGCTCGATTGGAACAGTGCTGGGAAAAACTTGCACCTTGAGCATAACAGTTCCACAACTCCAGCTGCTTTAACTTCTACACGCAAGACATGGGCAGAAGAGGACGAAGAGGGTGAAGTGTCTATTCCATATGGGGAGCAACAACGTCAGACAATCGCAGCAATAGGCTTGAAGAGTTATTCAGGTGAGATTATTTCAGACCATGTCCCGACACTTTTGGATGCTTTGGACACTCCAAAACCTCATAAAGGTGCATTTTCAGCTGGCTCAAAAACAACTGCACAGGTGCTGGAATTTAGACATGAACCAGGTAGTGTACAATCAGGTAAGAACCTCACCAAAAAAGCTGAATTTAGAGCTTTTGCAATGAAGCATAATGCCAAGAAGATGCATGAACCATTATGGATGTTTGCACAAGAATTAGCTAATCAACAACTAGAGGCCAACTTACGTGTAGTCATTTATGACGAAGGTGAGAAAGATGAGTTACTTGCATATTATCAGGAAAAAGTGTTTAGAAGTGGAGAGTTATCTCTTATGCATAGAGGAAAAAAGAATGTGAATGAAGGAGTAGCACTTAGGCAACTCCCAATGAGAGCTACAAAGAAAAAAGGGGCTGCCCCCACCACATCTACAAGATCCAATCGATCGGAGAAGAAATGAAGAATTTTGAAGATTTATTGAAGATAGTGGAAGAGGAATTTAAGGATCTTCAAATTGAAGAACTCACACGTATGATGATTGAGGGGCAAGACTCTAATTTCTACATTATTTTATTTTATCATTTTCAAAGCATCATCACATATAATATCATCACAGAGTATGTTATAAACTCTGTGATGATCATAGAGTATTTAGTTTTTTCTAGTTTGTATTTTCTTCATGCGTGCTAGTTGACGAGGTTTTTTATGCCCCAATAGGATTTGTAAGGTAAGGTCCAGCACAGTGTATGCTACATTCCTATGCCTTTGGGAAGTTCCAAGCAGCTATGAGATTATATGCCCTCGTGAGAGTTTTTGCCGGCAGCTATACCATGATCCTCTACATGAGGCTTCCGTCTTAAGGCAATGGAGGTGCAAAGGAGTGATTATATAGCCAAGGCATAGAGGCAACACTAAAGTAGCTAGCCCACTTACTTGTACTTTTCCTTTGTTGTTTCTTTTTTCTTTTATTATTAATAAAATAGCTACTAGGCATACCTAGTAGTATAATTTTCAAAAAAAACAAAAAATTGAATAAACTTTGCCGCTCAACATATAAAATTTTCCCTAAATCTGGTGATATCGAGTCACAAGCTCTACAACGGTATAATAATCATCCCTATACAATTGTATCTAATAAAAGGAAGAAAACATAGAAATAGATAGAAGGTGACTACGAGGCCTGCGGACGCCGACAGGTGTACCTTGAATTCTCCAAGTACGAATTCAACTCACGGATGCCTAGACTGGTAGGAGGTACATGGATGCGCACAAAAGATGTGCAGAAGCGTAGTATGAGTACACAATAACGGTACCCACTAAGTGTCAAGCCTAACCTCGGTTGAGTAGCGACGGGATCAGATTAAGGCCCTACTGGAATAAATAAGAAAAGAAATTGTACAAGTGTATGGCAGTGTAGCAATGAAATTGAAATAATAATGAAATATCAAGGTTAGCTACACGGAACTAAAGCAAATAATGCAATACGGAGAAAACAAGGAATGATATGCTAAGGAAACAAAACAACTAAAGACAAGTGCAACAATAGGGACATATCAAAAAGAGTCATTACCGAGGTACCACTTCATAGTCTCAAATCACAAGTATAAATCACAATCTTTCCTTATACCACCGCGGGATCCTTGCATTTAGTTTTAAAAATTATTTTTCCTGAAATAACATCCAGCGTTTTAGCCCACCTTATCACACTGCATGACTTCTAGTAGTTCCCCTACTAGCCACGCGTATCAAGCCCGCTTTATCTCACCGCATACGTTTCAACCCCAAAACCATATACCACTCCATGCGTATCAATATCACAACGTATCACAAGTCGTACCTCAAGTTCCCAATATCTCAACTTGCCAAAGAAACCAACAATAATAGTATTTTTACAATAAAGAGCCCATGACTCAACCACAATGTACACAAGAATCTCAACAACAATAACCGGCAGTGAACAACTCAACAAGAATAGTATTTCACAACTTAACACATTGCTTCAAAGCAAATCACGGCCTTCATAGCTCAATGACAAGTTCAACAACAAAATATTCCAAGAATAACACTTCAAGTAAAGAGTTCAACGGTTAAATAATAAATACAAAATAAAGGAGACAAGAACTTTAACTAAACATGTAGAGCAATTAGCAAGTAAGAGATAAGACAAGTAGAATATATGAACATAGACTAGAAATGATGACAATAATATGTTAAGGTAACTCAATTAGGGCATGAAAGGAATCTACATAGCTAAAACCGGTAATTTTCTCATTTAGCATGTGCACACACTCATCACCCTGCATACACAACTTTCACACATCACATTGATCACAAATAAAACCAATCCTAAGGGGTAATTCCCCTACACAAAGTTAGGCAAGACACTTACCTCAAATCACGCTAACTCAATCTACTAGTAGGCCTTTCCCTCGATTATCCAACTCTGAATGGCTTGAATATAGACAAAACAACCTCATACTATAAATATAAACTATAGGAAACTATTTCAAACAATAAAATTACGATCTTTGCAAAGAAATAAAAAGCCAACTCAAAAAGTCAACACGGGCCCGCTCCTCGGAACCCGACCAAAATTATAAAATTCGAACACCCATTCGATAACGAATCCAACCATACAAGATTTACTCAAATCTAACCTCAAATTGATTTTCGTCTTTTAACCAAAATCGAGTTAGGAATTCTTACCCCAATGTTTTCCTTGAAAATCTCCCGAAACATCACCTCACACCGAGCTCTCTAAGTCCAAAAATGGATTATGAAACAAACCCTCGAAGTTTCCTATTTTCTGTTTAGAAAATTTGCTTCTGCGAGCCTTTCATCGCATCTACGACGTTGCACCTACGGAAATACGATCGTAGGTGCGGGTTCCACTTAGGGTCAGGAGATTCCGCTTCTACGGACATACTCGCGCACCTGCGAATGCGCTCCTGCAGAAAACTCTCCGCTTTTGCGACGACCAACCAAGCTTGCCCCTTTCGCATCTGCAACCACTTCTCTGCACCTGCGGACTCGCAAATGCGGAAACAACGTCGCACCTGCGCTAGGCCTGGGTAGCCCATTTCTCCTATGCGCTCCATCATTTGCATTTGCTAGTACGCACCTACGGCCAATCCCTCCGCAGGTGCGATGACACAAGATGGCTAGAAACTTCAGCAATTCCACAAGTCCAAAGATTGATCCGGATTCAATCTGAATCACACCCGCGCCCCCGAGACCCCGTCCAAATATACCAACAAGTTCCAAAACACATGACGGACCTACTCGAGGCCAAAAATCATATAAATAACATTGATCAAACAAATCGCAACCCCGATTCAAGCCTATGAAACTATGAACTTCTAAATTCCGAAACCAATGCCGATTCCTGCACTCCGATTGATTTCAAATTTTTCACACAAGTAATAAATGACATTACGGGCCTATTCCAACTTCCGAAATCTGGATCCGACTTTGATATCAATAAAGTCAACTCCCGGTCAAATTTTCCAACTTTCTAAACTTTCAACTTTCTAACTTTCGCCAATTCACACCGAAATGACCTACGTACCTCTAAATCAACATCCGGACACTCTCATAACTCTAAAATTACCATATGGGGTTGTTGGAACTGTCAAAACCCCATTCCAGAGTCATCTAAACAAAAGTCAAACAACGATCAACTTTTTCAATTAAAAGCTCTAACCTAGGGACTATATGTCCCATTTACCTCTAAAACTCACCCGAAACAAAAACCAAACACAGTCGGCAAGTCACGTAACCATAATACAACATAGAGGAGGCAATAAATAGGGGATCGGAGCAAAAATACTCAAAACAACCAGCCGGATCATTACATCCTCCCCATCTTAAAACAAACGTTTATCCTCGAACGAGCATAGAGACATAACTGAAGTGGTTAAAAGATGAGGATAACGGCTACCCATATCATGCTCGGTCTCCTAAGTCGCCTCCTTCACTGGCTGACCCCTCCACTAAATTTCATTGAAGCAATATTATCCGACCTCAACTTTCGTACTTACCTGTCCAAAAATGGCCACCGACTCCTCAACATAAGACAAATCTTTGTCCAACTGGACTGAGCTAAAATCCAACATATGAGACGGATCGTCATGATACCTTTGGCGCATAGAAACATGAAATACTAGATGAACTGCAGTTAGACTAGGTGGTAGTGCCAGCCTGTAGGCCACTTCTCCAATCCTCTCAAGAATCTCAAAAGGTCCGATATACCTAGGGCTCAACTTGGCCTTCATTTCGAACCTCATAACACCCTTCATGGGCGTAACCCAGAGCAAGACCCACTCCCCAACCATGAATGCAACGTCGCAAACCTTCCAATCCGCATAAATCTTCTATCTAGATTGGGCTGTGCGAAGCCGATCTTGAATCAATTTAACCTTTTCCAAAGCATCCTGAATGAAGTTTGTACCCAATAGCCTAGCCTCACCTGGCTTAAACCAACTCACCGGAGACCGACACTGCCTCCCATACAAAGCCTCATACGGAGCCATCTGAATGCTCGACTGGTAGTTGTTGTTGTAGGCAAACTCCGCATGTGGCAAGAACTGATCCCAAGAACTCCAAAACTCCATCACACACGCACGAGGGTGAAATGTTGTACTAAACTCAACCCACATGCCTAACTCATATTGTACAGTTATCGATAATCAAGATGTAAACTATGTACCCCGATCAAAGATGATGGATTCCGGCACGCCATGAAGTTTGATAAACTCGCGAATATAAACCTGAGCCAGTTACTTTGAAGAATAAGTAGTCACCACTGGAATGAAATGAGCCGACTTGGTCAACCTATCCACAATCACTCATACTGTATCGAACTTCCTCTGAGTCCGTGGGAGCCCATCAACAAAATCCATAGTAACCCACTCCCATTTCCACTCTGGAATATCTAGCTTCAGAAGAAATCCACCTGGCCGTTAGTGCTCATATTTCACCTACTGACAGTATAGGCACCGAGCTACATATTCTACTATGTCCGTTTTCATTCTCCTCCACCAATAGTGTTGTCTCAAGTCCTGATATATCTTGGCAGCACCCAGATGAATGGAGTACCACAAACTATGGGACTCCTCAAGAATCAACTAACATAAACCATCTACATTGGGCACATATAGCCTGCCATGCATCCGTAACACATCGTCATCCCCAATAGTGACCTCATTGGCATCGCCGTGCTGAACCGTGTCCTTGAGGACAAGCAAATGGGGATCGTCATACTGACGCTCTCTAATACGATCATATAGAGAAGACCTAGAAACCCCGCAAGAAAGAAGGTCCGACTTCCTCATCTTGACATTGATGGCGCCGACATGGGCCTTTATGAAAGCATCCGCGAGCATAGCAAACAGGCCAATAGAATTCGAAGGCAAGTTTTCCATATCATCGCTCCTTTGGACAAGGTTTTCCCAAATTTCTTCAACAACACCGACTCGATCTCGTCATCTTTCGGGTCATTCCCATTGATTGCGCATGTATAGGAGGTTACCTACTCGTTTGGATCTGTGGTCCCATTATACTTGGTAATGTCAAGTTTCTCTGGGCTCGAATTCATCCGGTTCCATGGCAATTTGTTCATCCCTTCGAGTGTTTTCCCCGATTCGCTTGGGCTCGATCTTGTTAGGGACGTGAATTTAGGTCTGCAACTGCGCTATTATCGCCGCTTGCTGAGCTTGCAACATTTTGAAAATCAATCACAAGATAAACCCATCAGCTTCCCTTTCGGGTGCTTCTCGAGCCGATGGCCAGGGTGCCCCGCAAATGTTATTTTCGGGGTTAGTCGGCAGATTGATGTTGATGGCAACCTGTGAGTTAGCGTCAACCGGGTCAGCGACTGGAACACCATTGGGATCAATAGGGGGCATGTCATTACTACGTACCACGATATCATGGCCTGACTCGGTGCGAACTTTCAAGTAAGCATATTGAGAATTTGACGTCCTTAGGTTAACCTAAAATCAAACTTCAAAGAACAAGTATAAAATAGGGTGTGTTATGGAGATTCGTATTAAATAACAATAATTATTCTTTGCCCCACGATGGCGCCAAACTGTTTACCCTTAAAAATAAGTAACTATTAAATTTGTACGCGGCTTAAAGGACACATGATTTAACTTAATACGAATGATCTAAGAACAACAAAGAATTAAATTAAAGAGAGAATAAACGGTCAAATCAATCGCAATGGAACAATCAAGCCTGGTTTTAAGTTGAACAGTGAAAACTGGCTCCGATCGAACCCTCGATATGAGCTCGGTTGCAATTAAGGAAGAGAGTAATTAAAGAACACTTTTAATAATAGGTAGAAGACAAAAATAAACTTTTATTATTTTGATATGCATGTCAGCAGTAGTTTAGAATGAAAAGTTTTTCCCCTTATATAGTAGGGGAATTACAATCTTAGTACAAGTCTAAATAAGGTAAAAAAATTTCTTTCTCGGTAAATGTCGATCCGCAGTAGATATCGGACGGGATTTGCACCACAATATCCGGTTGAGGGCGAACATTATGGTTTTTCGGTCGTCATGCTCAATCGTTTCTCTTTTTTCCTGGTCTCAAAACTTTACTTGGTCTGGATCTGTTATTTAGCCGTGCTCGATCCTAGATGCACCATTCATCCCCGAGCTCCGAAACAAGGGACCCTTCGGCTTCGTTCGAGATTGCGTCAGATCAAGTTTCCCGCTTGTTTCTTTATTGGGGAATCGGGGTTAACATTATCCCCGATTTTACCCGTACACACATCAGTCCTGAATTTTGGGTGTCTTCTTCCACAATATTCTGGCAACATTTGATTAATTTTTATGTGTTTGCTGAGCTTATGCTATCTGAATATGTGTTCCTTGCCTAAAGCTGATGTTCCACTTATGGAATTCCAAATCTAAGGACCCCAAAAAAATGAAAGATTCATTCATACGTAGAAATTAGAATCAAGACATTCCTTACTAACAATTCACTGCGAGAACATGACTTTCTCAATACAAATCTCTTTATATTCCCAAACGTAAAGCATACAGATCTTTAAGATCAAGTATAGTAGAAAGATGCATGAGGTTGCCACGTGATCAGTTTTCCATCAAAGTTAACTCTTTTATGGTACTATTGCTTTGTTAATTATATTATAGCCAGTTAACCTTTTTGATGTTGATCTAGTTGTTATAAGAAAAGCTAGATGAATTTAGTGTGAACTTTTTCTTGCCTGTTGTGCATAAGATTTATATCTTGAGTGGCGAATGGACTCAGATTCCAGACAAAAGATCTTGAGTTGCAATAATGCAGCCAGTGGAGTTCTTGTAAGAAGAGATGATTTAGACTCTAAGGAGTATTAGAGGACATCTACGAGCTATATATATGCGGGAAATATGAAAGTTTACCTCTTCAATTTTATTGGTGGGATGTGGCTCACTTAGGAAAAGACATTGATTCACAAATATTATTGCAAAAGAGTGGATACTCGTTGTGCGTTGAATATAAATGAACCATTTGTGTTTAACAGTCTCATTCTAATAGGAAACAAGTTACCTAATTTCTTGTATTTGTGATTAACTTCTTCACTGGTCAAATAACACCAGACAAATATTAAGATGAAAAGTTACCAAGATGTTTTGCATTGAGGCAAAGACTACAAGTTTAGATAAATATCACTTAGTTGCTTCGCTACAAGAAATATGCTTTTTAACGACCATTTCTTAACGAAGGGACATGAATCCGATCGTTATAGATGTATTTATAGCGACCAACCTTTTTTTCAGTAGTTTGACATTAACGAAGTAATAACATTCAATTCTTAAAAAGCATAATATCCGGTCGTTAAAATTATAATTAATTAATAAAAAAAATAGGCGCTATATTTTCCCTCTTTTCCCCCAAACTCACCTTACGCCCGCCCCCACTCCCCCTCCAAAAAGACCCTTAGTCTACTGGTGATCAAAACCTAAAACTGCTATAAACAATTTATGGGAGAAGAGAAAACCGCGTGTCACCTCCGCCGGCATCAACTTCTCATCTTAGAGTTTCTTTTCATCAAGGTAAGATTTGAAAATTTACTATTTTTATATATTAATTTTGGTTTTCACTTTGGTGATGTTGGTGTTCAAGAATTGTGGCATGGTCTGTTTAGAATCAAGAATTTGTTGTATGATCGATTTCAGTTATCTTAATTTGGGCTTAAATTTTTTTTGATTATTTTAATATGGGCTTAAGAAATATGAATTTGCGGAATGGTCAATTTCAATGTGTAATCACCATATCATCATCTTTATCTATTCTACTCCTTTTCATTTGTGTTTTTCTCTTGCTTTCTCCTTCTTCATGGCATGACTTATGTTTTCCTTTTGTGTTGAGTAAAAGATTCAGTCGTTCTCCAGTTGGGTTCTCAAAAATTTAGAGCCTTATAAGGATAAATCTCAATGCGTGAAAATTAGGCAGTGGTTTTGACGATAGAAGCTTAACAGTGATTTGCATTTTTTGGGTGTTACCATATAAAGGTATATCTGTTGAGTTTTAGATATCATCTTGGTATTTGAGTTTTTGCTTCACTGAATTGTTATGTTTCCAGTTCACAACTTGTAGCAACAAATCTTGTGATGACTTTTTATACTTTGTTTAATTTTTCACAATCTCTTATAGAGAATTGTTGTCCAGTACTTGCGAAAATGATTAGTTCATTTTTTCCCCTAGATTGATCATTATAATAGGTGCTTAAGTTGTAAAACCAATCAAGAACTTGTCATTATAGTGAACTGTTGTTACTCTTTCAACTCTCAAAGAGGTGCATGACTAATGTTTAGGTTGCTGAGATATCGATTTCACTGAATCCAGTAATCGACCTTCTTTGTTGTTATCCCTTATTGGTTACTTGATATAAAGGTCATCTCTTGGAAAGAAAGAGAATGACATTTTTCTTCCAAAACACGGCTTGTAACTTTCACATGATGTGGTTCAACTGGTAGAGCTAATGGGCAGTTACTGTGATACAACCAAGTTGAAATGTCGAGCTTGCAAATTATCATGGAGTTTAAAATGTGAAATCTTAACTGCTATTTTTAGTTGGTAGTATTTTTATTTTTATTTTTATTCAATGAGAAAGAATTGAATTTGGACCAATTGGGAGCATATTTTCGAATTTTAGTGGCCCAGTAAGACAAAGACTCATTCTTCCCAATCCCTTTTAGCCCAAATCCTTTTCTCACCCATCAAAACCCCCTTAATCATAGTCATCGATCTACTCTCATCCAATGGCCCATATCCTATAGATCCACGATATAAAGACATAATGAAAAAACAAAAAAAAAGGGGAGCTAACCTAATTCCTAAGGGGAGATTAGCCGCAGACCACCCAAAAAGGGGACTCGAACTCTTTCCTCTTCTTCCTCACAAAAAGCAGCTCCAAACACCCAATTTCTCCGGCAAACCGAGCTGAGAAATTGAGTTAGCCACCCGCTAGTCAGCCACCAATTCCAAACTCCATAGCTGCCGAGCTCTAATCGCAATTTTGTTTCTCGAAAGCTCCATTTCCTATTGAGTCGAGGTTTCTCCAGTCAAGTGGCACGAAGGTTCTTGCGAGGTTTTTGGTCCGCGATTCCAGTGTTGAATTAGTTGCTGTCATTTTTTGGACGAGTTCTATAGTCGGAATTTGTAACTGATTCTTCTCAATTTCTTCTATTAAAGAGACATCGCTTAACATGTTCACCCTTACTTTTCCTATCTTTGCCTAATCTTGTTTGAAATGAATCGAGTTAACAGAAGAGCCATTAAAATATGGGATAATTCTAATATATGACAGCCTTAAGTAGACGTTGGTTTTTGGGGGTATTCAAATACTAACCGTGAAGACTGAAATTAGTTAAAGATTGTTAGGTTACTTTTTAAATACATTGCATAATGTTTAGCTTTTCTTAAGTTGGGTTTAGCCTTTATGCTTTAATTCCATTTCACATATTAAGTTCATGTTATTTTACTAAACTTGAAGGCCATGTCTTAGAGAGCTTGATAACTGTTCCTACGTGTTGGTTTGTTGAAGTTTTTTGGAGTCAAAGGAGTACATCCCCGTCTACTTTTTTTTGTAAAATTTTCAATTCTAATTTTGGTGGTGTGAGTCTTTATACGCTTACTGCATGTGGGGTGGTTACTTTATTCAATGTTCTCATTTGCTTAATCTCATATATGTGTTATTGTTGAACCTTCAAGTGGTGGCATGTCAGGGTTGTTTGGCTAGTGTTTGAATGGAGAAGGTGTCATGTAGCTAATTTGTGACTAATTAACTCGGCTCGGGTCACGTAGTTGATTTTCAAGGATAAATATAATTTTGGTTTAAATTAGTATAAGCTTGAGAATTTAACCCCAAGAATGAGTCACAGGAAAGTGAGGTAGCAAGAAACCTTTTAATGGCTCTTTCTGTTGGCTTCGATTCATTTTTCTCATTTTTATTGTCATTTTAGTCTCTTTTTACTTCTATCTTCCGCAAATGGTTTGGGTGTCTATATGTTGGATGTTTATTTTACTGATTAGTTGCCTTAGATATAAAATTATTTGAATGATTATTGGTTCCTTGCGGGAATTGGGGAGAGACCGAGCTCATTAGTGATTAATTGTTTACATGCCATAGGAATTGAGCTTGGCCAAAAAATACATAAAATAAAAGTCAAGAGAATTTGAGCATGATTTAGAAGTTCATTTTTATTTAGTTCCCTTTATCTATTTATTTTATCTTATTTTGTTCACTAGTAGCATGTTTAGGCCGACCACACTTGGGTAGGCAATATTAGGCGCGATTAAGAAAATCATCATGACTATGGGTACGATTCCCATGGCATAGTCATAATACGTAATCCTCAAGTCGAGTGTGCGTTTCACGTGACTCGACCATCACTTCAAATAATAAAAAAAATTAACATGTTGTAAATCGCGGGTGCATTTCACACAGCGCGATTTGCAATGTGTACAAAAACAAACGAGTGCGCGACATCACGGCTTGTTCAAATAAATTTCATAAATACTAAAAGCGGTTAAAAAATAAAAATGCACAATAGGTTTCAGATATGTATTAAATCAGATAATTAGGCCAATAATTACCAGTTGAGCGACCATGCTAAAACCACGAAACTCGGGAGTGCCTCACACCTTCTCTCGGGTTAACATAATTTCTTATCCGGTCTTCTGTGTTCGCAGACTATAAATAAGAGTCAATTTCCTCGATTTGGGATTTTAAATAAACCGGTGACTTGGGACACCATAAATTATTTCAAGTGGTGACTCTGAATTAAATAAATAATCTCATTTCGAATAATGTCACTTTAATTGGAAAAATTCCCTAATCCCCCCTTCGGGAAAAAGGAGGTGTGAGAGCTCTAGCGACTCTGCTAGGGACGAGAACCTAGAATCTCTAATTCAGGGTTCAGAATTCGAGCTTAGAATAGCTGTTATACTTGGCTTTTGTTTATTATCTGATTTGTTTACGTGTTTGAGCCTAATGTGATAAATGCCGCTTTTTTTTATTGCTTTGATATTGCTTGAACTGTATATAAACTGTTACGAAATCCTTCTTCTCTCTGAGTCTTCTAAATCTTCTAGGAAGTGCACGCTGGCATGATTTCTTTTCTATTAGTGTCATACCCTAATTTAGAACGAGGATCGGATCAGTTACAAGGCCGGATGGCCTTTTGGTTACCGGTATGTTGCACCCCCTCGGCTCGAGTTGTCCGCTCGGGTAAGCCAAGTCTAGAACAATACACCCAGGTTTTTAAAACATAGAATTACATAACCTCATGCCGGATCCCTAATAGGAACGTTTGCTTGCATCATGTGCATTTGACTTTGGGGACTCAACACAGGGGTTGGGTCCGTCTAGGACAGGTGTACCCAAATTAAAAGACCATCCTGATGCATCTTACGTGCTACGTGTGTATTTGTTTGTTCAGTTTGCATGTTGACCGGCTTCTAGAGTAGGGAAAGAAAATCAAGAAAAAACCAAGATGAAGATAGGAGAGAGAATTTACTCGAATCCTGAAAATCCCGGTATTTGAAAAATAAAGAAAAGAGAGAACGATCTCGAAACTCTGTCGAATTTTTAGAAGTTTGTCACAAATGAGTCTTAATTTTCAAAAAATGACATTTTTCCCCGGTCCTGAAAAACTGGACGAACTAAGCGGGTCTGATTCTCACCGGATGTGAGATACATAGGCAAACCTCATCGGTCCCGGCCCACAATTTTTAAAAAATCCAAAAATATTTTTCTTTTCTTCTTTCTTTAGAAAGGTCTTTCTTTGAGACCCATTTTTTCTTTAAAAACAAAATCCAAAAATATTTTTTTTTAATTTCTTCTAAAAATCCAAAAATATTGTTTTTAGAAGTCTTTCTTTCATAAATTTAAAATGAAAGTTCAAAAATCCAAAAATATTTCCTTTCTTCTTTAGAAGTTTTTCTTTTGCAATTCCAAAAAAAAAAACGAAATTCAAAAAAAATATTTTCTTTCTTCTTAGAAGTCTTTTTTTTCGAAATTCTCAAAAAGAAAAAAATCGAAATCCAAAAATATTTATTTTTCATTGTAAGTCTTTCATTCGAGTGAGTTTATTTACTTTATTCATGATCTTGCCGAACTACGCATACATGATTCTCGTCTTTCGAGGCGGGATATGTAGGCAGCTCACATAGGGTCCGGTCTTTCTAGTGAGTCTTAAGTTCTTGGCTTCGAGGGTCGTAGCCAAAATCTTTCATGTCTAGCCACGTTTGGCCACATCGGTCATTTTTGCAAATAGGGATATTTTCGCTAAAGTGGCTTGTTAACCCATGTCTTAGAGTCCTAACTCCACAACAAGATGTTCTCTCGGTTTAAGGTCCATTCTTGTTGAATTTGCATGATTAGCTATTTTTCGGCCACATAGGCCATTTTCGCAAAGTGGGATCTTTTTTTGCAAAGCAATTTTAGGGACCGCGATTCCTGAGAGTTTATGAGCCTTCGTGAGATGGTTTGGATCCACTTACCAGAGGTTGAGCATGACAGACACCCTAAGACCATCCCATTCAGGATTGTTGCCTTCAAAAGCTGTTTGAGGAGACTTTTTATATTTTTGAGTCTGTTTTCATGTTTTCTTTTACTTTCTTGTCTTGTCCAGTAGTATTGATTCTTGTAGGTGGTGTTAGATTCTGTCGTAGTCTAGCTGAGTTTGTCAAGTTTTTTTTTGTCATCGTACTTCCTATTTTGTATTTGAAAACCAAAAAAAAAAGTTATAAATGAAAAACTCCAAAAAGATTTTTTTTTTAGTTTATTTTGTCTGTTGCTTTTACAGAACTACGCTTGATCTAATTCTTATCGGATGTGAGATACGTAGGCAACCTTCATCGAGTTCGATCTCCTTAGTTAAAGAAAAGAAAAAAAAAGGGTTTTTCAAAATAAAGGTTGACTTGTGACAAGTTTGGATAATTCAAGTACTTTTAAGACTACACCCGTCTTCTTTCAACCCATCTTCAAATCAAAAGATAACATAGACGATGTTCCAGTTGATGCCAACAATCACTTCCGTTCATGCCCTGATCCTTTGAATACTTTAATGTTTTGATTAATTAAAAGGTCCAAAAAGCTGATTCAAAATGGAGGATACCAATGCCCTTTGGTCTCAATTGCCAACAATAACCTATGACCTTGTCCAAGGGATTCAAGAATAGTGCAGATCTCAATCCTTTCTCGTGCCAAAGGGATTTTTTTGTGGTTTTAATTTGGTCATTCTTTCAGATAGACCGGTTCAACAAGGGGTTTGGATCGTGTTTTGCTTGTCTTGTTCAACCCCTGTGTCCTTTTCACCTTTCTCTCTTAAATGAAATCTTTTACCCCTTCCCCATCGTTGTTGCATTTTCTCATTCTCATTCACTACAATTCACCATTTTCTACCCTAATTAATGTGACATGCGTCTTGACCAGTTGCAAGGTTTGGACATCAACACAAGCTTTCAGACAATGAGTCATAAGATAATGAAGTTCCAAGGGAAAAGATGACAATGAATTGCACATTCAGGAATAGACAAGTTTTTGATCTAATGATAAGCACCTCAGGGACTCAGTAGAAAAGAGAAAATTTGCAGTGGAATCTAAAGTAGTTTTAGCTCTATCCTTCGGATGTACGATAATCCTTCAGGATAATCTAGGTGAAATCATTTTAAAACATGTCTCGAGTTGGCATTTTTAGAGTTGAAATGACGAAAGGCTATTTTTCTGCTATCTAAACACTAATACCACTTGTTAGCCCTTTGAGCCTTAATATGTTTCTCTTTCAGTGGCAACCCTCTTTTGGAATCAAGTGCCTGTCAAGGTTTAGAATCGTTCCCGTTTGAATGTTAATATCCAAGAAAACAAAGAAGAAAAGGTAGAACGAAAAAGAAAAAGAAAAAAGAAGAAAAGAAAAAAAAAGAAGGAAAAAGAAAAAGAAAAAGAGAGAGAGATCCTCATACCATGTAGTTCTTTGAACTATGTTCGACCTGATTCTTGTCACCACAAGATACGTAGGCAGCCTTATGGTTCGGTCGCACCAAATAAAATATTTCATAATCCCATGAAGTCAAGAGTGGGGCAATCGTTTTTATAAATTTCATCTCAAAAAGAAAACAAAATTTTGAGCCTCTATGCGGTCCTTTCTTTTTCACCCTGTCCAAAAGCCTTCATTATGGTCCAAATAAAAGTCTTGGTCAGATAAATTCCTGAAAATGCCAAGTCAAGAATGTTGTGAGCTTATCAAGAGTTTTGTGGAAAATTAATACGACTGAAGGGGTGGTCAATTAGCCAAGCTAAGAATTGGAAGCGGCATTGAATGAGAGCAAAGAGAAAAATGAGAGAGACTTGTTGGTGAAAACCTTTTGAGGCACTACAAGTCAAAATGGTGAGATATGTATGCAACAAAATGTCTTTGATTAAAACATGCAATGTATGCGGCACATTTGGAGGAGCAAAGTAGACCAACTCTTCAATATCAGGTAAGGATTTGACGAGTCAACAAGTTTGTAAAGATGGACAAATCAAGTTATTGGTCTAAATGCATGTCACATTCCTTTGCCTTATTCATCAATTTAGATAAGCTCTCCTTCTTCTTAGTGGAATCTCATCATACACCACTTTCTTTGATTTTTACTTGTGCATTTATTCTTCTTCTTTTGCTCAAGACAAGCAAGAAAGCATTTTCAAATTTACCACAAATAGGTCCCAAATTAGGAAGGGAGGTGATCAGTTTGACAATCAATGTCAAAGAGACGCTCAATCCAGCAAACCAAGTGAAAGGAAAATAAGTTGTTTGGCAATATAACTGAAGAGAATGAATTAATTTTGGGAATCTGAGTGAAGTGACGGGAATATATTTGGTCGAATCCCATGGGCAAATCAGTTTGGATCTTCTTTGAAACCAATGCAAATCAACCCCGGCAAGCTAAGTCAAATAGCAATGCTTAAAAGTCAGCTTGCAAGTTTGTCACGAGTTAACCAATTGTTTTTAATTTAAAAAAAAAGGAAAAAAGAGAAAAAAAAATCATGTATTTGTTTTAATTGAAGCATAGGCTGTTTGAGAATCTCATTACCCCTAGACATTGTTCCTAGTTGAGAAGAACCATACCTCCTAGGCATTCCCCTAGTTGAGAAGAATCTTTAGCTTTCTTTAAGTTCAGTGGTCCTGCCTGAAAAATAGGGCCAGTTTTTATTCTAGTCAAGCTCAGTTTATATTTTCCTCAGGCTTAATTTCACATCTAGGAGTCACACTTCCTAGTTTGAGTTATTCAGTTTCTAGGAGATGCACTTCCTAGTTCAAGTTTTACCCCTAGAAAATGCACTTTCTAGTCTGGGTCTTTCAGGTCATTCTTTTAGGAGAAGCACTTCCTAAATTGAGATTTCACTGCTAGGAGACGCACTTCCTTGTTTGGATCATTCAAGCATCACCCCTAGGCGACGCACTTCCTAGTTTGGGCCATTCAAGTTTTATTTTTAACAGACGCATTTGCTAGTCAACATTTTCTTGGTTTTACTCACAGGAGACGCACATCCTAGTAGAGTCTTTAGTTCTAGTCTCATCATTGCATCCTTCATCGATAGCATAGGTGATTTACACTTCTGCTAATAACTCACAAATCTTCCTAGTGCAAACTAGGGCAGAAAATTTTGTTTGTTTTGTTTGTTTTGATTGCAGGCACCCATCTGGAGAACGAGGGGAAATATTTCAGAAATCAATTTTAGGTTCAAGTCAGAAGTACCAGGAGCCCACCTAAAGAACATGGTCAACTTTTAGTTTTCAAGTTACAAGTCAGTAGCAGGCACCCACCTGGAGAATGAGTGAATTTATTTTAAGTTCAAGTCAGTCGCAGGAGCCCACCTGGAGAACGAGGGAATTCATTTCAAGTTCAAGTCAGTAGCAGGCGCCCACCTGGAGAACGAGGGAATTCATTTTAAGTTTTAAGTCATCAGGCACCCACCTGGAGAACAAGGGAATTCATTTCAAGTTTTAAGTCATCAGGCCCACCTGGAGAACGAAGGAATTCATTTCAAGTTTTAAGTCATCAGGCGCCTACCTGGAGAACTAGGGAATTTATTTCAAGTTTTAAGTCAGCATCAGGCGCCCACCTAGAGAACGAGAGAATATATTTCAAGTTTTAAGTCATCAGGCGCCCACCTGGAGAACGAGGGAATTTAATTCAAGTTTTAAGTCATCAGGCGTCCACCAGGAGAACGAGGGAATTTATTTAAAGTTTTAAGTCATCAGGCTCCCACCCGGAGAACGAGGGAATTCATTTCAAATTTTAAGTCATCAGGCGCCCACCTGGAGAACGAGGGAATTCATTTTAAGTTGTAAGTCATCAGGCGCCCACCTGGAGAACGAGGGAATTGATTTCAAGTTTTAAGTCATCAAGCACCCACCTCGAGATCGAGGGAATTCATTTCAAGTTTTAAGTCATCAAGCGCCCACCTGGAGAACGAGAGAATTTATTTCAAGTTTAAAGTCAGCATCAGGCGCCCACCTGGAGAAAGAGGGAATTTGTTTTAAGTTTTAAGTCATCAGGCGCCAACTTGGAGAACGAGGGAATTTATTTTAAGTTTTAAGTCAGCATCAGGTGCCCACCTAGAGAACGAGGGAATTTAATTCAAGTTTTAAGTCATCAGGCGCCCATCTGGAGATCGAGGGAATTTATTTAAAGTTTTAAGTCATCAGGCGCCCACCTGGAGAACGAGGGAATTCATTTCAAGTTTTAAGTCATCAGGCGCCCACCTGGAGAACGAGGGAATTTATTTCAGTTTTAAGACAGCAGGCTTTATCCAAGATAAGGGTAGAGTTAGAAGTTGAAGATAACTAGAACTTTTCTACCAAGGAAGAGTAGCATTAGAACTCTAGTTATTTCTTATTCTATTAACTCTATATATTACAAGATATTCTCATTTTACAAAAACGCACAAACGCTGAAGTTAAACGTGAGTTGAGTGCAAAATAGTAAGGCATTTTGTAAACAATTCTTGTGTGATTCAAGTGTGTGAACCTGAAGCTACATGAACCAGATAGAAGAACCATTTCCAAGCGTTTGTCTTTTTTCAATTGTAGTAGGTGTTTTCAAGTTGTACATTTCAGCTTTATCTAGAAGCAATTGTATTAGATACTCTGAGTATTTAAGTTAGAGTTAACTTGAAGTTGTCGCAACAGTTAGAGGCTGGTTGCCACAACAGGATTAGGGGTAATCCTTAGGTTTATAAATAGTTTTGTAAATGCTGTTTTGGCTCAGTGATTTAGTGAAGTATTGGGAAAAATCCTACTGAGTAGTAGGTCGTGGATTTTTCACCTTTTGAGCCGGGTGTTTTCCACTGAAAAATACTTGTGTTCTTTACTTTTTGCATTATTTTTTCCGCAACAGTAGTATAAGGAATATATAGAAGAACTAGGTCCTTCGATAATCCAGTGCACGTGAAAATCATGCACCACACAAATCATCCCCTCTTGTGTGGTATTGAAGTATAAAATATCAGGAAAAGATATCGATTCACAAATATTATTTCAAAAGAGTGGATACTCGTTGTGCGTTAAATATAAATGAACCATTTGTGTTCAGCAGTCTCATTCTAATAGAAAACAAGCTACTTAATTTCTTGTATTTGTGACTAACTTCTTCACCGGTCAAATCACACCAGACAAATATTAAGATGAAAAGTTACCAAGATGTTTTGCATTGAGGCAAAGCCTACAAGTTTAGATAAATATCGCTTAGTTGCTTCTTCATTCTAATTAATTTTTAGAGACTGAAAAATCATGTTCTTCGCAGTTTCCACATGCTTTGTTATGATTCTCAGTAGATGTTACGGCCAAAATATTGTCTCGCTAATCTTATCGTGTGCGAGGTGGCATACTATCTATAATTTTTATTAATCTTTAATTCTTTCGACAGATCTTGCGACGATGCGTAGGTTATTTTAAAATATGAATCTATATTTATATTTTTATGTAATGTTACAGCATTAATTTGGGATCCAAATTCGAGATTCTCCTTGGCTGGTATCGGAAAGGATTTGGAATTGAGCACTCAAATTATATTCTCGGTAAAATTTGAAATATCAGGAATTGGATGAGTTAAAGGTGGGAGAGGTGGGAAGGGCCATGGACGTGGCAATATCGGAGGCCGGATTTCAGCTAAGGGGTTCAAAAAAGAAAAAGGTTAAAAAATTAAAAGGGACTATTGCTAGTGGGAGTTGAACCAACAACCATTTTGAACGAAGTGCACAAAATGAATTTTGCCTTATATATGTAAATGAAATTTTTCATCCCTGTCGGACGAATAGGTGATAATTCTGCAGTGACGTCATCCTTTATGCCTAATCCACCACTGACGCCTAGCGCTTGAGCACACATCTCAGCCACATTCACAAGCATCTCTAAAGACATGACTGTTTACCCGAAAAATCGGATAACGTTGAATTTATGTATGCTTCTAAGGGTAAGTAGATTCCCTTGACTTGAAGATAACAATACACGTATTTATGATGCAAAATAAAAAATGATGAACAAAGATACTTAGTGAGCTTACAAAGATAAACACAATGAATTCTTAATCCCAGGGAAGATGCCTTCTATTACAATCTATCTTCGACTTTTATAGCCTTACTAGTGGAGGACCCATGATGGTGTGTCTCCTCCTTAATTCCCGTCAAGATTCTCTCCTTTGGTGCGGTTGTAACAACTTTTTGTCTGTGAGTTCGATACTAACTCGAGCTCGGTGTCGGATCGGAACCTCGGCCTTGGTTTAGAGCTTGGTGATCACTTTCGGGAATCGATGTTCGGGAATCGATGTTCGGGACCTCGGTCGAATCGGACGCCCTGACGCTCGACGCCTCCATCTCGAAATTCGTTTGGGCTCTCCATGAAGATACCCCTTGACTGAGATGCCATCCTCAATCGATCTTCATGATCGAGGATCGATTTTAACCGTATACAGATAGCCCCCTCGTTTCTTGGAAAGAGGATGATGAGAAACGATGTGATGTCCCTAAGATTCGACCGAATCAATGATGACGTTTCTATCGACTTTGACTCTGATGTGCGTGATAGCTGTCCCATCAATTTGGTTTTATAGAGGCATTTAATGTGTGTCAGTCGGTGATCGGCCACCGCTAGAAACGAATCGCCATGCCTTATAAATAGTTTTCCCATATAATGTTTTCCATTTTTGCGCTTCCTCTTTTCCCAAATTCCCTTTGATTATTTTCTCTATTTCGTTGCTTTAGTGCCGCTTATACCAGAGTTTTGGTGTTGTCCCCTCTTTCACCTTCCTTTGCGACTTTTTCTTCTCATATCGAAGGCAAAAACATCAAAAATTGTACCTCACAAGGAGAAAGCTTCCTCCTCACGGCCGTGTGATAATAAGGCACCGACGGAGCCGTCCGTTCAAGATTATATTCCCGGCCCGTGTATTTTAAAAATTGATTTTAGGGTGGAGAACCCTTCGTCCGTTCCGGGTTGGTGTGAGCACATATCGATGTATACGTGCTTTATAACGGAGGTTCACCTCGAGGCCGTCAGAAAAGACTGTGGCTGGGGTTCTGAGGTTGTGTTACAAATCCCATCCTCCGATGAGAGTGTCACTACCTACGTGGAGGGATTTTTAAGTGTTTACACCTATCCCTTCACGTTGGGAGCTGTCGATCCTGTGATTTTTGATTTCTGCAAGAGATATCAGGTCACCCTCGGCCAAATTCATCCTTCCTTGTGGCGTATAGTCATCTTATTGCGATTCTTCTCTATCAAAGCCGGAGGGTTGGATTTTTCTCTAAACCACCTTATACGACTGTATCGGCCTCAGATTTATCATGGACTGATTACGCTACATCGTCGAGCATCGAAGGCTTTGATGTCGAGCATCGATGAAGATAAGGATCGAGGTTGGATGGGTCGATATATTCGAGTGAGGACTCGTGATCTTATCCCGGAGGAAAAGATGTCGTTTCCTGAAAAATGGAATTTCGACCGTAAGTGATTCATGTTTGCTTTTCGTGTCTTTTTCCATTTTTGTTAATATTATTTTCTGATGTCCAGCTGCACCTTGGATGCCACAAGCGGTGCTAATCTCGAGGATTGGGTTCGAAAGTTAGCCTTGACTTCATCCTATGCCGAGCGCGCTTGGCGTGATTTGGCAAAAGGTAGATGGGAGGCCAAGAATCATGGTGAGGTTTGGTTCCTGTTTCCCTCGAGGTATATTCTGCGTTCTTTTCGTTATCAATTTTTCCTTTGTATATAGGTGTAACTAGGGATGCCGTTTTGAGGCCTTCGAGCAGTGATGAAGGAAACAAGTCCATGGTCCTGGAACAGGGAAAAGAAAAGAAACGAAGGGCTTTCTCTCGGCCGGAGGACCCCAAGCCCAAAACTCGAAAGGTGAGGAGAAAATCATTGCCCTTTCAATCGACTCGGTCCAACGACTGAGGGAGGAAGAAGAAGAAGAAGATAGCTCCTCAGCTTTGGTAGTCTGACCTACGGAGGCAGTCGAGGTTGCTAGAGCTACTGAGGCGATGGCGGCCGTGCCCATCGAGGTTGGTTCCGAAGACCTAAGTCTCGATCGGAGTACTCCGAGTGATTTGCTCGGGGCAATGGCAATAGGTAATTTACCTTCTCTTCCATCTTTTTCTGAGGAGGCGTTGAAGGAGGCTCGAGAGCTGAAGACTCCCGATATTGGTGCTGGCTCAGGTGCAGCGGATCCTTTTAAGGATTGTTTTACTGGTGTTGATGACAGTTTCGATATCGGTGATGCTTCTCTTTTGTTAGAGGAGGCTCAGCGTATTATTACTCGGGTAATGATTCTGCCATACTTGGCTTCTTTGTTCTTTTCCATACTTCACAGTTCTGATATCGGTGATCCTTCTTTGTTTTACTGGTGTTGATGATAGTTTCTAACTGTGCAGGACATCGGTAGGTTTCGAGTTGATCTTAGCTAGTGTGAGGCCGAACTCCGAAAAGTTCTAGGTGAAAGAGATGACCTTCGGCTTCTTTGTAGCAAAAAGGACGAGGCTATAAAGGATCTTCAAGCGGATTTGGCTAAGGTTCGTGAAGAAAGGGTCGAGCTCGATCAGCAGGTAAGCCTCGTTCTGTTAAAGTACGGATTCGACTCGACTGTGGAAGTTAACCCTTTGTTGTCTCAGTTGCAGCAAAAGATCGAGAAGATCGGGCTACTTCGAGAGGAGGTCGATCAAATCCGAGCCGAATGCAACCAGTGGAAGGAGACCATTGACCTCCTGGCAGCGGAGAAAGAAACCATCTTAACAAAGTTATTATCAGCCGACGTTCAGCTTCGAAACGTCAAGCAAAAGGTGTCGGTTCAGGCTAAGAAAATCGATGAGCTTGAGACACGACTTGCTGAGGCTAAGGCGGAGGTTGAGTCGTCGAAGGTTTTGGCGGATAAGTCTATTGCTGTATGACGAGATGATGCTGAGGCCGCTCAGGTGGAGGCCCGGGAAGCGGCGAAGACTACCGATGCTCGAGCTCATTGGGTTGCCGAACTTGCTAAGTGTAGATCTCGGAGGGAGACCCTCGAGGAGATACACGCCAGAGGTTTCTACCTTACCGAAGAGGTAAGAAAGGCAAAAGAGCTTGAAGCGGAAGCTGAAGCCTTGGCTTCTGATGATGATAACGATGATGGTAGCAAAAGCGGGTCCGAGGATGTGGAAGACTCCGACCCAGAAGCTTAGAGTCTAATTCTCCATATCTGTAAATTAATTACGTAGGCAATTTTGTATATATATAACAAGGTCGATTTTGATCGATCAGATTTGGAGTGACGTTTTGCTTGTTGAGTTGATGATAATGTGGCGGTTAACGTAAACTCTGAGTAAACATAGCTTTTTCAATGTTTCAAACTCGATTGGGTCCTTGTTCGAACTCGGCAGCCCGTAGGCTTTAACATTTGAGTGTTTATTTCGAACTCGAGATAATGTGGTAGCCCGTAGGCTTAATATTTGAGTTTTTATTTCGAAATCGAGATAATGTGGTAGCCCGTAGGCTTAATATTCGAGTGATTATTTCGAACTCGATGTTGAAGTAGCCCGTAGGCTCAACGGTCGACTGAGTATTTCAAACTCGAGATAATGTGGCCCGTAGGCTCAATGGTCGAGTGAATGTTAATTCTGGTTGCATAATAAATCTCAAGTCATTGTACATATGTTTGGGGCAATCTATATGAGCATGGTTCATTTTGACCATTTTGGCTCTTACAATATTTCCTCTATTGTTGTGAGAAGACTTTGTTGCATCTGAACTCGATGTATTTGAGGGCCTAGTGCCCCCCTGGTATTCGAGGCCATTTGGGCTAAGGGTCAAAAGCCTCGGATACTGTTTTAAAAGTGCAGCACGATTGATGGTTGCCTCATTAAAAACCTTGCCGCAAAAACCCATTTGGGAAAAAACCGGTCTAAGGAAAAGAGAGTGCAACACGCCCTTTTGAGTAAACGAATACTTTTGTTCTTTGTTCGAACTTCTATTCAGGACAGTTGAATAAATATGGGAAGGTCGGACCTTAGCAGTAGTACCATTTTATATGTGATACATTCCAACTGCTAGATAGCTGTTTGCCGTTTATGATGCCGAGCCTATACGATCCTTTCCCAAAGTTCTCGAGCACCTGGTACGGTCCTTCCCAATTTGGTCCTAGTTTTCCTTCGTTTGGATTCCGAGTATTGATGGTGACTTTCCTTAACACCAAGTCCCCTGCCTTGAAGTGGTGAAGTTTAGTTCTTCGATTATAATACCTTTCGATTCGTTGCTTTTGTGCGGCCAACCGGATGAGGGCAGCTTCTCGTCTTTCATCCGATAATTCAAGGCTGGTGTTCATAGCCTCGTTATTTGATTCTTCCATCATGAATCGAAATCTGGGACTACGCTCTCCGACTTCGACTGGTATCAATGCCTCGGAGCCATATACTAAGGAGAATGGGGTCGCCCCTGTACTGGATTTCGATGTTGTTCGGTATGCCCAAAGGACTTCGGGTAGGATTTCTCTCAATTTTGCCTTAGCGTCATTCAATCTCTTCTTCATGTTTTGAAGAATAGTTTTGTTTTTTGATTCAGCTTGTCCGTTTCCGCTGGGGTGGTACGGGGTTGTTAGTATCCTTCTTATTTTGTGGTCTTCGAAGAATTTTGTGATTTTGTTGCCAATGAATTGCTTCCCATTATCACATACTATTTCGGATGGTATCCCGAATCGACATATGATATGATCCCACAAAAAGTCGATAACCTCTTTTTCTCTTACTTTTTCGAACGCCTGCGCTTCAACCCATTTAGAAAAATAGTCAGTCATAAACAAAATAAATTTGGCTTTACCTGGGGTCGATGGTAGGGGGCCGACGATGTCCATTCCCCATTTCATGAATGGCCATGGGGATAGGACCGAGTGAAGTTGTTCTCTGAGTTGATGGATCATTGGAGCAAACCTTTGACATTTATCGCATTTACGAACAAATTCTTTTGCGTCTTTGCCCATATCGATCCAATAATATCCTGCTCTGATCACTTTTCGAACTAACATGTCGGCACCGGAGTGATTGCCACAAGTGTCCTCGTGTACTTCCCGGAGGATGTAATTGGTATCTCCCGGACCTATGCATACCGCCATCGGTCCATCGAATGTTCTTCGATATAACGTTCCGTCCGCAGTCAAAGTAAATCGAGCAGCTTTAGTTCAAAGGGTCCTGGACTTTTTGTGGTCTGAAGGGAGCTTTCCGTTTTTTAAGTATTCAATATACTTGTTTCTGCAATCCCAGGTTAAGCTAGTAGAATTTATTTTGGCGTGCCCTTCTTCGATTACAGATCTTGAAAGTTGAAGGACAGTTTCGAGTTCAAATCATTCACCTCGACCGATGATCCCAAATTAGCAAACGCATCAGCCTCGTTATTCTGTTCTCGTGGAACATGTCGTAGACCCCATTGTTTGAAATGGTTCAAAGTGATAAGCAGTTTGTCCAAATACCTTTGCATTCTGCCTTCTCGGACTTCGAAGGTTTTGTTTACTTGACTCACCACCAGCAAAGAGTCGCAATTGGCCTCAATGACCTCTGCTCCCAAATTTCTAGCTAGCTCGAGACCTGTAATTATGGCTTCATACTCGGCCTCGTTGTTAGTTAACCTGATAGTTTTAATAGCTTGCCTAATAATGTTACCCGTGGGAGATTTTAAAACTATGCCTAGCCCGGACCCCTTTACGTTCGAAGCTCCGTCCGTAAAGAGGATCTATGCCCTCGTCGATAAATTTGATTTTAACAGTAGTTCTTTTTTGACTTCGGGTACGAGGGTCGGCGTGAAATCGGCCACGAAGTCCGCTAAAATTTGAGACTTGATGGTCATTCGAGGTCGATATTCGATATCATACCCGCTGAGTTCGATGGCCCATTTGGCCAATCGGCCCGATATTTCAGGCCTATGTAAATTATTATGAAGTGGGCAGGTGGTTAATACGCTTATGGGGTGGCATTGGCAGTACAGTCGTAATTTCCTAGAGGTGCTAATCAACGCAAGCACCAATTTTTCCAAGTGCGGATATCTAGTTTCCGCTTCCCCTAAGGTCTGACTTACGTAGTAAACAGGAAATTACGTACCTTCCTCTTCTCGAACCAGGACACTGCTTATGGTGACTTCTGATACTGCCAAGTACAGGTAAAGTTTTTCGTCGGTTTTTGGAGTGTGCAATAGTGTTGGGTTCGATAGATATCGTTTCAGTTCTTGTAACGCTAGTTGGCATTCCGGTGTCCAAGCGAAGTTGTTCTTCTTTTTGAATAGAGAGAAAATTTTGTGGCTTCGATCTGATGATCTCGAAATGAATCGGCCTAAGGCTGCTATTCTTCCTGTTAACCTTTGTACAGCTTTCACGCTGTTCATGATGGTGATGTCTTCAATGGCCTTGATTTTGTCTGGGTTAATCTCGATTCCCCGATTTGACACCATGAAGCCGAGGAACTTACCCGAGCCGACTCCGAAAGCACATTTTTCGGGGTTGAGCCTCATGTTGTATTTTCTCAGAATATCGAATGTTTCCTGCAAATGGGTCAAATGGTCCTCTGCGTGCAGGGACTTGACTAGCATGTCATCAATATAGACTTCCATTGATTTACCTATTTGTTCTTCGAACATTCTATTTACTAGGCGTTGATAAGTAGCTCCTGTATTTTTTAGCCCGAAGGGCATTACATTATAACAATATGTTCCATATCTGGTCACAAACGAAGTCTTTTCCTCGTCTTCCAGGTTCATCTGGATTTGATTATACCCGGAATAGGCATCGAGAAAAGTAAGGATCTCGTGGCCGGTCGTGGCATCGATCAAGTGATCGATGTTGGGCAGTGGATAAGAATCTTTGGGGCATGCTTTGTTCAAGTCCTTGTAGTCTATACACATTCTAAGTTTGTTTCCCTTTTTAGGCACTACGACCACATTGGACAACCATTCGGGGTATTTTACCTCTCTAATGGATCCTATTTTGAGCAGTTTAGTTACCTCATCTTTTATGAATGCGTGCTTCACCTCCGATTGGGGCCTTCTTTTTTGCTTCGCCGGTCTGAATCTAGGGGACACACTTAGTCGATGTGTTGTTATGTCCGGCGGGATTCCTATTATATCTAAATGGGACAAAGCAAAGCAATCGATGTTATCGATAAGAAATTGAATGATTTTCTTCCTGAGTTCGGGGCTCAAACCCCTTCCCAGGTATACCTTTCGTTCGGGCCAGTGTTCGATCAAAATGATTTGCTCCAATTCCTCAATAGTTGATTTGGTGGCATCGGAGTCATCGGGGGTCACGAAGGATCGAGGGATCCACTGATCATTATCTTCTTCGATGCTCTGCATACCTGGCTGGGTCGAGACCGATGTCTTTGGTTGCTATTTGGCATTCCGGTCTTTGGCTGTGCCTCCTTTTGAACCCGATCCTTTCACCGGCGAAGACGAAGATGTTGGTTTTGCTTCCTCGACGGAGAACATTTCCTTTGCGGCTGGTTGTTCTCCGTACACTATTTTGACACCTGTCAGTGTTGAGAATTTGAGGACCTGGTGTAGGGTCGAAGGTACAGCTCTCATGTTGTGGATCCACGGCCTTCCGAAAAGGGTGTTATATCTCATATCGCCTTCGATCACGTGAAACTTTGTTTCCTGAATTGTTCCGGCGACGTTTATTGGTAGGGTTATCTCGCCTTTGGTGGTTTCGCATGCCATATTGAATCCGTTTAAAACCAAAGTTGCGGATACGACCCAGTTTTGTAGGACGAGCTATTTTACGACCTTCGATCTGATGATATTGGCCGAGCTACCTGTATCAATTAACACACGCTTAATTTTAATTTTATTCATGAGTACGGATATTACCAGTGCATCGTTATGGGGTTGGATGATTCCCTCTGCATCTTCATCATTGAACGATAAAGTCCCTGAGGGAGTGTAATCATGAATTCGAGATCGCTTTTCCTTCACAATCGACGTTTTAGTGCGTTTGAGCATAGGTCCCTGAGGGGTATCGACGCCGTCGATGATCATGTTAATGATTTGATGTGGTTCTTCTTCTTTGTTTTGCTTGCCGAAGTCCTTGTTTTTAAAATGGTTCTTCGCCCTATCACTCAAAAATTCCCTAAGGTGCCCTTTGTTGAACAAGCGGGCTACTTCCTCTCTTAATTGTCTGCATTCTTCCGTTTTGTGACCATGGGTGCCATGATACTCGCATATTTGATTGGGACTCCTTTGGGCCAGATCGGTCTACATGGGTCGAGGCCATCTGGTATCTTTGATGCGTCCGATAGCCGATACGATGGCGGATGCATCGATGTTGAAGTTATATTCCGATAATCGAGGAACTTCTATAGGATCGGCATATTTATCAAAGCCTCTCTTGCTCATAAGTCCCCAAGAATTTTGCCCCCGATTATACCTGCGGTTATTCCGAACTATCTCATGTGCCGAACCGTGGTTCACCCAATCTGTGACGTACGACTGGTATCGGTCTCTGTTTGACCTTTGTTCTCTGTTGGTTTCCTTCAGAATTTTAGTGCTTGCGCGGTTCTGACGCGTGGGTTCATACGAAAATCCCAATTGATCATCTTCGACCCTGATTTTTGATTGATACTGATAATGTATATCCGCCCAAGTTATTGCAGGGTATTCGATCAAGCTTTTTTTCAGCCGACGTGATGCTGTCGAACTCAGTCCGTTCAACCCTTGGGTGAAAGCTTGTACGGCCCAGTCGTCTGTGACTGGTGGCAAATCCATGCGTTCCATTTGAAACCGGGTTACGAATTCCCTCAGTATTTTGTCACCCCTTTGTTTTACTTTGAATAGATCTGATTTCCTCGTTGCGACCTTTATGGCACCAGCATGTGCTTTTACGAACGAATCTGCTAACATCGCAAAAGAATCGATAGAATTTGGTGGCAAGTGATGATACAAGATCATTGCTCCTTTTGCGAGGGTCTCTCCGAACGTTTTCAACAATACGGACTCGATCTCATCGTCTTCCAAATCGTTGCCTTTGATGGCACATGTATAGGAGGTGAGATGTTCGTTAGGATCGGTCGTACCGTTATATTTGGGAATTACGGGCATATGGAACTTTTTTGGGATCGATTTCGGGGCCGCGCTCGATGGAAAAGGCTTTTGTATGAATTTCTTTGAATCCAGCCCTTTCATCATGGGCGGAGCCCCCGGGATCTGATCGATCGTAGCATCATATGTTTCAATTTTTTTGTCGTTGGCTTCGACTCGTTTTGTGAGTTCCTCGAGCAGTTTAGCAATTTCAGAAGCGGTTCCTGATTCTCGCTCGTTCGATTTCACTATGTCGGGCTCCGTTCTGGGGGTTACTTCTCGAAGAAGTGGATTGGAGTTTGGCTTACTTTGCATATGAGTTTGGCTCTGCAACTGAGCTATCGCTACTTGTTGGGCTTGTAGCATTTCAAAAATCATACGCAAGCTGACCCCGATTTTCCCCGTGCTGTGGGTATCTCGGGCTATGGGTCGAGCGCCACCCTGAACGCTTCTTTCCTGCTCGGAACGCTGATTCGTTTCTAGAGCTATTCGTGAATTGATATCTACTGGTACTTCGGCTCAAATTTCGGGTTCCTCGATCCGAGCTTCGTTGCCGTTGTTGGGTAGCCTTTCGGCCCCGGGCACCAAGTTGTTGGTTTCATTCTGAAGGCCGGCTTCGAGGTCAATTGGCAGAGCCATTGCTGGTATGAAGTTGTAAGCTGGAGTGTACTGTATATTTGTATCAAATAATCACTTGTTATCCTTAGCCCCACGGTGGGCGCCAAACTGTTTACCCGAAAAATCGGATAACGTTGAATTTATGTATGGTTCTAAGGGTAAGTAGATTCCTTTGACCTGAAGATAACAATAAACGTATTTATGATGCAAAATAGAAAATGATGAACAAAGATACTTAGTGAGCTTAGAAAGATAAACACAATGAATTCTTAATCCCAGGGAAGATGCCTTCTATTACAATCTATCTTGCCTTTTATAGCCAAGGATCGCTACTTTATCTATAGCAACATAATAGAATAATATTACTAGTGGAGGACCCATGATGGTGTGTCTCCTCCTTAATTCCCGTCAAGATTCTCTCCTTTGGTGCGGTTGTAACATCTTTTTGTCTGTGAGCTTGATATTGACTCGAGCTCGGTGTCGGATCGGAACCTCGACCTTGGTTTCGAGCTTGGTGATCACTTTCGGGCATCGATATTCGGGACCTGTATCGGTCGATGTTACCTCGGTCGATTCGGACGCCCCGACGCTCGACGCCTCCATCTCGAAATTCGTTCGGGCTCTCCATGAAGATACCCCTTGACTGAGATGCCATCCTCGATCGATCTTCATGATCGAGGATCGGTTTTAACCGTATACAATGACAATCAAGAAACCCTCGTGAAGGACCTTAGTAAACACTCGGAAATTGAAAATAGTGGTGCAGGTTAGTTCTTTGTTTCTTGAAAATTTTCAGGTTTAGTTTCAGCTCTTATTTGAGCTAGTTTCATATGCATTTTTACTAAAGTATAGCTAACAACTAAATTGCACAAGACACAATTTGACTGGCTAGTAATCAATACTGCAGTAGGAACCGTTTATAAATCTTAGTCCCTATATAACTACAAGATAAACCCAAAAAAAATGGCTGAAAAAGAATGAGAATAGCACACTAATAAATATATTGTCTCTGTTATAAGTAAATTTCACACTAGCAAAATCCATAATATCTTACATATGTTCACCATTGGAAATACATCCATAGAAGGAGAGTGCATATATAATATATTCTTCAAACACAATATTCTTTATTTCATACGCAGCTAGCTAGAACTAGCCAATATTGCCAAAGTGATTGATTTCTTCTGATGATCCACGGCTTCAATCACTTGCTTACAGATCTTATCTTTTCCATCTATAATCAATAAAGTTCAAAAATATCAGAGATGTTACTCCATGTCCAACTGTCCAATTCCACACATAAAGATATAAACATTCAGAATAACATATTTTATTCTCATTTCTTTTGGTTTTCCTTTGTTTTTCAATTACATTTTCTCCAAATATTATTTGAAGCTCGCCAAGATTGGACATGCTATATTTTTTCCTGAATAGAATTATCGTTAAAAATCTTAAAAGAATATTTGGCATTGTGGAAAATATTGAATTAGTAGGGAAAAGGCTTAAATTTAATTATATTGTGTTTGGTACGATGAAAGGAATTTTCCATGAGAAATGTTTTTTTAAAATATTTGGTAAATATTTTTTCAGTACTTGGTAATTGGTGAGTGAAAAATATTTTACATATATATATTATAATGAATGCTAGTAATAATATTAGCAAATAGAGTGGTAATAAGTTGTTGAGTATTATCAATAATATGTCGTAAGTGTTAGTTGGAGCAAGTAATATGAAGTCGAACATTAAGATAGTTATTAGAAAAGTGACTTTCGCCAACAAGATTTTTCCCTTTAGATATAAAACATTTTATGGTAACCAAAAACATCATCAAATAATGTTTTCACGAAAAATATTTTTTTGAATAAAGACTTCTTGACTTGCTAAATACACCCAAATGCGAAAATTGATACAAGTAAATAATATATATGTATAGAGAGAAGAAATATGAATTATATACCGTCGTTATATTTCCAGCTAACAATCAAACCAACTTTTACGTCTATCATTTTATAGTCTAGAAACTTGGCAACCACGAACTTCTTCAAGCATGCATCTTCAGTTTTGTACTTCTTCTCAAGTGCGTCCCATAATTCTTTCGAAGTATTCATCGCACTGTACACGTTGTACAAGTCATCCTCTAAAGAGCTTAAGATATAGCCTTTGCAAAGAAAATCCGCCTGCTTCCACGCCTCAACAATCATGAATTTCTCGTTGTCTGGCATGTCCGCAGCAGGCACTGGAGGTTCTTCACTAGTGAATTTCTGCATACCAAGTGCGGTAAGCCAGAAGAACACCCTTTGCTGCCATCCTTTGAAGTTGGCTCTGGAAAATTTCCTCGGTTTCTCTGCCGGTGGAACAGCAGTCCGGCTTGACGAGGCTATCGTCGTTGCCGCAATAGGCGCAGAAGAATTTCCGTTATCAATTGCCATTTCTCACTGTAAACAACAGAAGAGTTCAATTAATGGCAAAATCAGAACAGTAAACAATACTGTTATTAACAAAAATAGTATGTATAATAAATAAAACCGAAGTTTTTATATACTGTTTTACAGAAAAACGATGAAGTTTTTATGTTCTTCAAATCGTTTTATGAATTTCTATACTCTGATGAAGTTTTTTATATCTTCAAATCAGAATAGTAAAATTCAGAAGGAGTAGAAAATCACACGGGTTTTAATCTCCACAAACAAAATACAGAATATAATAAATTAATTTCCTTAAGAATGTTATAATTCTGTATTGCTGTAATAAACAATTAAACTTTCTGAAAAAACAAAACAGAAAGTTAGTAATACTTGTTTAACGAAATAGATTCTGAAAAACAAAACAGTATAGGAATAAATCGAGCTCACTGAATACACAGTGTGGCCTTAAGAAAATTATTTCCCTCAAGTACCCGAGGTGCTGGAGTATATCCTCCCAAGATAGAATGATTTAACTCACCTGAGTGTTGGTACCAAAACGCCAGTAAACAGCGAGCCACTCGAAGGCTGTAAAACACACTGGAATTTTTTGTGCAGAAGAAGAAGAAGAAGAAGCTCAGAAAATTTCGTAAGGAAGGATTCTGGGATTCAAACTCTATTTATAGAGTTGCTGGCATTGTTTCTGAAAAGGTTTGCAACCTTTCAAAAACAGTCATGGCTGTTGGAACAGGGTTATTTGAAATATTGCGGGAAAATATATTTAAAATAATGCGGGAAAGAAAATGGGGCCTGACCGAACCGGGTCGCGGGTCATGAGTTATTCCGGATTGAATTTTTTGTTAATTATTTAAATAATTAATTAAATAATTGAAAGGAATTTTGTCCAAAAAGATCCAAATCCGAAGCCGAGCGACGACGGCGCGAGGCTTGCCTTCTTCTTAAATCTTTAAGAGCTAGAAGAATAGCAATTATATATATACCCATCAAAAGTCTTTTCTTCCTCCGATATGGGACAATGTCCCTTTGGCAACGGAAACTCAAATATTTCATTTTCCCTCCATTTCTCATTCATCCTCTTTAACCTACACAAGCTTAAAATCCCAACATAAACCTGCTCAAACAATGAACTACGCTTTTGGGTGTGTCAAGAGAATTCAAAATATAATATATAGAATTGCAAAAACGGATTTTTCCTTATATATGTAAATGAAAATTTTCAGCCCTGTCGGACGAATACGTGATAATTCTGCAGCGATGTCATCCTTTATGCCTAATCCACCACTGACGCCTAGTGCTTGAGCACACATCTCAGCCACATTCACAAGCATCTCTAAAGACAGGACAATCAAGAAACTCTCATCAAGGACCTTCGATTGAGTCACAGTTATCACGGATTCTTGTAGAAAATGCGCATCTAATTTCGGAGATTGAAAATACTGGTGCGGGTTAGTTCTCTGTTGATATTGGCTTATGATATCAGTTGGTGTTTATGTGAGCTAGTTTCATATGCATTTTCACTAATGTATAGCTAACAACAAAATTGTACAAGACATGAATTGACCGGCTATTAATCAGTACTCTACTACGAAGTGTTTGTAAATCTTAGTCCCCATATAACTACTAGATAAACCCATAAAAAAGATGGCTGAAAAAGAATGAGAATAGCACACTGATAAATATATCGTCTTTGTTATAGGTAAATTTCAAACTTACATATGTTCACCATTGGAAATACATCCATAGAAGGAGAATGCATATATAATATATTCTTCACACAACATTCTTTATTTCACACGTAGCTAGCTAGAACTAGCCAATATTGCCAAATACTCTATCACACACAGAGATATGTGTGTATTAACATACATATATATGGCTACGAGCCATTGAATAGCATAGAGATTAGATTACTTGAGAAGGTGACCCTCTATGTCTTTGGTCAAATGTAGGACAAAACCCAAGAGAACGAGAGGATCTGGTGTGTCTTCAGTTTTCTTCTCGTACACAAATGTCCATGTAGTCCATTGGTGGTCATGGGATGTGGTAATAGTGAAGGAATTGTACAACTCTAATAGATCTCCTCCAATTACTTTCCAAGTGATTGATTTCTTCTGATGATCCACGGCTTCAATGACTTGCTTACAGATCTTATCTTTTCCATCTATAATCAATAAAGTTCAAAAATACAATAGAGGTTACTCCATGTTCAACTGTTCAATTCCTCATATAAAAGATATAAACATTCAGAATAACATATTTTCTTCTCATTTCTTTTGTTTTTCATTTTCATTTTCTCCAAATATTATTTGAAGCTCGCGAAGATTAGACGTGCTATATTTTTTCCTGAATAGAATTATCGTTAATAATTTTAAAAGAACATTTGGCATTGTGGAAAATTATTGAAAGAGTACTTGGTAATTGGTGGGTGAAAAATATTTTACATATATATTATATTGAATGCTAGTAATAATATTAGCAAATAGAGTGTTAAGAAGTTTTTGAGCATCATCAATAATATGTCTAAGTGTTAGATGGAGCAAAGTAAAATGAAGTTAAGCATCAAGATAGTTATAAGAAAAGTGACTTCCGTCAACAAGATTTTCCCCTTTAATTTTTCATACTATTAAGGACGAGGAGTTAAGTGTGAGCTACAACTTTAAAACCAATCTACCTAATACCTTACTCAAAGCAAAAAAACGAGAAGAAAAGTCGTTTATAAAAAAATATTGATCCTTAATAATTCTGTAAATGAAAACTTTCAGCCCTGTCGAAGGAATACGTAAAAATTCTGTGACATCATCCTTTATGCCTAATCCACCATTGACGCCTAGCGCTTGAGCACACATCTCAGCCACATTCACTAGCATCTCTAAAGAAAATACGCATCTCACTCCGGAGACTGAAAATAGTGGTGCAGGTTAGTTTTCTGTTTCTTGAAAATTTTCAGGTTTAGTTTCAGCTCTTATTTGAGCTAGTTTCATATGCATTTTCACTAAAATATAGCTAACAACTAAATTGTACGAGACACAATTTGAGTGGCTAGTTATCAATACTGTAGTAGATAAATATGGCTAAAAAATGGCTAAAAAAGAATGAGAATAGCACACTGATAAATATATCGTCTCTGTTACAAATAAATTTCACACTTGCAAAATCCATAATATCTTATATATATTCACCATCGGAAATACATTAATAGAAGGAGAGTGCATATATAATATATTATTCAAACACAACATTCTTTATTTCACACGCAGCTAGCTAGAACTAGCCAATATTACCAAATATTCATCACACACATAGAGATACGCATATATGTGTGGATTACATACATATATATGGCTATGAACCATTGAATAGCATAGATTAGATTACTTGAGAAGGTGACACTCTATATCTTTGGTCACATGTAGGACAAAACCCAAGAGAACGAGAGGCTCTGGGATTTCTTCAGTTTTCTTCTCGTAAACAAATGTCCATGTAGTCCATTGGTGGTCATGGGATGTGGTAATAGTGAAGGAATTGTACAACTCTAATAGATCTCCTCCAATTACTTTCCAAGTGATTGATTTCTTCTGATGATCCACGGCTTCAATCATTTGCTTACAGATCTTATCTTTTCCATCTATAATCAATAAAGTTCAAAAATACAAGAGAGGTTACTCCATGTTCAACTGTTCAATTCCTCATATAAAAGATATAAACATTTAGAATAACATATTTTCTTCTTATTTCTTTTGTGTTTCCTTTGTTTTTCGTTTTCATTTTCTCCAAATATTATTTGAAGCTCGCGAAGATTGGACGTCTAGTATATTTTTTCCTGAATAGAATTATCATTAAAAATCTTAAAATAACATTTGGCATTGTGGAAAATTATTGAATGAGTAGGGAAAAAAGCTTAATTTGATTATATTGTGTTTGGTACGATGAAAGGAATTTTCCTTGAGAAATATTTTTTAAAATATTTGCTAAATATTTTTTCATTACTTGGTAATTGGTGGGTGAAAAATAAGTATATATTATATTGAATTTTAGTAATAATATTAGCAAATAGAGTGTTAAGAAGTTTTTGAGCATCATCAATAATATGTCTAAGTGTTAGATGGAGCAAAGTAAAATGAAGTTAAGCATCAAGATAGTTATAAGAAAAGTGACTTCCGTCAACAAGATTTTTCCCTTTAATTTGACGTAAAATATTTTATGATAACCAAAAAATCATCAAATAATGTTTTCACGAAAAATATTTCTTTAAAGAAAGACTTCTTTACATACTAAATACACCTAAATGCGGAAGTTGATACAAGTAAATAATATATATGTATAGAGAGGAGAAATGCGAATTACATACCGTCGTTATATTTCCAGCTAACAACCGAACCAACTTTTACGGATTCACCTTCATCAATATCAAATTTGTGGATCTTACCGGGACTTATGTTGGATATATGATGAGTATTGGTGTGAAAAATGTCATGAATGGGGTGGCCTCCACACTTCACCTCTACTGAAGCAATCAACTTACCTTTCACACCCATATTTTCTTCTTCGGTATAGAAGAAAAGTTTTGAAAAGCAAGTGGTGAGAAAATGCAGAGAGGCTGTAGTCTTTATATAGATTATATTCTAGCTTTTACTATTAATATTATTAAATATATTATGTTCTAGTTAGCTGCATGAAAAGCTAGTATAAAACATGATCCATGACAACTCATGTTTTTTATTAGTGGAGATGGAAGATTAATGTCAGCTCATTACGTGTATAATAATTAGGTCTAATTTTAACCATTCGGAAAAGGTCTAATTTCCGCAAAAGTAAGAGCGGATTTGTCTTCCCTTAAAAAAGTAGCATATTCGTACCCTACCGTTATACAAATAGTTCTAATTTCCCTAATCCAACTAGTAGACCTATCGGTAGCAACGGACTTCATGGGGTGATGAATATGTGAAGCTGTGGTATATGTGTGTGAATGTATTTGTGTAAGAAGAATTGAAGAGTGAAGGGAGTAAGGGAAAAAGGGGTGGCTAATGAGTTAAAAAATGAGAGAGGAAGATAAAAATTAGTGTTGGATAGATAGGAGGGATTAACTAAATATATTAGGATTTTTTTATACAAAAAAATAGAAAAATAAATTTTTATTTTGGCTATTTTACTTGCGTTAGCCATAAAGTGTAAATTTGATCCATTTGTGCAGCGGCAAGGTATGAATAGGGCACTTTTGGTGGAAGGATAAATATGCTCTAAATTGAATACTTTACGGGTAAACTTAGACATTTTTCCTTTTAAAAATGTGGAAGAGAAAGTTTACAGCTTGCCATAAGGGATTCATTTTATAGTCAAGTTTGAGACTTTCAACTAAGAGATTCTTTATTCAAGTCTCACAAAAGTATGACTTAGTTTTACTATTATTGTTATTTAAAAGTTGTTATTTCTCTCTATATTCTTTTGTTCTTTTAGCTTAACTTCATAACAATATTATATATATTCAAAGTAGAAAAAGAGATGGAGATATGAATTATATCGAACACGCTGCAATATTCATGAGATAAGTCAAGCAGTTTAATTTTCATGTTATTAAGGATGAGGAGTTAGGTGGGAGGTAGAACTTTAAAACCAATCTACCTATTACTCAAAGCGGAAAACGAGAAGAAAACTCTGTTTATAAAAAATATTGATACTTAATAAGATACAATATTAAAAAATATTCTTATATCTATTTAAGGTGGAGAAAGAGATAGATACGTGATTTATAAGGGAAAAGGATGAATTGTCCATGAAACATTTTGTTCATGTTATTAATAATAAGCCTACCTAAAGGCCGAGAAAGAAAAGGAAACTCGAGAGGTACATCAGCTAAGTAAATCAGAAGTCTGAATATTAGACCCTAGATAATTATAGAAATCGTGACTTAGAACATTGCAGAATCACTCTTAATAGCATAAGTACAAGAGAGATAGTATAACGGTCATATTCTATGAAAACTCTACGATAACGACAGTTAGAAGAGTACCAGCCTTAGAGATAACAAAAGATAGAGATGACAGGCTAAATATGTGCATCCACTGTTGCGGGACTCCGAGATATTACTAGGGTAAGGGAGCATTATTTTTACCATTCGAGTAAAGAACACAGACGACATCAGCATTATAATCTAGAATACTGCAAAAATAAGAAGACGAGATTTCAGACGAGCGACATCATGTAATTGGTACTTCAAAGACGATTGTGGACTATAAAGTATAACATGGATGAATGACTCTCCAGATCGACTGTTTAGTTTAAAAGTGTCTCTTAGGACAAGCTATATTAAAAATAAAAATGTGCTAGCTTTTACAAAAGCACCACAATTTAAAAGATCAAGAATGTTAGTGAGCTAAAATGACAAGTCAAATATAAATTTTTACGAGATGGGGATAAGTCAGGAGGCTAGAATACGAGGTTGAGAAGTTAAAGTCTATCCTATTGTCACGACCCAAAAACCTAACATGTCGTAATGGCGCCTATCGTGGAACTAGGCAAGCTGACTCATTCTAAAACAAACTGATATTTTTATTTAAAGGATAATTTCAAGGCTATTTAGCGTAAAAATAATCTTCGTAAAGGAGTTCAAATCAAAACAAAAATACGGAAAAGAAAAGACCTACATCGGGGTGTCACTAGTCATGAGCATCTATTACAATCTGTCTAACAATATCAAGACTAACTCAACCTGAAAAAATAGCTAAATACAACTAAAGGAAGATAAGAGGCAGAAGAGCAGCGCTGCGATCGCCAGGCAGCTACCTTGCTATCCCCGAAAACAAATCTGCAACGGAAATAGTCAACAGCCGCTACCGTGTCCAAATACGCCTGAATTTGCACACAAGGTGCAGTGAGTAACGTGAGTACGCCAACTCAGTAAGTAACAACAAGAAATAAAGACTGAGCAGTAGTGACGAGCAATAAAGCATATAAAGTTCATATCATGAAATCTCAGTAAAATACAACATGTAAAATCAATGTTTGAATCAAATCATCTTGTTTAAACCTAGTTCCAATGAAATTTAAAGATATTTTTCAACAGTTTTCAAACAGAAGCTCAATGTAAAGGTGAGAAAAAAATGATGAAATCATAAACAGCCCCTCGGGCAAAACATCACTCATATACATCCCCTCGGGCAAACCTAACAGTCACTCATGCCTCTCGGGCATACCTCACAGTCACTCATGCAACTCGGGCATACCTCACAATCACTCGTGCTACTTGGGCATACCTCACAATCACTCATGCTTCCTAGTCACTCAGCACTCGGCAATCGCACTCAGTAGGTACCTGCGCTCACTGGGGGTGTGTACCGACTCCGGAGGGGCTCCTTCAGCCCAAGTGCTATATCATGCCAAATCATGGCATAAACCACTCAGGCCCTCGGCCTATATCAAACATGATGCGGTGTGCAGCCCGATCCCATAAATATCCTCACAAACTAGGCCCTCGGCCTCACTTAGTCATAAACCTCTCAAGCCACTCGGACATTTCAGTGAAAACAGGGTATTCAACCCAAAACAACATTTATGCATCAAAACCGATTAATAAAAACTGAGTTATGCAGTAAACAGGTATAACCATGACTGAGTATAGATTTTCAATAGAAAACAATGAAAGGATAGAAAGAAAAGGCCCCTAAGGGTCCACACAGCACTGGCACAAGGCCCAAAACATGGCATTCAGCCCAATTTACAGAAACTCTTTTTAAAACATATAAGTATCATATAGTTTCAACAAAATATGTAACTTTACAGTTGCTATGAGACGGACCAAGTCACAATCCCCAATGGTGCATGCCCACACGTCCGTCACCTAGCATGTGTGTCACCTCAAAATAGTAGAATGATACAAAATCTGGGGTTTCATACCCTCGGGACTAGATTTACGATCGTTACTTACCTCAAATCGGTCAAATCTCTACCCCACGATGCTCTTGCCTCTCGACTCGACCTCCAAATGCTCCGAATCTATTCACAATCAGTACAATACCATCAATATATGCTAATGGGATGAATTCCACAAGAAAAACTATCAAATTAGACCAAAATCCCGAAATCAGCTCAAACCCGGCTCCCGGACCCACGCCTCAAAATCCAACAAAATTTACAAAACTAGAAAGCTCATTCACTCACGAGTCCAACCATACTAGTTTCACTCAAATCCGACTTTGAATCAACATTCAAATCCCAAAAATTTATTTTATAAAGTTTCTACAATTTTTCCCAAATTTTCACCTCAAAGTACTAATCAGATGATGAAATCATTGATATATTCATGTATTTTAATAGAATTCGGGTTAGAATCACTTACCCCGATGAATTTCTTGAAAAACTCACAAAACATCGCCACAAACCGAGCTCCCTAGGTCCAAAATATGAAATAATACCCTAAACCCCGTTTATATAGTGCACCTCTCATCTCCCACTTCGCGGTCCGCGAAATTTTGGTGCGGTCCGCGAAATTTTTGGGACTGTACTGCCAGGCTTTAGTCTTTTGGCCATAACTTTCTCTACAGATGTCCAAATAATAGCTGCTTTACTTTTCTGGAAACTAGACACGAAATGCTACAACTACGTTTTTGAATCATCTCAAAATTCCTTGTAGATCAAAAGATATAAACTTCTGAAGTCGGCCCAGCAGATCTGCACAACTTCCCAGCGTGGTCCGCGAAATTTTGCCGCGGTTCGCAAAATTCCAAGAGCGGCCGCGAAATTCTGCTGCGGTCTGCGAAATTTAAAGCACTAGAACCATACCTGAGTTCCGGAAATGCCCGGACTCGCTCAAAACTCACCCCGAAACATACCCAAAACTCACCCGAGGCCCCCGGGACCTCAACCAAACATACCGACCAATCCTAAAAGATCATACGAACTTAGTCGAATCTTCGAATCACTCAAAACAAAATCAAAACACCAAATTACCCTCGGATTCAAGCCTAAGAACTTCTAAACTTCCAAATTCGATAACCGATGTCGAAACTAACAAAACCACGTCCAAATGACCTCAAATTTTGCACACACGTCACAAATGACACTACAAACCTACTCCAACTTTTGGAATTCCATTCCGACCCTGATATCAAATTTTTCACTACCGACCAAAAATCGCCAAATTTCCAATTTCGCCAATTCAAGCCATATTCTACCACGGACCTCCAAATTAAATTCCGGACGTGCTTCTAAGTCCAAAATCACCTAACGAAGCTAATGGAACCATCAGAATTAAATTCTGAGATCAAATGCTAAAAAGTCAAACTTGGTCAACTCTCCTAATTTAAAGCTTAAACAATAAAATTCTTTCTTCCAATTCGATTCTGAAATACCTGCAAACTAAAACCGACGATTAACACAAGTCAAAGTACATCATACGGGGCTACTCATGCCCTCAAACAATCGAGCGAAGTGCAAATATTCAAAACGACCGGCCAGGTCGTTACACCCTCCCCCACTTAAACATACGTTCGTACTCGAACGTGCCCAGAGTTATTCCAAAAGCTATAAAATCGCTGTGTAACTTTCCCATGCACATACCCGGGGGTGATCCCACTTCACCATATCCCATACAGGTCCGATAGCACAGCATAGCTGAAATTTCTCAATTCAACCTAGCCCACAAGCCTTCGAATCAAATTTCCAACATCCGAAATTTCCTATAAGATCAGAAGTTCGCATCTACATACCGTATAAGTCTGAACAAGCTGTACCAAAAGCCGTAACCATAACTCAAATACTCAAATTCAAATACCGCATAGCTCGAATGCTCGAAGCAAAGTTTTCTAATCACATTATCGGCTCAAATCAACCCAGTACCAGTTATAAACCTCATATCAGACAAAACCACATTCTAAAACCTTCGTACACTGCCGATGATGAAAGAAACATACCGAATTCCTAACCATTCATTAGACCAACAGATCATGAAACTCCCGTTCCTTCTACAAGAACTATAGCCAATTTCAAAGCCGACTTTCGATATTATCCTCCCAATTATACTACAATCAAATCCGATAGCATCCATTCTAGGCCCAATGACCTCGTCTCATCCAACACGACCACTCTAGTAACATGACATATCAATACAATCTAAATCCACAACCCGTGCAATCCGTGCACAAAATAGCAACATTCCAAATGTACCCAATCGTAACAATGACCCAAACAGGAGAACCGTTCTGCAAGCTCGACGGGTACCACCTTGACGCAATGCTAAGAACCCATCACACACCGCATCATAACATACGAATCTTACACAAAGGATCATATTTCCACATAACTCTGCTGCAATACACGACCCTATCCAAATACTGGTCCATATGAAACACCTCAAGACACCCTGCTAAAATCAATTACCATGCGCAATTCGACATCAAGCACCCAAAGTGCTTTACCATAACCACGGAGAAGCAAACGACACCATTCCACACAAAACCCGAAAGAACATGACCAATACGCCATCAACCAAGCAATATCCAATACTATTCTCGCTCAAATTCCGCTATAAGGCCACAATAGAACCGCACCATATGTGCATGTAACCAACGAATCATAACTCCTCGTAGCATAGAAGAGTAACTCACAGATCATTTCAGAATACGAATAAGCTTCACATCAACTGAATGGCACATCCTTCAACAATAGCAGTATGGAGCCAACCAATCCGGCTCGGTGTAGAATACACATCCTAATTGGGCCTACCAGTGGGCCCCAAATCAACTATTGTCAGCCACCAATAGATAAATAACCTCTGAAAGTCCACAATGACTGAATCATAACATATCCTATCATCTTGCTAGTTCCGGCCACAACTTCACAGTCCACAACCATGAAACAATCTGCTCCTAAGAACTCCCAATCTTCAATTCCATAGAACACACGAATCACCATATTTGATTCCACCTCCACCGCCCGAATGCCTAACACCTCTCTCATACACAATCATCCCACGAGAAATACTTTAAACATTCTTCCGTACCACCTGGCAAAAATTTGAATATGAGAAGTCGATCAACCGGGAGAGTGCCGCAATACCAGCGAAGTACCCATAAATCAAAACACAATGCTCCTTTTGAAATGTACACTCTCATCAAGCCATACCAAATAGTAATATCATTTATCTAGTCATTTGAAATCGTCCATGCTGCCTAAGAATTTATGTCCTTCCCTTCAAAACTGAACTGTGACCTTGTGCATGTAAATCTTATTCCCGCACAATACACAACATCTATTATGCCATCATGTGACAAGCATAAGAATTCTATTATCAACTCTGACTCACTAGAAAATCACATACCTTATTAGTCAGAAACCTCTTTTTTGCTTATTTCTAGGAGGAAATCATAACACACAACACGTTCCGTACACCAGTAAAAAATATCCAATTCAAACCATGGTAGAAACCATCATGAACATTTTGAAATCCATTTGCACATATCCAAGCTATCTGAACTGAATCCTCTAACTCCACCAAGCCACACAGGTTGCCAAATCTGAGAGCATTGACACGAAACACTTGTAGATACTAGCCACGTCATAAGTACCGAAAGAACCGATCATACCCATTACTGTGCTAACCCAACCTACTACCAAGCCGTCCTATTTCTCGAAGTCCTTTCCAAATTGACTTCAAATTGCTACTTTTTCCTTGTTAGAACACTACTATCCTTAACTAAAACTTGCCCCACGAACTCTAGCATAGAATCACACTACCCTAAGGCATATAAGCCGTTGAATTCCCTTTTTATGTATCCCAAAGGTTCCACAACCAAAAATGCTTACTCCGAAGAGACATTATGTGAACCTTAAACTGTTTCCTTCACCTTCTTGATACTGAAATGCATAATTCACAATGATATAAAATGCCACGAGTCTCGACACCGTTCAATGCAACATCCAGTTTTCTAGCCATATATATATAAATCTTGAATCCATTAGAACCATTCTTGAGAGTCATCCACTCTACTCAAATCTCGAATTAACCGACCAAACGGACCGAAATGACCTGTGCCCCATTAGCACACCAACACCCAAGGGAAATAAAGAGTAACCCACACTCCTACGCAACCGAGAAAATTCCCGCTCCATGTACACTACATTCTTCATGAATAACCACTCAATTATTTTATGGCCATTCTATAACCATAGAGTGTAATACAACTTGCGTCCAGAAATTCCTTTACCCGAGTCATCCTCGATCTTGATCTCGACCTCTGTAAGTCATAACTGATTCAGCAGTATGCCCCGAACCGAAACTAATATGACACATAACCGTGCAATCAACTCGTCGATAGCAGACTCCCCCACTTAGCCTTAAGCTGTAATTATATAAAATAAGAATCCCGCAAGGATTTCTCCTTCTCAATTACCAAGATCTCACACCGTTAACCCGCCAAACTTCTTGAAGTCTTTTATTAAGCTTTTCATGAACATTCTAAATCGCCAACCACAATCACACACGCGGCCTCCTACCGGGTAGCAAGTAATATTCCTCGCAAAAGCTTCATCAACATCATGCCACTGCTAGCTGCACAGAGGAGATAACCCACTTGTGGAATTCCTTACTGACATCTCCCAATAATACTGCACTGAGTGCAACGACCATGAAATCCATAAATTCTCCTGAGTTTATGCTCACCCACCATTTGTATAAGTCTGCACTTTCCCTATTGACATCAACTGTACGTTCAACAATACCTTCCGAACTCAAGTCATATTACAACTGACATGATAATCAAATCTTTACGCCTCTCTTCATTTCAAACACACTCCTTTCTGCCATATTTAATCTTCCTTTGTACAGTAACCATCACTCCAAATAGAGTCTGTAGGCCAAATCACATACTAACACGATTCCAAACTATTCTACACTTTCTCAAGGCGCACGACTACCCTACAAGTGAATTCATATGCTAATCTGTCACTCTTACTTCGGTTAAATCATCTCATTTAAGAAACTTCTCAACCTCTACTTCTCCTACTTGACCCGCTAGTACTTCAACCACCGCAAAATATTTCCCGTCATGTCTTCCCTCATACTTTGCTGCATCAACTCGAAATGCATCTCTGTCATACCAGAACCAATAGAATGTTACCGACTCTAAGTCTCTTCGAAAATTATCTTTCTCGAGCTATCAATATCAAAATACCCATTCGCAACTACCATTACTACACAACCACTTACTCTCCTTGAGTCCAAACTCATTGACAGACATGAGAATTTAATTTTCCCCAAAATATAACAACGTGAAAGATCCTTCAAAATATTCACACTCGAGATCATACGTCACATCAAAACGAAAATCAAGCACCCAATGGCCTTCCTTTACATTTCAAGAAAACACTTCTCGTCACATTCAAATTGTCTTAACACATCCCGCAGTTACATCATACTCATCACAAAGCCATTCCACCGCTCATCGAGCCACAAATTCCACTCGTAGGGGCATTACCGAACATATGAGTCCAAATGTACAGGTTACAATTGAAGCTACCGAGCCAAAGCTGTAGTCTAAACCTGGCCTCAAGTCCTCCAGACTGGCCCATCACCAAAACACATAACACATCTCAAACATCATTTGTAGAATCACAAGCTGGAAATGTACAACTGATACCGAGCGCTCATGTGCACATACGAATGCGTGGAAGGAATTCAAGGAGTTATGTTCCAAGCTGAATCAATTCTGCACGATAGAATACAAGAAAGTGAAATTTTTCCTAAGGGTTTTGCAGCCTCTTGAAAATAAGTATGGACGTCACCGTACCGATCCGCAAGACTATACTAACCCACTCATGACTCGGGAGACCTATGTAACCTAGGCTCTGATACCAATCTGTCACGACCCAAAAACCTAACCTGTCATGATGGCGCCTATCGTGAAACTAGGCAAGCCGACTCATTCCAAAACAAACTGATATTTTCATTTAAAGGATAATTTCAAGGCTATTTAGCGTTAAAAAACACTTTTGTAAAGGAGTACAAATCAAAATAGAAATGCGGAAAAAGAAAAGCCCGACATCGGGGTGTCACTAGTCATGAGCATCTACTGCAAACTGTCTAACAACATCAAGACTAACTCAGCCTAGAAAATAGCTAAATACAACTAAAGGAAGATAAGAGGGAGAAAAGCTGGGCTGCGATCGCCAGGCAGCTACCTTGCTATCCCCGGAAAGAAATCTGCAACCAAAATAGTCAACAGCCGCTACCATGTCCAAATATGCCTGAATCCGTACACAAGGTGCAGGGAGTAATGTGAGTATGCCAACTCAGCAAGTAACAACAATAAATAAAGACTGAGCAGTAGTGACGAGCAATAAAGTATATAAAGTTCATATCATGAAACCTCAGTAAAATACAACATGCAAAATCAGTGTTTGAATCAAATTATCTTGTTTAAACTTAGTTACAGTGAAATCATTTAAAGATATTTTTGAACAGTTTTCAAAAAGAGGCTCAATGCAAAGCTGAGCAAAAATGATGAAATCATAAACAACCCCTCAGGCAAAACATCAGTCATATACAGCCCCTCGGGCAAACCTCACAGTCACTCATACCTCTCGGGCATACCTCACAGTCACTCATGCCACTCGGGCATACCTCACAATCACTCGTGCCACTCGGGCATACCTCACAATCACTCATGCCTCCCAGTCACTCAGCACTAGGCACTCACACTCAGTAGGTACCTGCGCTCACTGGGGGTGTGTACGGACTCCGGAGGGGCTCCTTCAGCCCAAGCGTTATATCAAGCCAAATCATGGCATAAATCACCCAGGCCCATAGCCTATGTCAAACATGCTGCGGCGTGCAGCCCGATCCCATAAATATCCTCACAAATTAGGCCCTCGGCCTCACTCAGTCATAAACCTCTCAAGCCACTCGGGGATTTCAGTGAAAACAAGGTATTCAACCCAAAACAACATTTATGCATCAAAACCGAGTAATAAAAACTGAGTTATGTAGTAAACAGGTATAACCATGACTGAGTATAGATTTTCAATCAAAAACAGTAAAAGGATAGTAAGAAAAGGCCCCTAAGGTTCCACACAGCACTGGCACAAGGCCCAAAACATGGCATTCAGCCCAATTTACAGAAACTCTTTCTAAAATATATAAGTATCATATAGTTTCAACAAAATATGCAACTTTACATTTGCTATGGGACGGACCAAGTCACAATTCTCAACAGTGCACGCCAACACGCCCGTCACCTAGCATGTGCATCACATAAAAATAGTAGAATGCGACAAAATCCGGGGTTTCATACCCTCAGGACTAGATTTACGATCGTTACTTACCTCAAACCGGTCAAATCTCTACCCCACGATGATATTGCCTCTCGACTCTGCCTCCAAATGCTCAGAATCTATTCACAATCAGTACAATACACTTAATATACGCTAATGAGATGAATTCCACAAGAAAAACTATTAAATTAAACCAAAATCCCGAAATCGGCTCAAACCCGGCCCTCGGGCCCACATCTCGAAATCTAACAAAATTTACAAAACTAGAAAGCCCTTTCACTCACGAGTCCAACCATACTATTTTTAATCAAATCCGACTTCGAATCGACATTCAAATCCCAAAAATTCATTTTATGAAGTTTCTACAATTTTTCCCAAATTTCCACCTCAAAGTACTAATCATATGATGAAATCATTGATATATTCATGTATTTTAACTAAATTCGGGTTAGAATCACTTACCCCGATAAATTGTTTGAAAATCCCACAGAGAATCGCCACAAACCGAGCTCCCTAGGTCCAATATGTGAAATAATACCCTATCCCGTTTATATAGTGCACCTCCGATCTCCCACTTCGCGGTCCGCGAACTTTTGGTGCGGTCCGCGAAATTCATGGGACTGTACTGCCAGACTTTAGTATTATGGCCATAACTTTCTCTACAAATGATGATTTCTTTACCTTTCTGGAAACTAGACACGATGGGTTACAATTGTCTTTTTTGAATCATTTCAAACTTCCTTGTAGATCAAAAGATATAGGCTTCCGAAGTCGGACCATCGGATCTGCAGAACTTCCAAGAGTGGTCCGCGAAATTCTGCTGTGGTCCGCGAAATTACAAGCGCGGCCATGAAATTCTGCTGCGGTTCGCAAAATTTCAAGCACCAGAACCATACCTGAGTTCCGCAAATGCCCGGACTCGCTCAAAACTCACCCGAAACTCACCCGACGCCCCCGAGACCTCAACCAAACATACCAACTAATCCTAAAATATCATACGAACTTAGTCAAACCTTCGAATCACTAAAAACAACATCAAAACACCAAATTACCCTCGGATTCAAGCCTAAAAACTTCTAAACTTCCAAATTCGACAACCGATGTTGAATCCAACCAAACCACGTCCGAATGACCTCAAATTTTGCACACACATCATAAATGACACTACAAACCTACTCCAACTTTCGGAATTTCATTCCGACCCCGATATAAAATTTTCACTACCGACCAAAAATCGCCAAATTTTCAATTTCGCCAATTCAAACCAAATTCTACCGCGGACCTCCAAATTATATTCCGGACACGCTCCCAAGTCCAAAATCACCTAACAAAGCTAATGGAATCATCAAAATTCAATTCCAAGATCAAATGCTAAAAAGTCAAACTTGGTCAACTCTCCCAATTTAAAGCTTCAACAATGAAATTCTTTCTTCCAATTCGATTCCGAAATACCTGTAAACCAAAACCGACGATTCACACAAGTCAAAGTACATCATACGGGGCTATTCATACCCTCAAACAACCAAGCGAAGGGCAAATGTTCAAAATAACCGGTCGGGTCGTTACACCTATGCCACTCACTCCTCAAGCGGAGAAGAAATATATGAACATCTCTATACAAGGTGTGACAAAAAGGTTGATTGGAAATGTTACAAGTACCAGGCTGATAACTAAGCTTATGAAAAGTAAAACGAGAACTATGAGATTCAAGGTGAGGATTGTATTTGGTTCTATGAGCATCAAAATAAAAAACATACGATGGCCAAGGTCGTAGAATAAAATTTCCTAAAGTACAAATGAATGAAAAGTCTAGATGACTGGGGATTCCTAAAGATGCTTCTTATGAAGGGCGTCATGTGATCTGGTAAGAAGGGTCGGCAAGCTTAGCCCAAGATATATGGGGTGTTACAGAGATATTCGACGGATAGGCAAATTTACTTATGAGCTAGAATTGCCTTCAGAGTAAGAGTTAGTCCATTATCCATGCTACGGAAGTGCATGGGATACCCTTCTCGGGTTGTCCCAGTAGATGACGTTCATATTATAGAGGATCTATCCGACGAGGAGATTCCAATGACTATTTTAGATCGATAGATCCGTAAGTTGAGGACCAAAAAGGTGCCTCCGTGAAGGTATTATGGAGAAATAACAACGTCGAAGAAATGACGTAGGAAGCTGCAGGGGAGATGATTTATTAATACCTACACCTTTTTCAAAATGAAGATATTGCTCGAGATGGGATATTACAACACAACCCGGTTCAAACCAGTAGGTCATGAAGTGAACTCTTATTTTTGACTTGCAGTAGTTATGATTGACCGCCGTGCGAGACTAAGTGTTGCTATTTATAAATATTGTCCCTATGTAGCATGTATACTATGTTTTTTGGCTGCATGCAAATTAGTTTTACTCCAGTATATAGAGGAGACTCTAGCGGAATTTTTGTAAGTCTCTAAGAGTTAATATTCAAGGACGAATATTCCTAAGGAGGGAGGATGTTACAACCCATACTTCTATGTTAGAATTCATATAAAGTAAGTCAATATAGGCCGGAGAGTTTAAGGACCTTTACAAAATAATGATGATTTAAAATAGGTGTTAAGGAAGTATTCTGAGGGTTGGAGGCTAAACGAATCAAAGATGCTATAACCCGTACTTTTGGGACAAAACTCGGAATGCTTAATATGCTAAGTATTTCATTCACGAAGTGTTGAAGTTATGTGTTAACACCATGGATCTGCGTTAAAATATCCACCAGATCCACATCGTCATCAGTTATTCCCACCAACGCCTCCAACTTCTGAAGCCTTTCAACAAGTTCTGCATTTCCTGCCATGATAATTCCAAGATCTTCCCGACGTCGTTCTGTACTTGAATCATATTAGTATTCGTATGTTAAGTTTTGATGTCAAACAAGATGTAAAATAAAAGTCGGCAAAAGTTATTGCAGGTTACGTTCATAATTTTATTGAAATTTAGGTATAATGTCACTGAGCTTTTCTCCCAATAAACTTGGAGTTACGGGGTGCTCCACCCAACAAATTTCAGATCTACGAGTCTAGTTTCCAACGCATTAAAGAATTTATCAGTGCAACATCGGAGTATAGAGATATTCATATTTTCGCGAGACTGCGCAGATTGAGAAGATGACAAGTAGGTGCGTCACTTACTTGCTTGAATGAAAGGGCCAAATAAATCCCCAAAAAAGGGCTAGTTGGGGTCGGCCAAAGGGACATTTTAAGGGTTGATTTTCTTAATTCATTCCACTCATTGTAGAGCCTATAATCATAGAATAAACCCCTGCAAACATCTTCCATAAATTCCACACAAAAAGCCTAAGTGATTTTCTCTTCTTTTCAAGTTCTAGTTGGAGGAAAACCTTAGAATTGAAGGACGGAAGTAGGAACTGAGATCTTCACCAAATAAGGTAATTATTCTGCCCTCTTTTATCCCCTTTTTTCTGCTGAAAAGGTAGACATTTAGTTCCATAATAGTAAGAAATCATGAGACGATAATCAGAAGCAGTGAGTTCGAGTTATTCAACTTGTAGTAGATTGTTTTGGACTATTATGTGGGTTGTTTTGTGTTGCTATTGGGTTGTCTCTTTTGCTACTATTTTTATGGACTTTGGGAGGAGAAAGAATGTGTAGAAATACCACATAATAGCGGAGTTGTGGGCTGGTCATTCATCATTACATGTTCGAGTTGATTGACAGTAGTATGGTTGTCGTTTTGTGTATGAAGTGATTGGGGTGTTTTGGGATGTTTTGTGCTATTTGTGATGGATATGAGGTTAGAAAATGATTATATATATGTATGGTGTTGTTATTATTGTGTTCTTGTTATTGTTGATGTTATCTCGAATTGGGATGAAGTTAAGGTTATATAGGAGATGTTGTCCGTTTTAATATAAAATAAGTTTGTCGTTCGTTGTGAGATAATTATACCTTTTATAGCTTAACGATAGCATTATTATTATTGTAAATCAATGAGACGAGTTCAACATAGTTATTGGACAAATTGTGATAATGTATGTTAAGGCTAAACCTTTCCTTTAATTTGGCATGATTGCGTAACAAAACGTGTTTGATAACGAGACATAAAGAGAAGTTCGTAATCACTGAATTTATGTACATTATCCTAGTCTCAGTATTCTCCCTTATTGAGACTTTATATTCAGTTAAGTATTGTCTTCTTTCAGTCAAGAGAGTAGAAGGTCTATATATATATATATAATATTATAGTATTTTCACCACCATCACCACGAAGCAATAATCGATGGGTAGGTCCCTATTGGGTAACCTCTGACAAATAGTAAGTTATATACCGACCCTACTGTGGCCGAGCACCTCTGAGCGAGGTCAGAATAGTCGAGTAGTAATTTAGATACAGAGTCTAGTATGGCTGAGCTCCTACGAGCGAGCCTAACACAGCCGAGAAGTTACACATACAGATTCTTATAAGGATAGATAGCTATTTTACTTACTATATTGAGAGAGTTGAGTTAGTATCAGCAGGTAAGCATATCTTCAGATCATCTTTGACTCTCAGGTACTTTCAGTTACTATATTTCGTACTGACGTCCCTTTTTCCGGGGGACGCTATGTTAAATACCTGCAGATTCTGATAGACAACCGGATAGACCTTTCCAGTAGATAGATCCATACATTAGCTTGCTTGGTAAGATCCACTCCCTCGGAGTTAACATCTCTAGACTTTGGAGTACATTTTGTATATACAAACTTGATGGGTAGGTCGGGACCCTGTCCTGACCATGATACAACTCTGTTATCTCTAGAGTCTTGTAGACGAGTCCTGTATTTTTTGTATGTTAGTATTGTGGGCTTGGAAACCCTGTGTATATTTTTCATTTTGGTATTCCTGGTTGTAGATGTTCATGGCAGCCTCGTTGGCCTGCACAGTTATGTATATGAACTTTTGAGCATGTTTACATGTAATGGCCCGACCTGTCGTTTTGAGATTTAACGTTCCATTCGGTGGTTTGAGACTTTGGGTAGCTTCATATTATGTATTATGACTTGCATATATGGTTGGTTTCTGTAACAACTCAGCCGGTCGATTTGACTTTTGTAGCCTCGTTTCCCCCATTTACTATTTACCCTATGCTCAATTGTTGTTATGTGACTTGTCGGGGTGGCTAGTTCGGTTCCGGGGATGTTTCAGAATGAATTGGGACACTTAGTCCCAAGGTTAAAAGCCTAAGTTGAAACAGTTGATCGGATGTTGACTTGTGGGTAAATGGATCCATAATAGAGTTTTGATAGTTTCGATAGCTCCGTTGAGTAATTTTGGAATTAGGAGTGTGTTCGGATAGTGATTTTGAGGTCCGTAGGTGATGTTTGCTTGAAACGGCGAACATTGGAAAATAGAAGTTTGGAGGGTTGAGATGTTTGACCGAAAGTTGACTTTTTGGTTACCAGGTTCGGATTTTGATTCCGGAAGTGGAAATAGGTCCATTGTGTCATTTATGAATTGTGTACAAAATTTGAGACCAATGGGAGTTGATTTGATAGGTTTCGGCATCGAATGTAGAACTTAGAAGTTCATAAGTTCATTAGGCTTGAATTGGGGTGCGATTCGTATTTTTGATGTTGTTTGATGTGATTTGAGACCTCAACTAAGTTTGTATCTGTCACGACCGCAATTTCCCTCTGTAGGGTGTCGTGATGGCACCTAGTCTCTAAGACTAGGTAAGACTAACAAACATGCGAAATATAACTGAAATAACAATTAAACTCTCAAATATTCAACATCTATATAGAATAAACTTCGCCGCTCAACATATACAATTTCTCCAAAACCTGGTGATATCGAGTCACAAGCTCTACAACGGTATCATAATCATCCTTATACAATTGTAACAAATAAAAGGAGGAAAGCATAGAAATAGATAGAAGGTGACTACGAGGCCTACGAATGTCGGCAGGTGTACCTTTAAGTCTCCAAGTACGAACTCAGCTCACTAATGTCTGGACTGGTAGGAGGTACCTGGATCTGCACAAAAGATATACAGAAGCGTAGCATGAGTACACCACAATGGTAGTCACTAAGTGTCAAGCCTAACCTTGGTAGAGTAGTGGCGGGATCAGGTCAAGGCCCTACTGGAATAAATAAGAAAAGAAACTGTACAAGTGTATGGCAGTGTAGCAATGAAAGCAATGAAATTGAAACAACAATGATATATCAAGGTTAGCTACACGGAACTAAAGCAAATAATGCAACACGGAGAAAACATGGAATGATATGCTAAGGAAACAAACAACCAAAGACAAGTGCAGCAATAAGGAAATATCAAAAAGAGTCACTACCGAGGTATCGCCTCATAGTCTCGAATCACAATTATAAATCACAATCTTTCCTTATACCACCGCGGGATCCTTGCATTTAGTTTTGAAAATTATTTTTTCCGAAATAGCATCGAGTGTTTTAGCCCACCTTATACGACTCCATGCGTATCAATATCACAACGTATCACAAGTCATACCTCAAGTGCCCAATATCACAACTTGCCAAAGAAACCAACAATAATAGTATTTTAACAATAAAGAGCCCATGACTCAACAACAATGTACACAAGAATATCAACTATAACAACCGGTAGTGAACAACTTAACAAGAATAGTATTTCACAACTTAACACCTTGCCTCAACGCAAATCACGGCCTTTATAACTCAATTTCAAGTTCAACAACAAAATATTCCAAGAATAACACTTCAAGTAAAGAGTTCAACGGTTAAATAATAAATACAGAATAAAGGAAACAAGAACTTCAACTAAACATGTAGAGCAATTAGCAAGTAAGAAATAAGACAAGTAGAACATGTGAACATAGACTAGAAATGATGACTATAATATGTTAAGGGAACTCAATTAAGGCATGAAAGGAATCTACACAGCTAAAACCGGTAATTTCTTCATTTAGCCCGTGCACACACTCATCACCTTGCGTACACAACTTTCACACATCACAGTGAGCACAAATAAAACCAATCCTAAGGGGTAATTCCCCTATACAAAGTTAGGCAAGACACTTACCTCAAATCACGTTAACTCAATCCACTAGTAGGTTTTTCCCTCAATTATCCAACTCCGAACGGCTCGAATCTAGACAAAACAACTTTATACTATAAATATAAACTATAGGAAACTATTTCAAACTATAAGATTATGATCTTTGCAAAGAAATAAAAAGTCAACTCAAAAAGTCAACCCGGGCCCGCGCCTCGGAACTCGACCAAAATTATAAAATTCGAATACCCATTCGATAACGAGTCTAACAATATAAGATTTACTTAAATTCGACCTCAAATCGCTATTCAAATCCCCAAATTTTAGCCTAAGAAGTTTCACAAAGTTTTCCCAAATTTTCAACTCCAAAACACTAATTTAATGATGAAAACAACAATAAATTTTCTAATTTAACCAAAATCGAGTTAGAAATTCTTATCCCAATGTTTTCCTTGAAAATCTCCTGAAAAAGCACATCACACCGAGCTCTCTATGTCCAAAAATGGATTATGAAACAAACCCCCAAAATTTCCTATTTTCTGCTTAGTAAATCTACTTCTGCGAGCCTTTCATCGCATTTACGACGCCGCACCTGCAGAAATACCATTTCAGGTGCGGGCTCCACCTAGGCTCAGGAGATTCTACTTTTGCGTACATACTCGCGCACCTGCGAATGCGCTCCTGCAGAAAACTCTCCGCTTTTGCGACGACCGGCCAAGCTTGCCCCTTCCGCATCTGCGACCACTTCTCTGTTTCTGCATACTCGCAGATGCGGAAACAACGTCGCTCCTGCGATCCCAGGCCTGGGCAGCCCATTTCTCTTTTGCGCTCCATCACTCGTATTTGCGAGTCCGCACTTGCGACCAATCCCTCCGCAGGTGCGATGACACAAGATGGTTGAAAACTTCAGCAATTCCACAAGTCCAAATATTGATCCGGATTCAATCCGATTCACATCCAGGGCTCCTAGGACCCCGTCCGAATATACCAACAAGTTCCAAAACACATGACGGACTACTTAAGGCCAAAAATCATATAAACAACATTGATCCAACAAATCGCAACCCCGATTCAAGCCCATGAAACTATGAACTTCTGAATTCTGAAACCAATGCTGATTCATGCCAAAACAACTCCAACTGATTTCAAATTTTTTACACAAGTAATAAATGACATTACGGTCCTATTTCAACTTCCGAAATCAGGATCCGACATTGAAATCAATAAAGTCAACTCCCGGTCAAATTTTCCAACTTTCTAAACCTTCAACCTTCTAACTTTTGCCAATTCATGCCAAAATGACCTACGGACCTCTAAATCAAACTCCGGACACGCTTCTAAGTCTAAAATCACCACAAGGAGCTATTGGAACCGTCAAAGCCCTATTCCGGAGTCGTCTACATAAAAATCAAACTACGGTCAACCTTTTCAATTAAATGCTCCAAACTAAGGACTATATGTCCCATTTACCTCCGAAACTCACCCGAAACCAAAACCAAACACCCCTGGCAAGTCACGTAACCATAATACAACATAGAGGAGGCAATAAATAGAGGAGCGGGGCAAAAATACTCAAAATGACCGACAGGATCATTACATCCTTCCCCTCTTAAAACAAACGTCCATCCTCGAATAAGTATAGAGACATACCTGAAGTGGTGAAAATATGACGATAACGGCTACCCATATCACGCTCGGTCTCCTAAGTCGCCTCCTCAACTGGCTGACCCCTCCACTGAACTTTCATGAAGCAATGTTCTTCGACCTCAACTTTTGAACTTGCATGTCCAAAATGGCCACCGGCTCCTCAACATAAGACAAATCTTTGTCCAACTAGACTAAGCTAAAATCCAACACATGAGATGGATCACCGTGATACTTCTGGAGCATAGAAACATGGAATACTGGATGAACTACAGTTAGACTAGGTAGTAGTGCCAGCCTGTAGGCCACTTCACCAATCCTCTCAAGAATCTCAAAAGGTTTGATATACCTAGGGCTCAACTTGCCCTTCTTTCGAACCTCAAAACACCCTTCATGGGTGAAACCCGGAGCAAGTCCCGCTCCCTAACCATGAATGCAACGCCGTGAACCTTCCGTTCTGCATAACTCTTCTGTCTAGATTGGGCTGTGCTAAGCTGATCTTGAATCTATTCAAGCTTTTCCAAAGCATCCTGAACCAAGTCTGTACCCAATAGCCTAGCCTCACCCGGCTTAAACCAACCTATTGGAGACCGACATTGCCTCCCATACAAAGCCTCATACGAAGCCATCTGAATGCTCGACTGGTAGTGGTTGTTGTAGCAAACTCCGCAAGTGGCAAGAACTGATCCCAAGAACCCCCAAACTCTATGACACACGCATGAAGCATATCCACCAGTATCTGAATAGTGCATTCGGACTGTCCGTCCGTCTGAGGGTGAAATGTTGTACTGAACTCAACCCATATGCCTAAATCACGATGTACAGCTCTCGAGAATCAAGATGTAAACTATGTACCCCGGTCAGAGATGATGGATTCGGCATGCCATGAAGTTGGACAAACTCGCAAATATAAACCTGAGCCAGTTACTCCGAAGAATAAGTAGTCACTACTGGAATTAAATGAGCCGACTTGGTCAACCTACCCACAATCACTTATACTATATTGAACTTCCTCTGAGTCTGTGGGAGCCCAACAACAAAATCCATAATAACCCGCTCCCATTTCCACTCTGGAATCTCTAGCCTCTAAAAAAATCCACCTGGCCGTTGGTGCTCATATTTCACCTACTGACAGTTTAGGCACGAGCGACATATTCCACTATGTCCTTCTCCATTCTCATCCACCAATAGTGTTGTCTCAAGTCCTGATATATCTTGGCGGCACCCGGATGAATGGAGTACCACGAACTGTGGGCCTTCTGAAGAATCAACTCACATAAACTATCTACATTGGGCACACATAGCCTGCCATGCATCCGTAACACACCGTTATCCCCAATAGTGACCTTCTTGGAGTCGTTATGTTGAACCGTGTCCTAGAGGACAAGAAAATAGGGGATGGCATACTGATGCTCTATCATACAATCATATAGAGAAAACCGAGAAATCACACAAGCCAAAAGGTCTGACTTCCTCGTCTCGACATTGATGGCACCGGCATGGGCCTTTATGAAAGCATCTGCGAGCATAGCAAACAAATCAATAGAATTCGGAGGCAAGTTGTGATACCATATCATCGCTTCTTTGGACAAGGTTTCCCCAAATTTCTTCAACAACACCGACTCGATCTCGTCATCTTCCAGGTCATTCCCCTTGATTGCACATGTATATGAGGTTACCTGCTCGTTTGGATTTGTGGTCCCATTATACTTGGGAATGTCAGGCATTCGGAACATCTTCGAGATCGGCTTCGGTGCCGCACTCGGGGCAAAAGGCTTCTGAACGAATTTGTTTGAATCTGGCCCCTTTAGTATTGGAGGTGCTCTTGGGATCTGATCGACCCTGAAATTATAAGTTTTCACCTTATTGTCGTTGGCCTCTATATTTTTCTCACAAGACTCCACCCGCTTTGTCAATGATTCGAGCATCTTTATCACCTCGGAAGTTTCTCCGGGCTCGAATTCATCCGGTTCCACGACAATTTGTTTATCCCTTCGAGTGTTTTCCCTAATTTTCTCGGGCTCGATCCTATTAGGGACCTAACTTTGGGTCTGCAACTGTGCTATTATCGCCGCTTGCTGAGCTTGCAACATTTTGAAAATCAATCGCAAGATAACCCCATCAGCATTCCCTTCGGGTGCTTTTTGAGCCGATGGCCAGGGTGCCCCGTGACTGGTTGATGTTGATGGCAACTTCTGAGTTAGAGTTGACCGATTCAATGATTGGAACACTATAGGATCAGTACGAGGTACATCATTGCTCGGTAACACATTATTATTTTTACCGTGGTGGCCTGACTCAGCGTTAACGTTCAAGTGAGCAGATTGAGAATTTGACATTTTAAATAAACCCGAAATCAAACATCAAAGAGCAAGTGTAAAATAGGGTGTGTTACGGAAATTCATATTAAATTACCACTATTATCCTTTGTACCACGATGGCGCCAAACTGTGTACCCTTAAAAATAAGTAACAATTAAATTTATACACGATTTAAAGGACACGTGATTTATATTAATACGAATGATATAAGAACAACAAAGAATTAAATTAAAGAGAGAATAAACGATCAAATCAATTGCAATGAAACAATCAAGCCTGGTTTTAAGTTGAACACTGAAAACTGGCTCTGATCGAACCCTCAATATGAGCTCGGTTGCAATTAAGGAAGAGAATAACTGAAGAACATTTTGAATAATAGCTAGAAGACAAAAATAAACTTTTATTGCTTTGATATGCGTGTCAGTCGTAGTTTAGAATGAAAAATTCTCCCCCTTATATAGTAGGGGAATTGCAATCCTAGTACAAGTCTAAATAAAGTAAAAATCTTTCTTTCTCGGTAAATGTCGATCTGCAGTTGATATCGGACGAGATTTGTACCGCAATATCCGATTGAGGGAGAACATTACGGTTTTCTAGTCGTCATGCTCAATCATTTCTCTTTTTTCCTGGTCTCAAAACCTTACTTTGTCTGGATCCATTATTTAACCGTGCTCGATCCTAGATGCACCGTTCTTTCCCCCGAGCTCCGAAACGAGGGACCCTTCGGCTTCGTTCGAGGTTGCGTCAGATCAAGTTTCCTTCTTGTTTCTTTATTGGGGAATCGAGGTTAACATTATCACCGATTTTACCCGTACACACATCGATCCTGAAGTTTGGGTGTCTTCTTCCACAATATTCTGGCAACATTTGATTAATTTTTATGTGTTTGCTGAGCTTATGCTATTTGAATATGTGTTCCATGCGTAAAGCTGATGTTCCACTTATGGAATTCCAAATCTAAGGACCCCAAAAAAATGAAAGATTCACTCATACGTAGAATTTAGAATCAAGACATTCCTTACTAATAATTCACTGCGAGAACATGACATTCTCTATACAAATCTCTTTATATACCCCAACTTTAAGCATACAGATCTTTAAGATCAAGTATATTAGAAATAAACAACCAAATATACAGATGGAATCTTCATATATCAACATTATAAATAGAATGCTTCTTAAGTGGGTTGGTTGACATTGAGATGAATTTTTGCTCCTTTATTTTCCAGCCTCATAATTTAACGTTGGGGCGCCTTTTCTCCTCGTGATCCATTATAGCTTTACCAGTTTGTGGGACAAAGATGCATGAGGTTGCCACGTGATCAATTTGCCATAAAAGTTACTCTTTTATGGTACTATTGCTTTGTTATTTATATTATAGCCAGTTAACTTTTTTGATACTGCTCTAGTTGTTATAAGAAAAGCTAGATGAATTCAGTGTGATCTTTTTCTTCCCTGTTGTGCATAAGATTTAGATCTTGAGTCGCAATAATGCAGCCAGTGGAGTTCAAAATAATTCAGACTCTAAGGAGTATTATGTCGTATTAGAGGACATTTATGAGTTGTCCTATGTAGGAAATACGAAAGTTTACCTCTTCAATATCATTGGTGGGATGTGTCTCACTTAGAAAAAGACATCGATTCACAAATATTATTTCAAAAGAGTGGATACTCGTGCGTTGAATATAAATGAACCATTTGTGTTCAACAGTCTCATTCTAATAGGAAACAAGTTACTTAATTTCTTGTATTTGTGATTAACTTCTTCACTGGTCATGGACAAATATTAAGATGAAAAGTTACCAAGTTGTTTTGCATTGAGGCAAAGCCTACAATTTTAGATAAATATCTCTTAGTTGCTTCTTCGTTCTAATTAATTCTTAGAGACTGAAAAATCATGTTCTTCGCAGTCTCCACCAGCTCTGTTATGATTCTCAGAAAATGTTACAGCCAAAATAATGTCTCGGTAATCTTATCTTGCTTCACTATAACCACTAAATCTGCATTTATCGTGTAGGAGGTGGCATACTATCTATAATTTTCATTAATCTTTAATTCTTTCGATAGTTCTTGCGATCATGAGCAGGTTATTCTAAAATGTGAATCTATATTTATATTTTTATGTAATGTTACAACATTAATTTGGGATCCAAATTCGAGATTCTCCTTGGCTGTAGCGGAAAGGATTTGGAATTGAGCATTCATCTATACTCTCGGTAAAATTTGAAATGACAGAATTTGGATGAGTTAAAGGTGGGAGAGGTGGGAAGGGCCATGGACGTGGCAATGTGGGAGGCAGGATTCCCGCAAAAGGGTTCAAAAAAGAAAAAAATTAAAAAATTAAAAGGGATTATTGCCCATGGGAGTTGAACCAACAAGGTTTTGAACCAAGTGCACAAAACGAATTTTGCCTATGTAAATGAAAACTTTCAGCCCTGTCGAAGGAATACGTAAAAATTCTGTGACATCATCCTTTATGCCTAATCCACCATTGACGCCTAGCGCTTGAGCACACATCTCAGCCACATTCACTAGCATCTCTAAAGAAAATACGCATCTCACTCCGGAGACTGAAAATAGTGGTGCAGGTTAGTTTTCTGTTTCTTGAAAATTTTCAGGTTTAGTTTCAGCTCTTATTTGAGCTAGTTTCATATGCATTTTCACTAAAATATAGCTAACAACTAAATTGTACGAGACACAATTTGAGTGGCTAGTTATCAATACTGTAGTAGATAAATATGGCTAAAAAATGGCTAAAAAAGAATGAGAATAGCACACTGATAAATATATCGTCTCTGTTACAAATAAATTTCACACTTGCAAAATCCATAATATCTTATATATATTCACCATCGGAAATACATTAATAGAAGGAGAGTGCATATATAATATATTATTCAAACACAACATTCTTTATTTCACACGCAGCTAGCTAGAACTAGCCAATATTACCAAATATTCATCACACACATAGAGATACGCATATATGTGTGGATTACATACATATATATGGCTATGAACCATTGAATAGCATAGATTAGATTACTTGAGAAGGTGACACTCTATATCTTTGGTCACATGTAGGACAAAACCCAAGAGAACGAGAGGCTCTGGGATTTCTTCAGTTTTCTTCTCGTAAACAAATGTCCATGTAGTCCATTGGTGGTCATGGGATGTGGTAATAGTGAAGGAATTGTACAACTCTAATAGATCTCCTCCAATTACTTTCCAAGTGATTGATTTCTTCTGATGATCCACGGCTTCAATCATTTGCTTACAGATCTTATCTTTTCCATCTATAATCAATAAAGTTCAAAAATACAAGAGAGGTTACTCCATGTTCAACTGTTCAATTCCTCATATAAAAGATATAAACATTTAGAATAACATATTTTCTTCTTATTTCTTTTGTGTTTCCTTTGTTTTTCGTTTTCATTTTCTCCAAATATTATTTGAAGCTCGCGAAGATTGGACGTCTAGTATATTTTTTCCTGAATAGAATTATCATTAAAAATCTTAAAATAACATTTGGCATTGTGGAAAATTATTGAATGAGTAGGGAAAAAAGCTTAATTTGATTATATTGTGTTTGGTACGATGAAAGGAATTTTCCTTGAGAAATATTTTTTAAAATATTTGCTAAATATTTTTTCATTACTTGGTAATTGGTGGGTGAAAAATAAGTATATATTATATTGAATTTTAGTAATAATATTAGCAAATAGAGTGTTAAGAAGTTTTTGAGCATCATCAATAATATGTCTAAGTGTTAGATGGAGCAAAGTAAAATGAAGTTAAGCATCAAGATAGTTATAAGAAAAGTGACTTCCGTCAACAAGATTTTTCCCTTTAATTTGACGTAAAATATTTTATGATAACCAAAAAATCATCAAATAATGTTTTCACGAAAAATATTTC